>NC_134137.1:5164015-5467045 GCF_033958435.1 Carettochelys insculpta
ATTTTAAGAAAAAGAGGCAGATCAAAGGGAGCTATCAAATTAAAATAAAACACATTGTTACTCCTATTTCACTGAGAAAGGAGAGGCGTCCGTCCATCTGTCCATCCCACAATAGTCATGAAAATGTTTTGGAAGAGTCCAGAATGTGATCAGCTTTTCCCCCAACCTCTGCGGCTTTTGCTGGCTCCCCTGTGGCCTATGTTGGTTCCCCCCACCTCCACCCCACTGCCTCTCTTCCCTCTCCCCAAAATGGCCTCCATTGCCCCTGTCACTGAGAGAGTGCGGTGACCAATCGTAAAGGTGCCCTGCCCACTGCAGCACCCACTGGATGTGCCCACAAAGCCACCGCAGGTAAGTCTCACCTGGCTCGCACACTCAGTGCCAAGTTACAATCCCCAGACAGATCTCTCCACTGCCAGTGCAAGGTGCGGACCAGATTGACCCCCTTACAAGCCAGGATCTCGTTGGCCTTGCCATCACCTGACACAGCGCCTGCACCAGGAGTGGGGGCTGGGCTGACTGGTGCCTGTGGGAGGGAGCAGGGGCAACTGGTGCATGCGGGATGGTGACTGGGCGACTGGTGCCTGAAGGGTGGGAAGGAGCTCGCCGGCTGCTGCTGTTGCCAGATGTCGGACCTCCTGCCTACACCTCCACATAGGCATCAGCCACTCCTGCCCCCCATCCTGCAGCAGACACCAGTCTCCTGTGCTCCCAGACCTCTCACTGCAAAAAGGCCATCCCTGATACTTAAAGAAAACATACAGCTCATTCTGTTTCACTAGTTCCATGGGAGTTCACACTCTCAACTGCTGTCCTTACATCAGGTGAAAACTTCCAGTCAGGAAAGCTCTTACCTGACTGGGTTGTCCCATACACTGTAATGCTGTTCGGTTCCAGCTTAGGGTGCCTCAGGCAATTTCCAAGGCAGGTGGAAGACAAGGGGAAAGATTCCCATTGCTTAAGTAAACTTTCTCTTGGAAGTGTGAAGGATTTGGGGAATATGTCCTTCAGAGATCATTTGCATGAAAATGCGAAGGTGTGCATGTGTAATACCTTGTAAACAAAGCCTGATGGGAGCAGGTGAAGCAATGACATTTGTTCTGCTGTAAAGAGCATGTTGTTGTAAAGTCACAGTAATACTCTCACCCAGTGTAAGAATTGTGGAGTTTCATCAATGCTTGAAGTTGTTGTGGGGGTACAGGGCAGTCACCACCACTGTGTGAGATATGGATTGCAGAGGGCTCCCTCCAGCTAAGCACTGTGCGGTAAAAGGAGAAGGAGAAGGGATAGGGGTTGAACCAGCTGGCTGCAAGCCTTTTGGCTATACTGCTGTAAGACTGGTTTGACTAGTTCTCCCCACTTTCCCCCCACTTTTCAAAGGTCAACCTAAAGACACATCTATAGCTGTTCTGTGAGAATCCACCTTGGTAGATACTGAGGTGCTGTAGCTGGGTCTAGAGCTGAATGCCACTATGAGCTGAAATCGTCGGTAGCTGAAGCTATGGAGATCTGGAATCAAAGTGTTTTTCCTACAGCAAAACCCATAAGACAGCAGTGGGCAGCCAGTGGACAGCAGGTCGGGGCAACTGGCGGCCAGCCAGTAGGAGGAGTAGCGGGCAACCAGCATGCATGATCGGTGGGTGGCTGGTAAAAGAAGCAGCAGGCGGCTGCAGGTGCAACCGGTGGGGCAGCTGGCAGGGGGTAAGCGGAACACTGGACCAGCGCAAAGGTGGCATTGCCTCAGGTTCAATGAGGGAATGCACCAGGGTGATGTGTCAGGGCCACAGTTGGACAGAGTTGTAAGTGGGGCATGTGAAGGGGGTACGGAAAAAGTGTGGGAGTGTGTATTGGCTGGTTACAGTATTGCACTGGTGAGCCTGGGAGGCAAAGGATACTGCTCCGTCCATTTGAGCTGGGACATTTACCTTAGGGTTGGTTCTGAACTCTGGCTGTGGTATTTTCCAACCTTCTGCCATGTGACTTTTCTGCCTCTTTCATTAAAAGTTCCTTTTCTCCACTCGGACTCTGATTGCGAGTGGGGAAGCATTGCCTCTCTGCGGCACCAGGGGGTGTGTGAATTTCCCAAGCTACTGGGTGGGGGCTCGAGCTGGTTCTATGTGAGATGGATGAAAAGGAGCCCCTAGATGTTGAACCTGGCCCTAGTTGCTGCCGACTCCTGCCAGCGGAGGGGTTACATAAGCAAGGCATGTGGGTGGAGCCCAGGAGAGATTCAGGTGCTCCCTGGCTGATTAGCAGAGCTTCCACAGCGGGCAGCCTGTGTTTCTATTGGTGGTGCACATCCACACACACCTTGGTGCACATAACATCCCTCCGGAAGCAAAAACTTGATTCCAAAGTGGAGGCCAGTCACAGGTGGCATGGTCACCTGACTCTGTCTCCAAACACCTCTTAGACTTACAGGACCAACATAGCTCTTTACAAATGGTTAATCTGATTACTCAGTCATTAGGAAGATAACCCAGAGTTTTGGGTCGTATCAAGAGCACCAGTAATGGTTGTATTTGCACCTTTAAAACTATAACTAGACATATGCTCCATATTTCCAACGTTGCCTATAAGAATGATGCGCGCCAAAAAATATCATATACAGATTCATCAGTTTATACCATTGAAAATGATAGATTACAAGAGCCCCTTTTTCCAGAGTATCTCTGAGTCATGCATGTTTATGTTCATAACCCATTTTACAGGAAGTCTGGCCCATTGCAGAACCATTCGTGCTTTCTCTGCTCTCATCCCTTAGGGCCCGTCTTCTACTTGCGCTACCTCAATGACATCTTCATCCTCTGGACCTATGGGAAGGAGGCTCTTGAAGAATTCCACTGTGATTTCAACAATTTCCACTCCACCATCAACCTCATCCTGGACCAGTCCACACAAGAGATCCACTTCCCGGACACTACTGTGCAAATTAGTGAGGGTCACATAAACACCACCCTGTACTGGAAACCCACAAACCTCTATCCTTACCAGCATGTCTCCAGCTTCCCTCCAGGGCACACGACACGATCCATTGTACACAGCCAAGGACTAAGGTACAACTGCATTTGCTCCAATCCCTCAGACTGAGACAAACACCTGCAAGATGTTACCAAGCTTTCTTGAAACTACAATACCCACACAAGGAAGTGAAGAAACAGATTGACAGAGATAGTTGTGTACCCAGAAGCCACCTGCTACAAGACAGGCCCAACAAGAAAAACAACAGAACACCACTAGCCATCATATACAGCCCCCTCCTTCCCCCCGGTTAAAACCTCTCCAGCACATCATCAGTGATCTACAACCCATCCTGGACAATGATCCTTGGGCTTATTTGCAGGAGAGAAGACTGAGGGGTGATTTAACAGCAGCCTTCAACTTCCTGAAGGGGAGCCCTAAAAAGGATGGAGAGAGAACACCCCCACTCATGCATCTGGTGAAGCGGGTCTTTGCCCACGAAAGCTTAAGCTCCAAAATATCTGTTAGTCTATCAGGTGCCACAGGACTTCTTGTTGTTTTTCAAGATACAGACTAACCCGGCCACCTCTCCGATACTGTTCTCAGTGGTGACAGGTGGCAGAACAAGAAGTAATGATCTGAAGTTACAGAAGGAGAGGAGTAGGTTGGATATTAGGAAAAACTACTTCCCCAGACGGGTGGTGAAGCACTGGAATGTGTTACCTAGTGAGGTGGTGGAGGTTTTTAAATCCCGGCTTGACATGGTCATGGCTGGGATGACTTAGTTGGGGTTGATCCTGCTTGGGGCAGGGGGCTGGACCAGATGACCTCTTGAGGTCCCTTCCAGCTCTGTGATTGTATGATTCTGTAACTCTATGCCATCATGTGCAGGCAATGGCCCTCTGCCAAATTGGACAGTCTCTACATAAAAGAATAAATGGACACAAATCAGATATCAGGAACGGTAACACAAAAAAAACCTGTAAGAAGACACTTCAATCTCCCTGGACACTCAGTAACAGGCTTAAAAGTAGCAATCCTACCACAAAAAAATTTCAAAAGCAGACTCTGAAGAGAAACTGCAGAGCTGCATTTCATTTGCAAATTTGACACCATGAACCAAGAACTGAACAGCGACTGGGAGTGGCTGGCCAATAACAAAAGCAATTTCTCTGCTCAGGATGTTCACACCTCCACATTAACTACTAATAATGGGCCACATCCTCCCTGATTCAATTGACCTGATTTCTCCTCTCTTGATGTTCACAACTGCACATTAACGGCTGGTAATGGGCCACATCCTCTGTGACTGAACCAGCCTTGTCAGTTCTGGCCCTCCCCTTGACCGGGACTCCCTCCTTTTCATAAGCCCATATATTTAAAGCCTCCTGTGGAACCCCCCACTCATGCATCTGATGAAGCCCACTTTGCCCACTAATGCTTATGCTCCAAAATATCTGTTAGTCTATAAGGTGCCCCAGGACTTCTTGTTGTTGTTGGAGATACAGACTAACTCGGCCACCCCTCTGATATTCGCAGGTTAGAATGGCATGAGAACAAAATCTCTTTAATTCACATTCCTCTTCCTGTCTCCTTCCAGCACTGAGGCCTTGGCCTGACCAACCCTCCAGCACAAGAGTAAATTAATTTAATTCACATTTGGCATGAAATCTGTGGGCTCACGTCAAGTATGGACTGGTCTCTATGCTAGTTTTATGGCTGAGGCTTGGGCTCACTCCTTGATAATTCATATCTATGGCTCACAATGATGTGATGTGCAAAGTCTGTTTGTATGTATTTGTTGTATCAGTGTGTGCATCTTACACCCTCCTATAACTGAGCATAACAATGACTGCAGCCAAACACTGCCGCCTGTATCTTTTCCTTTGGTGCTCTAGGTAGCAACACGCTCCTGTTAGGGCCATTACAGTTATCACCTGGGCCATCGTGAGGAATAGGCTGAGGGTCCCAATAGAACTTGTCCATCAGTTGTACAAGGGAATGAGCAGACCAAGGTATGGATGGATTCACAGTCTGGACGCCACATAACCACTGGGCCAGCTGAAGTCCATGAACTATGATTGTCCTGTACGATGGGTAAACCTCCTTCCCTCTTCTCCCAGCAAGAAGGGCAAAGAGTGGGGGATGGAGTAGGAACAGGGCCTGGCACATACGTTCTGGTGTCAAGAGGCCTGGCAGGAGGCCTGAGGCCTGGCTAATGCAGCCATCCCAGCGTGGCTCATGCAAAGGGAGACCAGCCCTGCTCCCCGAACCAGGCAGGAGAAGGACAACTGTCACAGACACACACTGCAGTCAGAGTGAGGCGGCCCCACTCTAGCTCACCCCCTCCCATCACTGCCTCAGTGTCAGGTGTGTGCGGCCACCCCGGACAGATTCATTCCCTGCCAAGGACTCACCAGGCTCCTGCCCCAGCCGGGGATGAGCAGTCGCTGCCTGGGACTCAGCCGGGAGCTGCAGGTGATGGGAAATCCGCACTGAGCGGGGCTGAGGTGCAGGGATGTTTATACAGCTGCCCTGGGAATCCCAGGGGGGCTCAGAGCCAGCAGGGAGCCCCAGGGACCTGGTCTGTGGGACTGGCTCAGGTGGGGAATTGCTGCCGAGAATTAACTCTTTCCTCTCCCCTGTTTTATGCAATACTGTCTCACTTTGTATGTTATTTAGAAAGGAGATTGTGACACTGTGCCCCCAGCAAAATGTTCCCTGTGCTGTGACATTTGCCTTCTCACACCTGACAAACTCACCACACCTCACATGGGATGTTTAGACCTAAAAATAGCATGTAAGATGTGGACTGATGGCTTATATCTTACAATTCACAACAACTGCAGAATAAGTTTCCAGGTAATAGTTAAGCACAAGGTTAGCATCCATCCCCAGGTGATCAATGGGGAACACTCACACGCATCCGAAAGCATTCAACTCCTCTCACAGAATCACAGGGATGAAATGGACCTCAGGATGGTATCGAGTCCAGCCCCCTGCTTCAAGCAGGATCAACCTCCACTAAGTCATCCCAGCCAGGACCTTGCCCAGCCAGGACTTAAAAACCTCAAGGGATGGAGAAAAGGCAGCTGCAGGAACCTGTCTGGGGCTGCCTCACTCTGACCACAGGGGCAGGACAGCAGCGTGTCCCTGCTCTCCTGGGGCAGGTGCTGCTATGGGGATGCTCTGGCACTGCCCTGCAGGAAGGTGTATGTGTGAGTGCTCTGTGCCGAGCCCCTCTCAGCAACGTGTGTGTCTGCGACAGTTGCCCTTCTCCTGCCCGGTTTGGGGAGCACGGCCGTTTTCTCTTCGTATTAGCCACGCTGGGACGGCTGCGTTAGCCAGGCCTCAGAGGCAGCTGCAGGAACCCATCAGCACACAGCCTTGCTCTGCTGGCCGGCACACACGGAGGCGTTGTCGAGCTAACCCAGAGGCCAGGTCTAGACTACGCCTTAAAAACTTTTGTAGATCTGCAATTCCAGCTACTGCAATTACAGAGCTGGGCTTGACCTATCTACAATTGATTTACCTGCCTGCCCTCGCTGCAGGAGCTCAACTGATGGCCCCTCACTGCTCAGTTTTGGGTGCCCCCACTAGGCACACAAAATCGAACCCTGGAAGATTGACCCTGACCAGATCAATCCTCCAGGTGTGGGGACCTGCCGAGAGAGCGGAGGGTGAGCTCTCCATTCCTCTCCACCCAACCAACGCTTGTTTTTGCTGGGTTTTTCCTGAGTACTCTAAAGTGCCATGTGCAGTACAGAGGACGGGACTGTTGGGAAACCTGAGAAGAGGACCAGTTGCTCTTTTGGGGCAGGTAACATGGAGATGTGTGAGCACTTAGTATCAGGACCAGACACTCCAGAAACTGATTCACAGCAGTGTCCCTGTTAACCTGCAAGGTGACTACATGCCTGGCCTGTTTCTCCTAACCTCCGAATTAGCTGCCACAACCTGAGTGCCTTTCTCGGAGCCTAAGAAGTGAGCTGTGCTCCTCAAAAGCTTGTAGGTCTCACCAGTGAAGGAGGCCCGATAAAAAATATTCCCTCCACCATCCAGTCTCTCCAGATGTGTGAGGCAGGAGGTGGTGCTGGGAAGGTAAATCGGAGCTGCTCTTCCTCTCCTAACACAGGAAAAATAAAAGGTGCAAGTAAAACTGAACATCGAGGACAACGACAAAACCCCTTTCCCACAGGACAGAATCAGCCTGCGGAACTCACTGGTGCGGGTGCTGCTGTGGCCAAGATTGTAGCAAGATTGAAGAAGGCATTGAAAATGCATCTGGCTATCAGACATACCCAGACCGACCCCGACGCCTCCGGGCCTGACCAGATCTCGGTTAGAGAAAAGGGCAGGATGCAGCGTGTGGGGGGAAGATTATCCCGTATCCTCCCCAGGACAGATTCTGCCTGGGACTGTCCCGTTGGCAACGCAGGCACGACTGGGCCCTGATGGCTTCTGGCAGCAATAGCGCCAGGACAGAAGCTCCCACTGGCCTTTGTGACTCTGCCCTCGTCATTGTCTGGGTGTCAGGGACAACAGGAGTGGAGCGTCGGTCACAGGGCCCTGAGACACTCCTACACGCCCACCTGCCAGAGGTTGCTAGGCCAGAAGCTGAAATCCCACTGAGGGGCCCAATCCTGCAACCTGCTGGACAAGATGCTGGGGGATCTGCTTGGTCCACAGTTGCTATAGGAACCCAGGACTGGAACGGGCATCTGTCCATGCTCTGCTTTGTGTGTCATTTCCCACCTGCTGCCCTGGCTTCACATCCTGCTAGCCTGGCCCTGCTGGACTCATGCTTTGCCCTCAGGGCTGTCTTGGACTCTGACCTCCCCTATCTACCCTTCCCTGACGGTTGCTTTCACCACTAGGTCTGACAGCCCACAGCCCGGTGGTGACACCGGTACACAAGGCTCTGTTGGAGCAGATGCTTGTGGAGCTCTGGGAGGCAGACGGTGGAGCCGGCAGGTCTCTGTTGCTGACGTAGGACGCTGGCTGCCCCGACCCACAGCCCCCAATGGTGGGATGGCTCCCCAAGCCGACAAAGGGGTTCTCAGACTGCTCTGGTTCAGAGCCTCCCCCCTAGCTGTGCCAACTGTGAGATCAACAGTAACATCCTTGTAAGCAGCAACAGCATTGGCCGTCCCTTCCATGTCCCTAAATGGACAGAGACAGGGAAGAGGCCAGCACACTGAAGAGCATCAGAGAAGACCAACAAGAATCATTACAGGATTAGAGACCTGCCTGAGGGTGACAGGCTCCAAGGGCCCAACCTATTCAGTTTAACAGAGAAAAAATGAAGGGGGGAAATGGAGGGTGTGAGTCTATGGATTCTGAGAAATGGGTGGTCGCCGTAGGAGAGGATCTTGCAGGGGATATCGCCAGCAACAGACCCTCAGTCCAGCAGAGCAAAGCCCAGCCAGACCCCGGGCTGGCAAACCGAGATGGACAAATTCAGACGGGAAGGGAATTAACGGCAGGAACCTTTGACCGGGGTGGGGGTTCTCCATCTCTGGCTGGTTCTCAGTCAAAACAGGCTGTTCTTCTTGGAGCTCTGCTCCAGGAATTCCTGTGGGACAGATCTCCGTCCAGGGCTATGCCGGGGTCAGACTGGATGGGCACAATGGTCCTTTCTGGCCTTGGAATAAATGGGTCTGTGAACCATGGAGTGTGAGGCCAGGGCCAGGCCGGCTCTCTGGCTCAGATTCCCCTCTGCCATGGGCCAGATCAGGAGTCACCCCACTGAAAGCCAGGACAGTGGTGGAGGGTCAGATTCAAAGCCTGTGGCCCTGCTTCTCTTCTTCTGGGTCCTACTGTCCCTCACGGTGCAGAATGAGGGCACAGCCATGTCGTGCACACACTTGTTCCTCCCGAGTTAGGTCTAGCCAGCTTGTGAGCTCCTTGGGAGAGGCATCACATTTCTGCTTCTGGACTGGGAGGTGCCTGACACAGGCCTTTGCGGCCCCAGTGGACCAAAATGTTAAAAATAGTATTGAGCTCTTCCATCATGGCGTCTCAAAGCACTCTACAGAGAGGTGTCAGCAGCATTGGGCCCATTTCAAGTATGGGGAGACTGAGGCACAGGACAATGATGTACTTGTGCACAGTTACCCAGCAGGCCGATGGCAGACCTTAGGGACAGATCCCAGATCTCTGGCGTTCCAATCCAGATTCACAGCTGGTATGGATGTCATCACATTGGCCTGCCCAGAGGCCTCTTTGAATGCCTGGACTGGGAGAAAGGAAGGGTCAATTTTCTCTGACTGCAGTGGGAGCAGGAGGTGGTTCACCTAGAGCTGGTGTGCAACTAACTCTCCATTTCCTATGTCCCCCAAGACCCAAAGGGGACATGTCTCCAAGCAGAAGCTAGAGCACAAATGGAAAGAGCTACTCAGGTTGTGAACTTCAAATTCATTGAGACACAAACCTGCCCTTGCCTCTCCTGCATGTCCAGCCTGGCTCTGCACTCACAGAGTGGGCAGCCAGTGGCCGTGGTTCGCCTGCCTCTCTGCCCCCTGATAATCTGCCAAGTGAGCCTGCTAAATGTGCAGAGGGGCCGATAAGCGGACACTGGTAGCAGCAGCATATGGCCCATCTGGGAGTGCCAGCGGCAAGTGCCCCCCAGTGGCTGTTGGGGACGAACACTGTGTGTTGAGGAAGAGTCACTGTGGCTTCTGTGAGGGGAAATCCTCTTTCATCACCTAGTGTGTGCGCAAGCGTGGTCCAGGGACTTCCAGAAAGCCTCTGACAGGGACCCTCACCAAAGCCCTTAGGGAAAGGAAGGTTCCGTGGAAGAAGATGGCAGAAGGGCCAAGCATTCTATGTACTCTCCTCTGAGGACACTTACCCAGGCCCTCCATCTTGGCTGCAAATTGTGCTCACTTTTGCAGTGAGGAAATACCACAGGAAAGAAACTGCACCCCTTTAGCAGAGCAAGTCAGTGGAGAATGCAGACCAGCACCCCTCTTTCCCAGCCTGCACTCTAGCGCCTGTTCCGCTGGCCAATGGCTTGGCCCCTTTGCCTGTTCCTTTCTCACAATTAGAAGTCCACCACAGACGCAGCTTGTCGCAGAGGAGATGTACACACTGTGCTTTCACTCCCAGTCATTGTAACTTTGGTTTTTCTTCCTTGGTTGTTCCCGTTCAACTTAGAACAAGTCCTGTGGGGTCGGACGGCCGTTTGGGGAAGAGCACGGTGTTCTTGAATCAGGTCCATCCCACAAGGTACATGAGACAAGATGGGTAAGGAAATATCTTTTATTGAACCACTGTCTGCCGGTGAATCTGGCGACCTTTCAAGTTTAGGCAAAGTCCAGAATGAAAACACCCCTACAGAACAAATGAAAATCGGGCTTTAATTTCCAAGCCCCAGAACATTATCTGCATCCTCTGTTAGCTCAGCACAAGGCGCCTGCTGCAGCAATGATAAAACAAGTTAATCACCCGTTTCAGGATCTCTTTTGTTGTCACCCCATAAATGATGGGGTTGAACATGGGCGGGATGAGCACATAGAGGTTCGCCAGTAGGTTGAGAATATAACCAGGGATGATGTGCCCGTATTGGTGTGCGAAAGAGGAGAAAAAGGATGGGGTGTAGAACATCGATATAACACAGATGTGGGAGCCACAGGTGCGCAGAGCCTTCAGCCGGGCATCATTAGAATGGAGCCGGAAGACAGCCCTGAGGATGAGCACATAAGACACGGCAATGAGCACAGCGTCCAAACCAATTGCTAAAATAGCCATCGCTACGCCGTACCAGAAGTTCATTGTGACATTGTCACAGGCCAGCCGGGCAATGCCCATGTGCTGACAATAAGGGTGCGGCAGAATGTTGGTTCTGCAGAATTTCAGCCGTGTTATGAGAAAGACAAGGGGAAAAATGAGACAGAAACTTCTTGTGACAATGGCCAGCCCCATCTTCCCAATCACAGGCTTGGTTAGCACAGTGGTGTATCTCAGGGGATTGCAGATGGCAACATACCGATCAAACGCCATGGCCAGCAGGATGGCCGACTCAGAAATAAAAGTGACATGGATGAAGAACATCTGGGTGAGGCAGGCAGCAAAAGAAATTTCCCCAGCTCTGAACCAAAATACAGCCAGCATCTTGGGCACTGTTGTGGTCGATAACACTAGATCAGCCACGGCCAGCATGGAGAGGAAAAGGTACATGGGCTCATGGAGGCTTCGTTCTGTCCCTATGATGAATAGGAGCAGAGAGTTCCCAAAAACCGCCACAATGTACATCACACAGAAGGGGATGGAGATCCAGACCTGAGACTCCTCTGTCCCCGGGAAGCCAGCAAGGATGAAGGTTTCAGGGATGAAAAAGGTCTGATTCTCAACTGGCATCATGTACCATCCCTTGGAGCTTCTATTCAGTTGCCAGGAGCTAACAGCAAAAGAGAAGATCAGTGAGAACTTGAGTGTCAGCCAGGACTGGAATGTATTTGGAGAGAGAATCAGAGATACGAAAACTTCCTTATGTGACAGCTGCCTGGTGGGTGGTACCAGCAACCCAGAAACTCTCTCCTGCTACCGAATATCCCCATTCCTAAAGAAGGGTGATGGTTTTGGATGGCTCTTGACCTGGGTCATGTAAAGTGAGCTCCTGGTGTTGCTGTGCACACCACCATCTCTGCCACATGTCTTGTTTTTGTTTTTTCAATTGATCACGAGATCCAAACAGTTACTCTTAGAGTGAGTTAAAGCAGCACTTATCTGCCTTTTACACTCACTACTGTGGAGTCGCTGCCAAGTTCTAACAGTATGAAAGCAACAAAATACGTATGTCTTATAAGCCGTTGTCTACACGTGCACGCTACTTCAAAGTAGAGGCACTAACTTCGAAATAGCGCCCGTCACTGCTACACGTGTTGGGCGCTATTTCGACGCTAACATCGACGTTAGGCGGCGAGATGTCGAAGCCACTAACCCCATGAGGGGATGGGAATAGCGCCCTACTTCGAAGTTGAACGTCGAAGTAGGGACCGTGTAGTCGTTGCGCGTCCTGCAACATCGAAATAGCGGGGTCCGCCATGGTGGCCATCAGCTGAGGGGTTGAGAGACGCTCTCTCTCCAGCCCCTGCGAGGCTCTATGGTCACCGTGTGCAGCAGCCCTTAGTACAGGGCTTCTGGCTGCTGCTGCTGCTGCTGCAGCTGGGGATCCATGCTGCAGGCACAGGGTCTGCAACCAGTTGTTGGCTCTGTGGATCTTGTGCTGTTTAGTGCAACTGTGTCTGGGAGGGGCCCTTTAAGGGAGCGGCTTGCTGTTGAGTCCGCCCTGTGACCCTGTCTGCAGCTGTGCCTGGCACCCTTATTTCGATGTGTGCTACTTTGGCGTGTAGACGTTCCCTCGCAGTGCCTATTTCCATGTGGTGCTGCGCAACGTCGATGTTGAACGTCGACGTTGCCAGCCCTGGAGGACGTGTAGACATTATTCATTGAAATAGCGTATTTCGATGTCGCTACATCGAAATAAGCTACTTCGATGTAGGCTTCATGTGTAGACATAGCTATAGAGCTGGAAGGGACCCTCCCCAGGTCATCAAGTCCAGTTTCCTGCCCTCATAGCAGGCCCTATCACAATTTATATATTTTCTTTTTTTAAGTTGAATCTACTTCTTGAAAGGCCCCCTCAGGAACTGAGCTCATAATTTTGTGTTTATAAGACCAATGGGCTAACCACTGAGCTAAGCTTCTTCCAGGTTGAACCCTCCTACTGGCTCCTTCAGCCTCTGGGGCCTTGCCCTAACTAACCCTCTAGCACAGGAGTAAACACGTTCATGATCAACTTCCACTGACTACAAGAAAATACTCTTAGGATAAAGTTACATTTTTTTGAGGATTTGGCCTCATATATGTCGGCTATTCTCTTGTATGAGGTTCTCTTCACTCTAGTTTTATGGAAGAGCCTTGGGGTCACTCCTAGACAATTAATATCTATGAATAATATTGATATGTCATGTAAAGTATATTTGTATGGAGACACTGTATGATCATGCACATGTTACACACTCTCAAAGCCAAGCATAATATCCATGTGCAGCCTGGCCTTGTAATTGGTCTCATTACTTTTGTAGCCCAAGTAGCAACACGCTCCTGTGAGGGACATTACTGTTGTCCCCTGTAGCACCATTTGTAGCAGGCTGAGTGTCCTGCGTGTTACCTGTCCGACATGTCAAACAGCAATTTGGAGCAGTGATGTTGCAAGTGGTACCAGACATTGGCCAGCATTGTTTTGAACAGCCTGTGTTGCAGTGAGGATGCTCTGCCCCTTGCCCAAGAGGAATATTAAGAGGAAATTCTCCCAATGAGTAGCTACTATGGAGCATACATTTTTGTACCCTTTTGTTTTCCCATTGCCTTTGTGTATTTTGCTGCCCTGCACCTGTTGCGTTTTCCCTGTGTGATAGTTGAACAGCTTAGCCATATTAGGCACATAGTACCTATGCACAGGAATGACAAAACAGGTTAGCAATTATTGTTTTACAGCAATAAGAATTACTATCACAAAGCAGACAAGTTAAATCAACCACCAGCGATTTTCTGTTCTTTGACAAGTGAATTAGGTAAATATGTTAGGTGCATATTGCACCAATCTCATTTTTATAAGGTACTCATTTTCCTTTTCTTGATACTGGGCTTTCTTTCACTGCACACTGATATCATCTGGTGTCTTCGGGGGGTGATATCTGTTTGTGTCTGGGGTTCATGTTATGGGATGCAAACTTAAACATCTTAGATTAGGTAACATAATAAAATTATTTTCTTTTATTTTTTTTCTGAAACCCAAGCTTAATGAATGAATGAAATACAGACCAAGCTTTTTAACACACCAGCTCTAGTGTTGTGATTCTTGCATACAAATTCTCTTTGCCTCTGACTAAGCAGGTCTTTGCCCACGAAAGCTTATGCTCTGAAATATCTGTTAGTCTATAAGGAGCCACGGGACTTCTTGTTGTTTTTGAAAATACAGACTAACATGGCTACCCCTCTGCTACTCCTCATATGAGGTGCGTGGCTAACATTTTAGACTGACTACAATGCTATATGTCTAAAACACATGTTCATGATCTATGAGGTCTATGAGGTGCGTTGCTTCCCCCTGCTGAACGTTCTCTTATAGCAGTAGAGAGGGAGCCGTGCTAGGCTATACACTATCAAAACAAAAAGCAGTCAAGTAGCACTTTAAAGACTAGCAAAATGGTTTATTAGGTGAGCTTTCGTGGGACAGACCCACTTCTTCAGACCACAGCCAGACCAGAACAGACTCAATATTTAAGATGCTGTTTTTGGCTCTCTGTGCCTTAAATATTGAGTCTGGTCTGGTCTGGCTGTGGTCTGAAGAAGTGGGTCTGTCCCACGAAAGCTCACCTAATAAACCATTTTGCTAGTCTTTAAAGTGCTACTTGACTGCTTTTTGTTTTGATGCTGTTATAGCAAGAATTAGCTATATAGTTGTAACCAAACCTTTTAGAGTTCGTTTGTGATGCCAATTACGCTTTTGAGAGTTTAGTAGCACAAACTCCCATAACCATAATTTCCCTTTCACAGAGCATAAAAGAGAAGTGAATAACAATTAAACCAAAATACATTTTAAAGGCATGTTCGTGCAAACCATGAAAGATATTCAATGTGTATGATACTTTGTTGTGTCGGTGAGCAGAACCTGCCTTTCTGCCACCTACCTCTCTAAAAAGAAGAAGCGGATCTTACCCATGAAAGCTCATTACCTAATAAATAAGTTTGCTGGTCTTTGAGATGCTACAAGACGGCTTGTTTTTTCGTGTATCTCTAGAGAACTAAGGAGTACATCCAGCTGCTGCATTCCTGAGGGGTGAAAAATATCAATTTTCTGACATTATTGGAAGTAAAAACTTGACGTTGATTTCTTTTTTCTTTCGTGTTGTTTTGTTTTGATTTCAGTGGCTTTATCTTCTGGATGTTTCTATAAAAGCTAAATTTTAAATCAGAAAGAGCCAAAGCGCAGATAGGCAGGTGAAAAGCAACCTAAAAGGGTACCGAGACCTTTGACAAGACAGATTATCTAAAAGGTACAGGCACCCGCAGCCAAGTCAGGAACCCGAACAAAGGCTACAAAAGGAAATCTGAAGGGGCAGAGCTCCTTTGAGGGAGCTTTTACTTTTAGCAATCCTCATGGATTGGGGTTTCCTGGGTGAGAGCACTTGGGAGCCTACTCCTTGGGTTTTTATCCTGGCCCACGAAGGAAAGTGGGGTTGCACCTACTCCTACAAAACTTGGTTCCTCAGTGCCTGTCACCTTTGAGCGAATGGCAGTCAGATTGCAGGAATGCCCTTTTGTGCTGCAGTTAGCGATTTGGGGAATCTTTGTATGTTAATACATCAGGGCGAGATGCTAACCTGCTTAATTGCAGTTTTCCACTTTGAAATTCTTTTTCTTTATTCACACCCCTGGACTCACATTGTGGGTTCTGTCTCCCCCTGGCTCTGCAGAAAGTTTTATTTTTGTCCTTTGTCTGGTTTATCTATTCCGGCTCAGTCTTGTTTGCTGCATTTTCCTCCTGTGTACAGCCTTGTCCCATTCTGACAGGCACCGGTCCAGGCCCTAGTTTTGGTTTTCCAAATTCTGGCCTTCGTCCTGTTGGCAGTGGTTCTATGACAGTGGCTCTTGTTTTGTATTTAATTTCCTTAGACCCACCTCTTTCTATTTCTGTTCCCATTCGTCAGGCACATGGGAGTTGGCCTTTTACAACAGGGGATGGTACCTCTTTGTAGCTTCTGAGAGCTGTTTCAAATGTTTTATCCTGTTCCTGTGCCTGGTGTCTCTGAAAAAGGAGCAGGAACATTCCAGGGCTGTGTGTCTTCTTTCTTTCTTTCTTTCTTTCTTTCTGTTACGTGTCCGTTATTTTTGTCACATGTTGTAGTATCTGTTAACAGCCATAGTAACAGTTTGCCATACTCAATATTTCAAGCCTAAGCTTCTGCCCTAGCCTGACAAATCGCACAGCATGTTCCTTTCCCTCTATGTTATATTTTAAATTGCATATCCATCTTTTGCTAGCATCCAATCAACTCCATGGTTTATTAAGATGTGAGGGGATTTTTCAGGAAGAGCTCAAGGGGTTCCCAAATGCTTAGTTTTCTGCCATATAGAATCGAGAGAGAGTCCTACATTAAATTGCTTTCCACAAAGTCCAGGGCCTGACAGTCCTTAGCACACCTTAAGGGAGCCAACGCAACTGGAAAATAAACTCTGTCTATCCGTTTTACATGGGAGAGTGCAGACCAAGGTACAGAGAGGGCATGATTGGATGCCTGGCGAAGTCATCTGACCACATAACAGCGTTGAACCCCGAGGTCATCTGCAATCCTTGAATTCTACTTTCCCGAGACAATAGGTAAAATCCTTCACATAAAAGGAAAAACGAGTGAGGGATGGAGTAGGAGGAGGTTCTGCAACACATGTGCAAGCATCAGAGGCGTGGCCTGAGGCCTGGCTAAAGTAGCTGCCCCTGCTTGGGTGGTACCAGCTCCGTCAGAGGGGCATTACGCAGGTCGGTCTCTGCTTCATTGACAAGGCCATGGCCGAGCACCTTCGTACCTTAACAGCTCTTGTGGTCAGCGGGTGGTTACTTGAGGTCTCCGGTGCCGGCCGGCTGCACAGACTTGAAGAAGCACACGGAGAGACCCCTCGCAGTGAATGTCTATCACCATTCACCACCACATAACAGACCTACCCTGGGATAGTGACTTGGCTCGGGATGTGTAACTTCCATCCGCCTGAATGAGGCAGTCACACCGGCCTACACTGCTGTGTACACACAGCTCTGGCCCTTGGGGACGAGGGGGATGGACTAAGCTGGTCAAAGAGCTCTCTGCCATTTGCACGCACCATCTCAATTCGCCCACAACCGTCCAACAGCAGCGCCGAGGCAGAACGTACAGAACAGCCGTGCCCATCCCATTGTCAGGGTGAATCACAGCGGGAAGATCGGATGCAGCGCAGCCCTTGTCGTCAGCTGCTCCTGGGCTCCTCAGTTTGCACAGTCACAGCTCTGCTCCTGGGCACAGCCAATTTCTGCAACTGCGCTGGACCCAGCCCTGAGCCCCTTGTGGATCTGAGGGAAGTTTCCCTGAGTTCAGCCTGGGGATTTGGGGTGAGGATGTGACAGGACTGGGGGAGATTTCAAAGAGGTTTCCTCTGAATTGTCCCTTTAACCAACAACGGCCCAGCCCAGAGCCACTGAGTTCAACAGCCAGAGCCCCAGTGACGTGCGCGGGTGAGGGTCAGTGTAACCCGGCGCCCTCGTCCTGATACGGCCCCTCAGCGCAGGGCCGGGGGCATTGGCTCAGTGCCAGGGGCTGCCGTCCTGCCCCTGCAGTCAGAGTGAGGCAGCCCCAGTCTAGCTCACCCCCTTCCAACACTGCCTCGGTGTCAGGTGTGTGCGGCCGCCCCGGACAGATTCATTCCCTGCCAAGGACTCACCAGGCTCCTGCCCCAGCCGGGGATGAGCAGTTGCTGTCTGGGACTCAGTCGGGAGCTGCAGGTGGTGGGGAATCCGCACTGAGCGGGGCTGAGGTTCAGGGATGTTTATACAGCTGCCCTGGGAATCCCAGGGGGTCTCAGAGCCAGCAGGGAGCCCCAGGGAGCTGGCCTGTGGGAATTGCTCAGGTGGGGAAGAGCAGCAGAGAATTAACCCTTTCCTTTCCCTTGTCATATCTGATCCTTTCTCCTTTTGAATGCTGCTTGAAAAGCCGTTGTTCACTGGAATGCCCTACAAGTTCCATATTTTGTCTATAAATACCTCATCTGAAGTGTCGATTATCAGAGAGGGAGCCGTGTGAGTCTCTATCTTCAAAAACAACAAGCAGTCCTGGGGCACCTCATTTACTAACAGCTATTTTGGAGCATGAGCTCTTGTGGGCAAAGTCCCACTTCAGCAGACGCTGTGTGCAGCACCTCGTAACACCTTCTCACTTGTAAACAGCGAAAAGCACCTGCCCAGGCAATAGTTAATGACGTGGCGAGGGGGGTGTACAGCCAAGCTCAACTGTCCACCCTGTCTCCATCGAAGGAAGAGCCTCAGCGACCACTGCAGCCAGTCGCCCTGTAACTGCAGGGACCCGTCAGCAGAGCGCATTGCCTGCCTGCCACGGCCGGGCTGTGTAACACTGAGCCTGGGCTGGTGGGGGAACTCATCCCTCTTTTGAAACCAGCCATCCTTTATTTTCTTCACAGGGCTACCCAGCTCTGTGCACAGTGCAGGACATGGGACTGAAACAGGCACGGCTGGAGCAGGAACCTAGCCCTGAGTGAGCAGCTGGAGTCGGGGGCTGGATAGCTCCGTTCACCACCTCACAGGGGCTGAGAGACTCGTTCCGCTGTTGTTAACCTGAAGGTGAAGGCAGACCTGGACTCCTGCTTACCTACCTGTTAAGCCTCGTATTCTGCGTCCTTTCTCAGACCTGCAGAAGTGTCCACATTGCTCCAAAGCTTGTCTACCTCACCAACAGAAGTTGTCCCAATAAAAGCTATTCCCTACCCCACTCTGTTTCTTGAGGTGTGGAGGTGTGAGGCAGGAGGTGGTGCCGAGGACTTAAATGGGAGCTGCTCTTCCTCTCCTAGCATAAGACTAAGGGACAGCAAGGAAAGGAAAAGGTGCACCTCAAAGGAATTATCTTCCCACACAGCAGGTAACCAGCCTGTTACCCACCCTGGCTGCAGGGTTTTGTTGAGGCCAAGAACTCAGCGAGATTCAAACAAGGATTGGACGCGCCTATGGGTATCAAACACACCTGGAGTTAATCACAATGAACATCCTTAGTGACCCACATGATTAGTTTTAGATTTAATTTAGTTTAGATTTAATTTAGATTAGATTACAATTAGTGACCCACATGATTCAGTGTTTAAGCCGACCTCTGTCAGAGACAAGGGTGGGATGCAGTGTCTGTGGGGAAGATGGGCTCCTATCCCCCCAGGAGAGATTCTCACAGGTTCCTCTGAAAGAGCTGGTGTACAGCCCAGCTCCTGCCCCCTGTGAGCACTAACGTTTATCTGTCATTGGAGCTGAACCCTTCCAACAACTGCCTGACACTTTGGGCAGCTGGGGGATGTCTCTTTCCTAGAACCTGCCTTGGACACACCCCAGCCCTGATTTGCAAAGGTGCTTCCCCAGCGGCTGCAGGAAGGGGAATCCAGGCTCTAAACGGCTCCAGATGGGTGTCCAGATGGGAGTGTCCTGGCCAGCAGTGCATTAACTGGGGCCTGCTCCCCCTCATCGCCCCTTCCTCCAAAGCTCTGCCTTGCCCTCCTCTGCCCGCAGAAGCCCCACTGCACCCAGCCTCCGCAAGCCCCTCCCTCGCATGGCCCCTGCCCCTGAGCTCTGCCCCCAAAGCCCTCCTCCTGCACCAGCCTTTCCCCACACAATGCATGCTGCCCCCGCCCCCATCGCTCACCTTCATGGCTCTCAACAGCAGGAGGGAACATCCCTGCCCTTGCTAAAAGTGATGGGGTGCTGGCAGAAGCTCCCACTGGCCTTTGTGACTCTCCCCGCAACTTTACTGTCTGGGCGTCGGGGACTACAGGTCTGGAGCAAAGGGTCTCAGGCCCTGAGGTGCCACCTGGCGCCACCTGCCAGCAACAGAAACCCACAGAGCGGCCCAATCCTGCAACGTGCTGGCGGGGTGCTGGGGGCCCAGAGCTCCTCTACAAGTCCAGTGAGCAATAGGTTTTCCATGGCACTGGGGTCCACTCTGCTCCCCTGGCCTGACGTCTGGTAGCCTGACCCTGCCAGTCTCGTAACACTGAACTCTCGCCTGCCTCAGGCCTGGCTGCGGTTCTGACTTCCCCGGATCTGCACTGGCCGGACCCCTCTCACCACTAGGTCTGACAGCCAGAGCCAGGGCGAGTGCTGGGCTGAGAGGCGTGGGACTGGATGGGGCTGGGTTGGCTTAGGCAAGATGAGAAGGGAATGGACCCATCCCCTGCCCTGTGTAATGTCACAGTACACGCCCCAATCGTGCAGCCTCGCCCCGGCCCCTCATCTCAGGGCACCAGGTCCCTCCTCCCCATCCTGGTTGGGCAGTGGGGTCCCTGCAAGGCACCTCCACACCACCTGGGCCAGCTGGGACTTTGCTGAGGGCATCTCTGTGAGCGGCAATGCAGGGCTGCCCCTCCCTGCTCCCCAACACGCACAGAGCTGAGGGTGCACAGCCCCATGTCGGGGTGAAAGGAACTCTCTGGCTGGTACTGTCTTATTGCCATCCAACCCCGGCTCCAGCTCTGTGTGTGTGTGTGTGTGTGTGTGTGTGTGTGTGCATGCTTCTGGTGTGCAGGTGTGTGTGAGGGTGTGTGCATGTGGGTGTGTGGGTGGGGGTGTGTAGGTGTGCGGGCGGGGGTGTGGCTTTGTGTGTGTGTTTGTGTGTGTGTGTGTGTGTGTGCATGCTTCTGGTGTGCAGGTGTGTGTGAGGGTGTGTGCATGTGGGTGTGTGGGTGGGGGTGTGTAGGTGTGCGGGTGGGGGTGTGGCTTTGTGTGTGTGTGTGTGTGTGTGCCGGTACGTGGGTAGGTTGTAATACAGCTGCACCTGTAAAAGATTCATGGGTTGGGTGGAGTGTTCTGTTGGGGAGGCGGGGGGCAGGCAGGGTGCCGGGGAGTGTTGGTGTGGGGGATTCAGGGCAGGATGTTGGGGTATCAGAGTCAGGGCTCAGGTGTGGGGGCTCAGGACAGGCTGTGGGGGTACTGGAGTCAGGGCTGAGGTGTGGGGGCTCAGGACAGGCTGTGGGGGTACTGGAGTCAGGGCTGAGGTGTGGGGGCTCAGGACAGGCTGTGGGGGTACTGGAGTCAGGGCTCAGGTGTGGGGGCTCAGGACAGGCTGTGGGGGTACCAGAGTCAGGGCTCATGTGTGGGGGCTCAGGACAGGCTGTGGGGGTACCAGAGTCAGGGCTTAGGTGTGGGGGCTCAGGACAGGCTGTGGGGGTACTGGAGTCAGGGCTGAGGTATAGGGGCTCAGGACAGGCTGTGGGGGTACTGGAGTCAGGGCTCAGGTGTGGAGGCTCAGGACAGGCTGTGGGGGTACTGGAGTCAGGGCTCAGGTGTGGGGGCTCAGGACAGGCTGTGGGGGTACTGGAGTCAGGGCTCAGGTGTGGGGGCTCAGGACAGGCTGTGGGGGTACTGAAGTCAGGGCTGAGGTATAGGGGCTCAGGACAGGCTGTGGGGGTACTGGAGTCAGGGCTCAGGTATGGGGGCTCAGGACAGGCTGTGGGGGTACTGGAATCAGGGCTGAGGTGTGGGGGCTCAGGACAGGCTGTGGGGGTACTGGAGACAGGACTGAGGTGTGGGGGCTCAGGACAGGCTGTGGGGGTACTGGAGTCAGGGCTCAGGTGTGGGGGCTCAGGACAGGCTGTGGGGGTACTGGAGTCAGGGCTCAGGTGTGGGGGCTCAGGACAGGCTGTGGGGGTACTGGAATCAGGGCTGAGGTATAGGGGCTCAGGACAGGCTGTGGGGGTACTGAAGTCAGGGCTGAGGTATAGGGGCTCAGGACAGGCTGTGGGGGTACTGGAGTCAGGGCTGAGGTATAGGGGCTCAGGACAGGCTGTGGGGGTACTGAAGTCAGGGCTGAGGTGTGGGGGCTCAGGACAGACTGTGGGGGTACTGCAGTCAGGGCTGAGGTGTGGGGGCTCAGGACAGGCTGTGGGGGTACTGGAGACAGGACTGAGGTGTGGGGGCTCAGGACAGGCTGTGGGGGTACTGGAGTCAGGGCTCAGGTGTGGGGGCTCAGGACAGGCTGTGGGGGTACTGGAGTCAGGGCTCAGGTGTGGGGGCTCAGGACAGGCTGTGGGGGTACTGGAATCAGGGCTGAGGTGTGGGGGCTCAGGACAGGCTGTGAGGGTATTGGAGTCAGGGCTGAGGTGTGGGGGCTCAGGACAGGCTATGGGGGTACTGGAGTCCGGGCTGAGGTGTGGTGATTTAAGGCAGTATGTGGTGGTACAGCAGTCAGGGTAGGATGCTGGGTCAGAGGAGCTAGGGGTGAGGTGTGGCGGCTCAGTGCTGGGTGTGGGGGTACAGGAGCCAGGGCTGAGGTTTGGGGACTCAGGGAAGGTTATTGGGTTACAGGAGTCAGGACTGAGGTTTGGGGACTCAGGGAAGGTTATTGGGTACAGGAGTGAGGGCTGAGGTTTGGGGACTCAGGGAAGGTTATTGGGTACAGGAGTCAGGGCTGAGGTTTGGGGGCTCAGGGAAGGTTATTGGGTACAGGAGTGAGGGCTGAGGTTTGGGGGCTCAGGGAAGGTTATTGGGTACAGGAGTCAGGGCTGAGGTTTGGGGGCTCAGGGAAGGTTATTGGGTACAGGAGTGAGGGCTGAGGTTTGGGGGCTCAGGGAAGGTTATTGGGTACAGGAGTCAGGGCTGAGGTTTGGGGGCTCAGGGAAGGTTATTGGGTACAGGAGTGAGGGCTGAGGTTTGGGGACTCAGGGAAGGTTATTGGGTACAGGAGTGAGGGCTGAGGTTTGGGGGCTCAGGGAAGGTTATTGGGGTACAGGAGTCAGGGCTGAGGTGTGAGTGCTTACGGCACAGTGGTGGGGTACAAGAGTCAGGGCTGCCTTGTCTGGGCTGAGGGAAGGCTGTTGTGATAAAGCAGTCGTGGCTGAGGTGTGGGCACCCAGGACAGGGTGTTGGGGTGCAGAAGTCAGGGTTGGGGTGCAGGTGTCTCGGGAGGGGGTGGGGATGTGGAGGGATGCGGGAGTCAGGGTGGGGAGCAGGGGGTTGGTGTTGTGTAGATACACGTGAAGGGGATGTGAAGGGATGGTGGTGGGGCTGCAGCCCCTGAGGTTTGCACCAGGACGGCGTTTGCTGTCCCCTCTGGAGGGGGACTCTCTAAATCAGTTGTGTCCAACGGAGCTTAAGAGATTGTCACACTTCTGGTTGTTGTCTTTCTTGATTCACCAAAGCCCCTCAGCCAGATTCCCCCCATAGCCCCCAAATAAATGTCCCCGCCCCAGGCACCCCAGCCCCAGGCACCTCCACCCCCATTCTAGATTAATGCTGGTAACTCTCCAGAGTCACTGGGCCAGAGGAGTTTCTGGGCCCAGGGTTCGGGGAGCCACCGGAACTGGGTTAGAGCTGCTGGGGCTCCAGCTGCAGTGGCTGGGGCCACCGCACCTGGGGCTGCCGCCAGGGCCAGAGCCGCTGCCGGGACCAGAGCCACCAGGGCTGCTCAGTCCAGAGGAGCCGCTTTTAAAGGCTCCAAGACCTGCATATGGCCCAGAGCTGGAACCGTGACACCCCAGCGTACTGTCCGCCACGTGCGGTGAGCAGTGACCGTATTGGACACCACAGCTCCAAACGACACCTGGGGACGTTTGGGCAGAGCCGGTCCCAGATGGGGACGCACCTGCCCGGTCAGCCCCTTTCACCACCTGGCTGTGGCATCGCCTCCTCCTGAAACCGGGCACCCCAGCTGGCCAGCTTCCTTCTCCCCAAGCAGCAGCCCAATGTGTGCCGGCTTCCTTTGTCCTCTGCGCACCAGGCTCTCTTAGGTGGTGATGTTGCCAGCCTTGCGTTAAGGATCAGAGAGGTTTCCATGTTAGTCTGTATCTTCAAAAACAACCGGAAGTCCTGTGGCACCTTATAGACGAACACACCTTGTGAAGCACAGCTTTCGAGGGCAACGACCCGCTTCATCAGATACACTCATCATCTCCCTCTTCCCCCAACACAACTCTCCACCCCACTCGTGAATCTTTTGCAAATACTGCAGTATTACAAACCACCCACACACCCACGCCCACACGCATACACCCCCCCACGCACCCATGCACACACACCCCCACACGTGCACACACACACATGCATCATGAATCTGGTGAAGCAGGTCTTTGCCCACGAAAGATTGTGCTCCAAAATCTCTCTTAGTCTGGAAGGTGTCGCAGGACTTCTTGTTCTCATCCTTGTGTTGTTTCCCTTCAGCTATAAACAAAGCTCACTCGGCTTGGCTGCCTTTTCTTGGAAGATTTCAGTGTTTCTCAGCTGTGTCAGGCCCAGGATATAAACAAGACAGGGTGGGGAGGAAACGTATTTTATTGCACCAACTTCCCTTGACGAGGGGCACAAGCTTTCAGTGTGCAAATCCATAGCCACCATACCGCTGTGCTACAAATGAAAACCTCCTTTCATTTCCAAGTACCAAGGCACGTTCTGCTGCCTCCTTTAGCTCTGCAGGAAGATTCTGCAACAGCATCGAAAAAACAAGTTGATCATGCGTTTTAGGATCTCTTTTGTGGTCACCCCATAAATGATGGGGTTTAGCATGGGGGGAACGAACAGATGGCTGTTGGCCAGTAGGTTCAAAACATAACCGGGGATGATCTGCCCGTATTGTTTTGTGAAATAAGATAAAAACGTTGAGGAGTAAAACATCAGCATGATGCAGACGTGAGATCCGCAGGTGCGCAGAGCCTTGAACCGGGCGCCCTTAAATGGGAGTCGGAAGATTGCCCAAAGGATCACCACATAAGACACAGTAATGAGTAGAGCATCCAAGCCGAACGCAAAAATAGCAACTGCTACACCGTACCAGAGGTTCACTGTGATGTCGCTGCAGGCCAACCGGGCAACAGCCCATTCCTGACAGTAGGTGTGAGGCAGGACACTGGTTCTGCAGAACTTCAGCCGTGTCAGGAGAAAGATGTAAGGAAAAAAGACACAGGAACTTCTTGTGACAATCACCAGCCCTATCTTCCCAATCACAGGCTTGGTTAGCACAGTGGAGTATCTCAGGGGGTCGCAGATGGCAACGTACCGATCAAACGCCATGGCCAGCAGGATGCCTGACTCGGAGGTAAGACTGACATGGAAGAAGAACATCTGGGTGAGGCAGGCAGCAAAAGAAATTTCCCCCATTCTGAACCAGAACATGGCCAGCATCTTGGGCACTGTCGTGGTTGACAGCAACAGATCAGCAGCTGCCAGCATGGAGAGGAAAAGGTACATGGGCTCATGGAGGCTTCGTTCTGTTAGTATGACGAATAAGAGGAGGGAGTTTCCAAAAAGTGCCACAATGTACATGAGACAGAAGGGGATGGAGAGTGAAAACTGAAAAGCCTCCGTACCAGGGAAGCCGGTCAGGATGAAGATTTCAGGGACAAAAAACGTCTGATTGTCGTCTGCCATCATGTACCATCCCTTGCAACTTGTATTCAGTCTCCAGGATCTAACAGAAAAAGAGCAGATCAGTGAGAACTAGGGTGTCAGCCAGGACAGACATGTATTTGGTAAGAGAACCAGAGAAACCAGCAAAAACTTCCTTGTGTGACAGCTGCCTGCTGGGTGGGACTATGAACCCAGACACACTCTCCTGCTACAGAACATCCCCATTCCCACAGCACTGTCCTGCTGTTGGTGTCTTTAGCACAATCTCCAGGACCTCCTCGCACCCAACACACACAACCGCCACCAGCCGGTAAGGCAGATACTCAGGCATGCTGCACTGGTGCAATACCCTGGACAGCCCCTGACCTGTTGCAGGCTGCCGGCTGCATTCTCTCTGCCCTCGGGGAGCTCCTTCCTTCACTGGTGTTTAGTTGTTACCAGAAGGTGGAGGTTTAAAGGAGCGCAAAGACAGTGAAGTGCATCTCTTCTCCTCCCACACACTAACTCTCCTCCCAAAGCTCCGTCAGCCACTCCAGATCGCTAGCTCAGCGCTCAAGCGGCAGCTCTGAACCTCGGTGAAATCCGCCACAGAACTGGCTTTTCCTCCCCTTACGCCACTGCGGGGTCTGACCAGGTGGTAAGGGTGTGAGAGCAGAACCTCTCCACCTTTTCCGGAGGCACAGTCCAGCACACAGGAAATGCCATCACAAAACAGCACCAATGACTACGTGGGAATACTTGGGCTGATGTGTATATTTGTAGTCCTCTACTTCTTTCTATGTAACTGTGATGGGGTTCAGGGGTCCCCAAGCTCTGCACCCGGTCTGCAGGCAGGAGTGACTCTCACTCAACAGGAGAACAGCAGGTTTATTAGCCACCAGGACACAGCGTCCTACAGAGGGTCAGTACAGCAGGCAGAGACAGCCAGTCTAATCCATGTTGGGAGACGAGGCCCCGAGGGGTCCCTGGAGTCGGGGCATCGCCCCCTCCTTTGTCTCTCTCTCTCTCTCTCTCTCTCTCTCCCAGCCCCAACTGCTTTCCAACTCCCAGTTCCAATTCAAACTCCCCAGGCTCCACCTCCTCCTTTGTCTGCAGTCCAGAGGTGTCACCTGGTTGCCTCGCTCACCCTCAGCAGGAACCCCACACTCTCTGTGAGCTACTCACACACACACACACACATCCCCCCACTACATCACATCTCTCCCCCCTTCCAGACTGAACTGAGTGGGGTCACTCAGCTGGTGACCTGGGGAAATTTGGGGCCCTCCCTGTGTGATAGGGTATTGGCTGTACCCTCAGTGCTCCCCTTGATGTGTACCACCTCCATGTCATAATTCTGCCAGGGGAGGCTCCACATCAGGAGCTTGGTATTGGCCCCTTTCATGTCATGCAGCCGGGCAAGTCTCTTTGGTTCCCTCAGGTTGGTTGGTCTCCCTGCTTTGGCCTCTGGTCCATCAGCCACGTTCTCAAGTTGGGCAAGCAGAGCCCATACAGCTGCTCCCACACCAGCAGATCAAACAGTTCTTCTCTGGTCTGGGCCCCTTCCCTGTCTGCCCACCAGTCCATACAGCTGCTCCAGCAAATGTCTGGAATTCAGATTCAGTCCAGTAAAGGAAGGTACAGATGCTTTCCACCCTGGGCATTTAGCCATACCACTAACATGGTCGTGTGCCTCAGTTTCCCTTTCCATATCACACAATAGGTTTGGAATGTTCCTTTTCATGTGAGCGGTTGCAGGATTAGTTACAAGGAACAACAGTGACATCTTAGAATGACAAACTCCTTCAACATACAGTTCATGCTTCTACATCCATGTCAGCACATTACATGGTTCTTTCCATACGTTCAGTTTGTGGTACAATTCTACAGCTTTTGGTAGCAGCACCCATTGGTTACAGAAGTCAGTGTGAGTAACACGAACAAACCCATTGCAATTACACATTTACGCTGTTCTTTGGTTTACCACAACCTTTGTGTAACATCCTTGAGAATTTGGCATTTTGAGGCGAAATGGCTGAGGACTGTCTTTGTACCATCAAGTTCTAATCTTCTCTCTTGCCCCCTGGGGTGGAAATCTGATCTCTCTGGGTGTGCCCTCCCTTCTAGCAAGAGCTAGGCCATTCTTGATCCTCAGGATGACTTCCCCCTCCCAGCCAGTCTGGAAACATGCATACCAAACTCTTTTCTGAAAGTTGTTTTGTGAGTCCCAGATGCAGAATCCACATGAAGTAACACCTGTTTATCCCTTACTGGCCCACCAGGCCCACAGCTCCTTGTCCTTCCATCTCCAACTTCTGCCTCCCATGGAATCAGAAGTTGACTCCATCACAAGAATACAATGCTCCCAGCATCTGGAGATGGGGAATTGCTGGCCCTCTCCTGCATGTGACTGCACTCAGGACCACACTCCCAGTACGCTGGTCACACCCAGTCACTTGGTTATCACAGGGCTGCTCACATTCCCTTATAGGTTTCACTTTACTTGGACCAACTTCCAGTTCCTAAGAAACCTTTACCCTGCCTGCTTTGGACCCTTGCAGAGCACAGCCAGTGGGAACTGAAACAAACTTCTCCACAGGCAAAAGACTGCTCTGGCTGTTACAGACAAGCAGCTTTCCTGTTCACTCTCCTTCACCTCACTCCCATTTTCCACAGCCCCCACAGACTGCTCAGGTAAAGTTTCGGGGAAATTGTCTTCCTCAAGAGCTCCCCCAAACAACAACTCACCCTTGTCTAGCTCCACAGGGGCACTGCTCCCTCGGGCCACAACCAACTCCTGGGTTTCACTTACACCAACAATAACTTCTGGACCATCAGGCAGATTCCCACATAATCCCTTTCCAGGTAGACATCTAGTACCACTAGACAAAAGGTTAGGATCACTTCCCTCACTTCTGCTACCAGCTTCTTTATCTTCCTCAGGCAGCATAACTCCATTGCCAGTCTGCTCTTCCTGTGTCCTGGCTGGAGGATGACTCTGGGCAGACAGAGACCTCTCGTCCCCTCCCAGGAACACTTCAGCATCAGACAAAGAACAAGCAGCCGAATTGTCTGGTCTCTGGGATTCCCTGATGATAGTAACTGGATCAGACTGAGTTAAAGCATCGTCCTCCCTAGGAGCTACAGAACTAGGCCCACTTCCCATCTGGGCTTCAGCTGCACTCAGATCCAACTCTGGGATCTTGGCCCCATCTTGAGCCCCCACAGGTTCAGACAAAGGATTCACTTCCCTAGAAGCAGAAACACCCTTTCTTGCACCAAGGACCAGCGTCCTTATCAGGGATGCCACTGCCCATCCCAGAGCCATTCCCTCTGTTCCAGCCCCCATGCCTGCATTCAGAGTCACACCTGGAATGCCCTTTCCTGGTGGTTCCCTCTCCAGCCACCCCAGGCTGGGGGAGTCTTCCTCAGAAAAGGGACTAGTTTACTTATTGGCACCTTTTCCAAATGCCGGCTCTGCTCTCTCCTCAGGCTGCCGCTGCTGTTCAACACAGACAGTCGGAGACACTCTCTCCTTTGTTCCAGTCACCCTGGCTGGTCTCAGACACATGCCCAGAAGGTGAGGTAGCTTCTGTCACAGACAATGTGCCATTCCCACTGGACAAGCTGCTTTCCTGCACACACACCCAGTCGCCTTCCTCAGCCCAGGCCTGGAAAACTCTTCACAGGCCTGTCCTGGCCACAATGGGTTGGAATTGCTCCTTTCCTCCTTAAACTGCAGTAGGCCACTCGGTTCAGAGCTCCATGCAGTCCAGGGTTCCCTGCCCTGTTCTGGGCTCACCCCTGTGGGAGTTTCCTTAACCCTCAGCTCTGCCATTGCATATTCATGCTGCCTTGTCCAGCTCCTTTATTCTCAATTCAGTTTCCAGGCGTTGCCACTTCACAGAAGAGTTGCTGAGCGTGGTTGCAGGCTCACAGGCCCAAGCCTGCTGCATGCCATGATTCCTGGAAGAATTCCTTCAGTGTGTCAGCCTCCTTGCAGGTCACTCATTCCCAGGGGTTAGGCCCTCGGCCCCTCCACCTTCTGGGACCACCTCCAATGGACTCCCAGGAGTAACCCCTCCTTGGGTGTGACACCCCCTCTCGAGGACCATGACCACACTCTCTTGGGTCCAGCCACGGGCCCTGCCACCGCAGGGAACTGCACCTCACTGCCCGTCAGCACACCTGGTCTCACTGCCCCCCCTTGTATCTCCTGTGCCCTAGTCACTTACTGCTGGATGCTCCATCCCCGGGGTGCAGTACTTCCCACCACTGCCACCAGTGTGATGGGGTTCAGGGGTCCCCAGGCTCTGCACCCATCCGCAGGCAGGAGTGACTCACTCAGCAGGAGAACAGCGCGTTTATTAGCCGACAGGACATGGCGTCATGCAGAGGGTCAGTACAGCCGGCAGAGACAGCCAGTCCAACCCATGCTGGGGACAGGAGGCTGTGAGGGGCCCCCGGAGCCAGGGCCTTGCCCCCTCCTTTCTCTCTCTCTCTCTCTCTCTCTCTCTCTCTCTCTCTCTCCCCCGGCCCAGACTCACTGCTTTCCAACTCCCAGTTCCCATTCAAACCCCTCAGGCTCCACCTCTTTTGCCTGCAGCCCAGAGGTGTCACCTGGTCACCCCTGTTATGTTCACCAGGTGCTCCACACCCTCTGTGAGCCCCACACACACACATCCCCCACTCCATCACAGTAACATAAAGGAAATGATATATTAATTATACCAAACATTCCCCAGGTTTTACATCTGTATGAAACTTTCCTGGCTCCAGGAGGAAAATCTGCCTTTTTGTTGCTGGTCACTGAGATGTTTAATGAACTGAACAGTCCTCCCAGCTGCTGCGTTCCTGACTGGTTAACATTCTTCATTTCCTGGATTGATTGAAAGAGAAAATTGTACCGAGATTTGTCTGGGCTTGTTTATGGCTTTGTTCTGATTTCAATTCTATGTAAAGGAGTGGGAAGAGGGCCTGGCCTATAAGTCCCGGTGTCAGAGGCCTGGCAGGAGGCCTGCGGTCTAGCTAATGCAGCCGTCCCAGCGTGGCTCATACACCAAGAGACCAGCTCTGCTCCGGGCAGGAGAAGGGCAACTGTCGCAGACACACAAGTTGCTGAGATGTGCTCGGCACAGAGCACTCACACATACACCTTCCTGCAGGGCAGTGCCAGAGCATCCCCATAGCAGCACCTGCCCAGGGGGCCAGGGACACGCTGAAACCTCCTACCGTCATGGTGAGGGTGAGAGTGAGCTGGATGGAGATGCTTTGACCAGGCAACGGGTGGCACTGAGCTCTGTTAGAGTGGCAGTATGTAGGTAGGACTCTGCTTCATTGACAATGACCCTGGCTGAGCACCTTCACAACCTAACAGTTATAGTGGTCAGTAGGTGGTTGCTCGAGGTATCAGTGCCAGCCGGCTGCACAGAGTTTGGGAAGCACATGGAGAGATCCTTCGCAGCCAAATGTCTATCAACATTCACCACACACATGACAGAGCTGTGCTGGGATAGCGACGTGGCTCAGGGGTATGTAAAGTCCACTTTCCACAGCAGCCTGATTACACAGCCACAGCCTCTGAGACAGGAGGATTAAGTGCACTGTCCGGAAAGCTCTCTGATCTGTTCCTTCACTCACCACAGCAGTGCAGAGTGCCAAGGTAGCGCACGAAGCCCAGCTGTGCCCGTTGTCTGGAACACAGAATTACAGCTGCAGCAGGAGGGGCTGCAAGCTCACACGAGCCCTGGTTTTCGGTTGCTCCAAGGCTCCACAGTTCTCCCAGTCACAGCTCTGCTCCTGGGCACCAGCCAATTTCTGCGACCGCGCTGGACCCAGCCCTGAGCCCCTTGTGGATCTGAGGGAAGTTTCCCTGAGTGCAGCCTGGGGATTTGGGGTGAGGATGTGACAGGACTGGGGGAGATTTCAATGGAGGTTTCCTCTGAATTGTCCCTTTAACCAACAACGGCCCAGCCCAGAGCCACTGAGTTCAACAGCCAGAGCCCCAGTGACGTGCGCGGGTGAGGGTCAGCGTAACCCGGCGCCCTCGTCCTGACACGGCCCCTCAGCGCAGGGCCGGGGGCATTGGCTCAGTGCCAGGGGCTGCCGTCCTGCCCCTGCAGTCAGAGTGAGGCAGCCCCAGTCTAGCTCACCCCCTTCCAACACTGCCTCGGTGTCAGGTGTGTGCAGCCGCCCCGGACAGATTCATTCCCTGTCAAGGACTCACCAGGCTCCTGCCCCAGCCGGGGATGAGCAGTCGCTGCCTGGGACTCGGTCGGGAGCTGCAGGCAGTGGGGAATCCGCACTGAGCGGGGCTGAGGTGCACGGATGTTTATACAGCTGCCCTGGGAATCCCAAGGGGGCTCAGCACCACCAGAGAGCCCCAGGAACCTGGCCTGTGGGACTGGCTCAGGTGGGGAAGAGCAGCCGAGAATTAACCCTTTCCTCTCCCTTGTCATACCTGATCCTTTCTCCATTTGTATGTTATTCAGTCAGGCCTTTGTGAAACCAATTCCTGACAAAGTTTTTTCCTGTTCTTTGTGAACAACTCTCCACTGAGATCTCAAAAATATTTACAACACTCAGACGCCTCGCAGAATACTTCTCTATAAAGTGCCTCAGTTAAGGTGTGTGCAGAGAGCTCACAATTTGTTAAGATCCATAATAACTGCAAAATAGATGGCCAGACTGTAGTTAACATGATGGTTTGCTGGGTCCGCATATCCAAGCTCGATTGTCCAGCCTTGCTGCATTCCCAAGTAATGAACAGAAAATCCCCAGGGACACCTGCAACCAGTCAACAATTGTTGCTGGTAACTGCAGGAATTAGGTCGCACACAGCATGGCCCTGCCTGCCCCCCCAGAGAAAAGACTCTGTCAGAGGAACAAGGGGAGTGGAGAGTGAACTATCCACCCTTCTCAGATCAGTCCACTCTGCAAAGATGGTTATTGTCAGAGGTCTGGGGAAAGGGTTGGAATTTGATGTGGTCATTTGCTGTTATAGCAGGGGTAAGGGAGAGACAAGAAAAAACTGTGTCAGGTGGGGGGAGTAAAATTAGTTTTTTAGATGCCTGTACACTCTTTTGAGGAGTGTAGTGAAGAAGCAGGAAGAACTGATGTGTAGTAAATAACCATGACTCTGAGAGAGTTGACACCTCAGGGACTTGGCAGAAATATGTGCATGACTGGGATATTGGTATAGAAGGGAATAGCTAGGTCAGGAAGGACAAACAAGGAAAATTTCCCTTTCATATTAAAAATATATATGCACTTCAGCTGAGATTGAGATAGAAATGGAGAGAGAAATCTCTGAGCTGCAATTTATTTGCAAATTTGACTCCATTAACCAAGGATTAAACAGAGATGGGGAGTGGCTCACAGCTTACAAAGGCAGCTTCTCTGGCCTGGGTGTTAACATCCCCACATTAGACTGAGAATGGGCCATATAGCACCCCCCCACCCTCCATCTGACCTGTTTTTCCCTCTCTTTAAACATATATACTGCTGATACAGGGCCTTTTCTACCCTGAATGAATAGACCTTGTCAGCTCTGGCCCTCCCTTTTACTGGGACCCCACTCTTTAAATACCCCTCTGAAACCACCCTCCCACTCATGCATCTGATGAAGTGGGTCTTTGCCCACTAATCACAGAATCACAGAATCACAAGGCTGGAAGGGACCTCAGGATATGATACCAGTCCAGGGCTACGTCTACACGTGCACCCAACTTCGAAATAGCTTATTTCGATGTTGCGACATCGAAATAGGCTATTTCGATGAATAACGTCTACACGTCCTCCAGGGCTGGCAACGTCGATGTTCAACTTCGACGTTGCTCAGCCCAACATCGAAATAGGCGCAGCGAGGGAACGTCTACACGCCAAAGTAGCACACATCGAAATAAGGGAGCCAGGCACAGCTGCAGACAGGGTCACGGGGCGGACTCAACAGCAAGTCGCTCCCTTAAAGGGCCCCTCCCAGACACACTTTCATTAAAGAGTGCAAGATACACAGAGCCAACAACTAGTTGCAGACCCTGTATATGCAGCACGGACCCCCAGATGCAGCAGCAGCAGCCAGAAGCCCTGGGCTAAGGGCTGCTGCCCACGGTGACCACAGAGCCCCGCAAGGGCTGGAGAGAGAGTATCTCTCAACCCCCCAGCTGATGGCCGCCATGGAGGACCCCGCTATTTCGATGTTGCGGGACGCGGATCGTCTACACGTCCCTACTTCGATGTTGAACGTCGAAGTAGGGCGCTATTCCCATCCCCTCATGGGGTTAGCGACTTCGACGTCTCGCCGCCTAATGTCGATTTCAACTTCGAAATAGCGCCCAACACGTGTAGACGTGACGGGCGCTATTTCGAAGTTACTGCCGCTACTTCGAAGTAGCGTGCACGTGTAGACGCAGCTCAGGAGAGATTGCGAATGCTTTGGAGGGTAGCACTGTATTTGAAAATACCAAGGACAAACTGGAGAAATGGTCTGAAATAAATAGGATGAAATTCAATAAGCCCAAATGCACAGGACTGCACTCGGGAAGGAACAATCAGTTACACAGAAGTAAAATGCCTGCCTGAGAAGGAGGGATCTGGAGGTCAAGCTATATATCAGTGAACACTACAATATTTTACAAGGAAAAATAACATAAATCTGGGGGGTATCTTCAGGACTGTTGTAATTAATTTTTCTGCTGTACTCCACACAGCTTCGGCCTCCGCTGGGGTATTGCGTCGAGCTCTGGGAAAAAGTCCTGTGAAAAAAAGCAAAAATGATTAAATGTCTAGGAAAAGAGTCCTCTGAGTGAAGACTGAAAACTCCCTGGATTAGTTTGTTTATATTGGAAGAGAGAAGACTGAGAGGGGACATGATAACAACTTTCAAGCACATAATGAATTACCAAAAAGAAATGCAGAAAAATTCCTTTTCTTAAACTCTGGTGATAGAACAATCAGCAGGGGAAGTTACCTTGAACAACAGGACACACTCCTAACTGTGAGGAGGGTGAACAACTAGAATAAGCCAACAGAAAGGTGGTGGAATCTCTGTGACTGGGGATTGTTCAGGGCAGGTTAGACAAACAGTTGTCAGGAGTGGTGTAGGTAGTTCCTAGTCCTAATGAGAATGCAGGGGACTGGATTAGACGGCTTCTCAAGATGCCTTCAAGACCTGTGATTCTTTCATTGTACAAAAGCAACGAGGAGTCCTGTGGCACCTTATAGACTAACAGAAATGTATGAGCATAAGCGTTCGCGGGCAAAGAATCTAACAAAGGACATCTGATGAAGTGGGTCTTTGCCCACGAAAGCTCATGCTCACACATTTCTGTTAGTCTATAAGGTGCCACAGGATCCCTCTTTGCTTTTGCAGCTCCAGACTAACACATCTACCCCTCTGGTACTTTCATTGTACAGATTGGGAAGCTGAGGCATGGGGAGATAACAACTTTCCCAGTGTTCTCCAGCAGGGCAGTAGCAGAGTTTGGGAACAGGACTCAGCTCTCTTAAATCCTATGTTTAATTCACAGCTTGTGTTCCTTTCACCCAGTCTGTATCTCCCTGCTGTGGGGACCCTTTGCTCTGGGTTTATAGGTCTGGTCTGTGAGAAAGGGAGGATCAATTTTCTTTTGTCCTTCACTGGAATACAGCAGGAGCATCAGGCAGTGAATCTAAAGCTGCTGTGTAAGGAGGTGTATAACTAAACTTCTGCCTGCCCCTCCCTCCCAGAGACAAAGGGACCCAAGCAGTCTAGAGTGGTGACAAAGGAAGCAGCCAACGGGGGCAAAGAAGGTCTATAAAAGGAGCTGAGGAACACAGCAGCAGCAAATTCCTCTGGAGAGCTCAATAGGTGCAGACTGGGTGACTGGCTGGCTGAGAGCAGCAGCCTCTTGGACAGCTCTATGTGGGGAGTTCATTGGCGACTGTTGAACTACACTGGGACTCCGAGATAAAGCTCAGAAGGGAAAAGAGACGCGCCCCGTCCGTGGGTCAGTAACTGTTTAATAAACCAGAAACAAAAAGTAGGAACAAATGATCAGTTTCACAATGGAGTGAAGTAAGGGGTGGGTCTACTCCAAGTGACTGGACTGGGACAAAACTTTGTGCCTGGGCCGGAGTCTGGCAGAGAGATGTAGGAATGGTGTCCCTGGCCTCTGTTTGTCAAAGGCTGCAGATGGAGGGCAGGAGACAAGTCACTTGATCATTTTCTTTGGTCCATGGGATACTGGGCTAGGTGAACCTTTGGCCTGACCCAGTAATGGCCATTCTTAGGTTCTTAGCACTGTTAAAATTATCCCATCCCATATAGAACCATGTATGGAGTTGGAAGAGTCCTCAGGTGGTCATCTAACCTCACCTAAATCATCCCTGCCAAGGTTATGTCAAACCAGGCCTTATAAACCTCTTAGGATGGAGATGCCACCCACCTCCCCGGTTGATTGGTAATAAGAGGAAGACTAAGGAGAGGGTAGGGCCGTTGGTCAGTGAGGACGGAGGAACAGTAACAGGGAATTTGGAAATGGCAGAGATGTTTAATGATTTCTTTGTTTCGGTCTTCACTGAGAAATCTGAAGGAATGCCTGACATAAAGAATGCGAGTGGAAAAGGGGTAGGTTTAGAAGTTGAAAAAAGAAAAGAACAAATTAAAATTTACTTAGAAAAATTAGATGTCTGCAAATCACCAGGGCCTGATGAAATGCATCCTAGAATCCTCAAGGAGCTGATAGAAGAGGTATCTGAGCCTTTAGCTCTCATTTTTGGAAAATCGTGTGAGACAGGAGAGATTCCAGAAGACTGGAAAAGTGCAAACATAGTGCCCATCTATAGAAAGGGGAATAAGAATAACCCAGGAAACTACAGGCCAGTCAGCTTAACTTCTGTGCCAGGAAAGATAATGGAGCAGGTCATTAAAGAAATCATCTGCAAGCAATTGGAAGGTGGTAAGGTGCTAGGGAAAAGCCAGAATGGTTTTGTTAAAAACAGATCATGTCAAACCAATCTAATTGCTTTCTTTGATACAATAACAAGTCTTGTGGATAAGGGAGAAGTGGTGGATGTGGTATACCTAAACTTCAGGAAAGCATTTGACACAGTCTCACATAATATACTTATCAATAAACTATGCAAATACAACTTAGATGGGGCTACTATAAGGTGGGTGAACAACTGGCTGGATAACCGTACCCAGAGAGTAGTTATTAATGGTTTTCAATTCTGCTGGAAAAGTATAACTAGTGGGGTTCCGCAGGGGTCCGTTTTAGGACTGGTTCTGTTCAATAGCTTCATTAATGATTTAGATATTGACATAGAAAGTACACTTATTAAGTTTGCAGATGATACCAAGCTGGGAGGGGTTGCAACCTCCTTGGAGGATAGGGTCATAATTCAAAAGGATCTGGATAAACTGGAGAAATGGCCTGAGGTAAACAGGATGAAGTTTAATCAGGACAAATGCAAAGTGCTCCACTTAGGAAGGAACAATCAGTGTCACACATACAGAATGGGAAAGGACTGCCTAGGAATGAGTACAGCAGAAAGGGATCTAGGGGTTATAGTGGACCACAAGCTAAATATGAGTGAACAGTGTGATGCTGTTGTGAAAAAGGCAAACATGATTCCAGGATGCATTAACAGGTGTGTTGTGAACAAGACATGAGAAGTCATTCTCTCACTCTACTCTGCGCTGGTTAGGCCTCAGCTGGAGTATTGTGTCCAGTTCCGGGCACCGCAGTTCAGGGAGGATGTGGAGAAACTGGAGAGGGTCCAGAAGAGAGCGACGAGAATGATCAAAGGTATTGAGAACATGACCTATGAAGAAAGGCTGAAAGAATTGGGCTTGTTTAGTTTGGAAAAGAGAAGACTGAGCGGGGACATGATAGCAGTTTTCAGGTATCTAAAAGGGTATCATAAGGCAGAGGGAGGGAACTTGTTCTTCCTTGCCTCTAAGGATAGAACAAGAGGCAATAGACTTGAATTGCAGCAGGGGAGGTTCAGGTTGGACATTAGGAAAAAGTTCCTAACTGTCAGGGTGATCAAACACTGGAACGAATTGCCAAGAGAGGTGGTGGAATCTCCATCACTGGAGCTATTTAAGAAGAGGTTAGATAGATGGCTTTCAGGGATGGTGTAGAAAGTGCTTGGTCCTGCCATGAGGGCAGGGGGCTGGACTCGATGGCCTCTTGAGGTCCCTTCCAGTCCTACTCTTCTATGATTCTATGATTCTATAACCAGTCCAGTGCTTCACCCCCATTCTAGTGAAGTAGTTTAATATCCATCCCAGATCTCCCTCACTCACTTGAGAATATTGCTCCTTGCTGTAATCTAGGAAGTTTTTTGGGGCACTGCTAACAGGGCCACACCAGGGCAAACTGCATAAAACCAAGCTACTTACAACCCAATACTGGGGTCCTCCATGATAGCACACCAAACCAGTCACACACAAAACTTCTGTTGCCGTGCTGGCCAGCAAGAAGTCACATAAGCAATTCCCTCAGACACTCCAGATTCTCTTCTGCCACAACCAGTACAGATGAGCAGTTAAGAAAACAAGCTCTTGAAAGCCGAACAAGTTATTCCAGTCCCAGAGGACCAGCCACATTCCCAGGAAAAAAATGTACCCCAGGCATTACCCAAATGAGCACACTGTACCAATCCTTTAGAATTTATTAAAGGAAAGAAAAAATAGGTGGACAGTAAAATTTTAAAGCAATCAAACTACTTACCCTAGTCACAAAGTTCTAGATGAAGGGTTGTAGCAGAGGGAAAATGTACTGATATCTTAAAAGTCTCTGGAATACATCTTTTTTGTAATGGCTCACCAGTTCTTTTGGGCCCAAGTTCACATCAAAGATGCTTCTGATGTGATGAGCATTAGTAAAGACCAAGGCGCAGAAATCCCAGGGCCCTCTTTATACCCCTGCCCACATGGAGTGACTTACTTTGTTCCTGTTGTGTGAAAGCTTGTCAAAAATGAGGCTTCTCACCTGAACGAGTCACCTGCCCATGCACTTTTCTGGCAACATGTTGAGATACACATTCTAAGCGAAGTTTCTCAGATGTTGTCTGGAAACTATTAATGCACTTTGTCAGTCAAGTATTGACTCACTTGACTGGTAACTCTCTCACAAGAGGTTGCCAAGCCATCTGTTGAGATCTCCCCAAAGCAAGCATTTAATTTAGATGTCAAGAGCCAAAATTCATAACTTCAAATACCTCCCCCAAAAAAGGCCCACACATGAGCAGCGTAAACAAAATCAGCGAATCATAAGTTTTTTATCGACATCTCACTTGGCCTACTTTAAACAGGTTCTCTCACCAGACTCTACATGGGAAGGTTACCAGTCAGGCCCCCTCAGCTTCTCAGGCATGTTCCCACTTGGGAGTATGAACCCAAAATTATACCCTATAGCACAGAGCAGGGAACATGTATTCCAATGAAATCCACCTGTAAGGAAGTGTATGCAACAGGTTGCTTTCCCCTATTATGAGTGCCCCATACAGGCTTGGAAAAAGCAAAAATAACCTTATTAACAATGACCATAGATTATAATTAATTATTAGAACAGCAAACAGATAAAAGCAGATTCATTAGCACACAAAACACACAAACTATGCTTAATGTTCGACACGGATCAGCTCTGAAAAACAAACACTCATCCTAACTGATGATACAAACACACTCCAGAGGCTTCTGGGGAGCCTGCACAGGCTTTCAGCTGGGAAACATCAGGAGCTCCAGAGCCCTGAGCAGAGCAGTTTGCTCTGGGTCCAGCACTTCCTGCAGAACAGTTGTTCTTGAAGTGTTTCCAGGAGTCTGCTTGAACAGGGAGTCAGTGAAGAAACCAGGTGATGTCACTATCATGCTCTACAGAGCTTTGCCAAATGGCAGGAACCCTTTGATTCAGAGCTTGGTTCCCACTCCAATCACTGGGACCACACTGAGATTCCAAGATGAAGTCCAACACCAAGTGACCTCTAGGGAAGTGGTGGAAACTCCTTCCCCAGAGGTCGTTAAGTCCCAGCTTGATAAAGCCCTGGTTGGGGTGTTTTAGTTGTGATTGGTCCTGCCCTAACCAATGGGTTGGACTCCAATCTGAAGAAGTGTGTTTTACCGTGAAAACTCATTATCTATACAATAAATGTGTTACTTCAAGTTACTACAGGTCTGCTTGTTTTTTGTGAAGCTACAGACTAACATGGCCACCACGCTGTGGCTATCTTCCAACTCTAAGAGTCTATGCCTTGGTCACGTTCCCCTATCCCGTCCCAGCAGCAGTCTGTTGCGTGCTCAGAAAGGCTGCCCCAGCTGAGAGATCAGCTTCTTCTCTGGCCTATTGTTTTTCCATAATAGCTCGTGAACCTGAATGGGCCCTTCCCAGCCATCCGTCTAAGCTGTGAGCCTCTTACCTTGCAGACATTGCCCAGGAATAATACCATGAAATGAAGATGCACAGCTAATATTCCTAATCAGATACAGTGACACATGCATAGAAATAGGAGGATCATATTCAGTAAAGCATAACCTTTCCAATGAGACTTCACATGAATTATCCTGCACAGCCTGTCTTATGATCTTTTAGAAATCTACTCTATATTTTAGAAAGTTTGTCTGTTTGATCTGGAACTCCTCCCACATGGTAAGAGCCAGGACTTCCAAATCCGATACACCGCTTCCTCTGAGCAGCACTGAAAGAGACATTAGGGTTCGGCTGTGCCAGGAAAATGGCATGTGCCTGGAATGGGCTTGTGGCTCATAAAACCCCACAGAGATGATACGGTCACTAAGTCAAGTGAATGGGGACAGAGACTGACCCAGAGGTGGTGGTGAGCTGGTGCACCTGGTGCTCTGCTCTGGTGAGAAGGTGGCGGCTATTTGGGGTGTTTAGCTGCAGGCGGAGGGACTGAACTCCCAGCCCACCTTCCAGGCTTCTTCCTCAGCCCCTTCATTAACCAGGGGGTAGCCTGGCAAATGAAAGGAGACGGCTGCACACAGTGCCTTTTTCTAGAAATAAAAAGGGTGGAACGCAAGTCTGCTGATTCCTCATAGGGGTTCAGGTATTCAGTTTTAACTCCCTGGTCCCTGTACTGCTGGGACACCAGTGGGGCCTCCTGCTCCAGTCCCTGTATTACTGAGAGATGGTGGGAGCTCCTGACCTGGTCCCCGTGCTGTTGTGCAACTGGAGGGGGCTCATAATTAAGGACCCAAGGAATGCCAGGTACATCTGCTAATAATTTCATGATAATATCATTGTGGGGAATGTGGGCTGCTGTCTCACAACCATCCAATATAGAGATCTTGAAGACCTAGTAGATAGTTCTCTGTGAACTTCTGCTCTATGCGCAACTGTGGTCCAAAAGGCTAATTCTTAAGATCTGTAAGAAATAGGGATAGGAAATATAATTTGGGCACTACAGAAATCTATGGCACTCCAAATCTAGGCATACTGGGTCCAGTTCTGGTTGCCCCACCCTAAAAACATACGGTATAATTGGAAAGGATTCAGAGAAGGCCATCTTTCATGAACAAAGGTATGAGATGGCAGAGACATAACAGATTCCCAAGGCTCTGACTAGGAGACAGACAGGTAAGGTAGGAGGTGACAGAGGTTTATACAATCAGCAACCACATAGAGAAAATGGAGAGAGACATGTTGTTTCCTTTTTGACACAACACAAACCAGAGGTTACATGGTGTAATCAGCAGGCAGGGGATTTGACTAAAAAAAAAAACCACACTTTAATCTGGAGAACTCGTTGCCAGGGGATAGTGTGATGGCCATAAGCTCCTGTAGATTCACACAAGATGTGTATAAGATGTATAACTGAGATCAAAATTAATTAAGTACCTTTATGGAGGAGAGGCTGATCAACACCTGCTCGCCAAGATGATCAGTGACCCAACCTCATGTTCCCGAAACTGCTGAGTGCAAGAAATAAGGAGGGGAGGACAGGGCTGGATCTCTCCATAACTTCCCTGTGATGTTACTGAGTTTTACGGTGAAAGAGTAAAGCATTATTGCAACCACTGACCTAGGTCTGCACCAAATCTTGTTCCAAGTGGGCCAAGTGAGATGTCTACAGACATCCAGGGATTTGCTGAATCTGTTTATGCTGCTCATATGTTTGTGTCATTTTTTATGGAATTATAAATATTGTCTCTGAACTTATATTTGACATTTTAGTTTCTGGAAGGCCACAATATGAGGCATGGCAACCTACTGTGAAAGGTTCCTAGCCATGTGAAGCTGTACTTGAGAGAGAACGGTCCTCATAAGATCCATTAAACTTCTGAGGAACCTGGCTGTGAACATGTAACTCTGCAAACCAGCAATGGCTGATTTGCTAAAAAGGACTTGCTCAGGTGACCTCCTCGGGTGACAGGCTCCATCTCAGATGTGCTTCCACACTGGGAGGAACAATGGAATTCTCTCTGCCTGGGCAAGTGTATAAAGGAGGGCCTTAAGGTTCCTTTGTCTTTGTCTTCAATTCACCTCATCCGTTCAGTAGCAAATCTGCTATGAACTGAGCCCAGAAGGATTGCTGACGCACCCTAACAGGGGATGTGCTCCAGAGACTTTTATGATAGCAGCCTACTCCTCTTCTGCTGCAAGCCTGCATCAAGAGCTTTGTGATTGATATATGTAAATTAATTGCTTCCACGATTTTACTTTCACTCGATTCCTTCTTTCTTATCAAAAACCTTTAGATCTTAGATTCTAAAGGGTTGACACAGAGTGCTCTTTGGGGAAAGATTGGAGGTATGCATTGGCCTGGTAATGTGTCTGGTCCTTTTGGACCGGAAGAATGTCTTTGGATTTGGTAAAATTGATTTACATAGCCTCTCACCTCGGTAAGAAGGGATACTGGTTGTGGCACAAGGGGCACATTTTAACATTTTTCTTTCTTCCCTGATTATTTCCATTCAGCTTAGAATCCCAGTGTCATTTCCACCTTTCCAAGGAACAGTAGACATGATTTTCGCCTCCTGAGATCTACAAGAAAAACGATGTGAACAAAACCAAGCCTTACACATGTGTTTCATCTACCGGAACAAAGCATTCAACTCAATGAATTGTAGCTCCCTGTAGCCCACCCTCTGAAAGATTGGCTGCCCCAAAAAACTCATTAGCATCTTGAAGCTGCTTCATAGCAACAGGACTGCCACATTATTGAGCAACAACGAATCCCAAGGCGAACCCTTTGAGATCAAAACTGGAGTCAAACAAGGCTTTGTCATTGCCCCATCACTTTCTGCATCCTTATTTCCTTGATCCTTCTCCTTCTTGATAGCAAGCTTCCAGATAGTGTGAAGATTGCCTATAGAATGAATAGGAAGGTTCAGTCTCAGGAGACAGAAGGCTAAAAACCAGATGTCCATGACCTCAGTCATGGAGCTCCAGTACATGGATGACAATATTGTTGCTGCTGTTTCTCCTGCAGCCCTTTAGACCATATCAAGTGACTTTGCTGAAGTGTATGAGAATCTTGGCCTCACAATCTGCGTCTACACGTGCAAGCTACTTCGAAGTAGCGGCACCAACTTCGAAATAGCGCCCGTCGCGTCTACACGCGTCGGGCGCTATTTCGAAGTTAACTTCGACGTTAGGCAGCAAGATGTTGAAGTCGCTAACCTCATGAGGAGATAGGAATAGCGCCCTACTTCGACGTTCAACGTCGAAGTAGGGACCGTGTAAACGATCCGCGTCCCGCAACGTCGAAATTGCTGGGTCCTCCATGGCGGCCATCAGCTGGGGGGTTGAGAGATGCTCTCTCTCCAGCCCCTGCGGGGCTCTATGGTCACCGTGGGCAGCAGCCCTTAGCCCAGGGCTTCTGGCTGCTTCTGCGGCAGCTGGGGATCTATGCTGCAGGCACAGGGTCTGCAACCAGTTGTCAGCTCTGTGGATCTTGTGTTGTTTAGTGCAACTGTGTATGGGAGGGGCCCTTTAAGGGAGCGGCTGGCTGTTGAGTCCGCCCTGTGACCCTGTCTGCAGCTGTGCCTGGCATCCCTATTTCGATGTGTGCTACTTTGACGTGTAGACGTTCCCTCGCTGTGCCTATTTCGATGTTGGGCTGAGCAACGTCGAAGTTGAACATCAACGTTGCCGGCCCTGGAGGACGTGTAGACGTTATTCATCGAAATAGACTATTTCGATGTTGGCTGCACGTGTAGACGTAGCCACAATGAACAGCAAAAAGGGCAAGGTGGTCCACCAACCCATGCTAACAGGACAATCTAATGCACCTTTTGCCGAAGTCAATGGAGAAGTGCTGAAAATGTGGAGTACTTCCCAAGTCTTGGAGATCCTCTTTCCACTAAAGTCAACATTGATGTGGAAATCCAGAATAATCTGAGCCATGTAAGCTCTGCTTTGCCTGCCTGAGACAAAGGGTCTTCGAGAAGGAGTACATCTATCCCAAGACAAAGCTCCTTTAATACTGTGCAGTAGTTGTTCCAGTGCTCCCGTACACATGACCAACAAGAAGACCTGTGGCACCTTATAGACTAACAGCTTTTTTGGAGAATAGGCTTTCGTGGGTGAAGACCTGCTTCATCCAATGCATGAGTGCGGGGGGCGGCTCAGAGGAGGATTTAAAGAGGGGGGTCTCAGTAAAGGGGAGGGCCAGAGCTGACAAGGTCTATTCAGTCAGGGTGGAAATGGCCCATTATCAGTAGTATACATCAAGAGAGGAGAAAACAAGTCAGATCAGTCAGGGGGATGTGGCCCATTGTTAGATTCTAATATCTGTTGGTCTATAAGGTGCTGCAGGCCATTGTGTTGTTTTTGAAGAAACAGACTTACACCACCACCTCTCTGATACTGTATGCATGTGAAACCTGAACAACATGAAGGCACATATATAAATATATGAAGTTATACCTATGTCACAGAACTGGAAGGGACCTTGAGAGGTCATGAAGTCCAGCCCCGTCTGCATGGCAGGACCTATTGCTATACCTAACATTTTTCTTTTTTCCAATCTATTTGCCCTAGATCCTAAATGGACCCTCAAGGAGTAAAGTCAGAACTCTGCATCTATTAAGCTAACGCACAAACCACTGAGCTATCCCTCCCCCGAATTTAACCTCCCCCAGACCCTTGAAAGGCTCTCTCAAGGATTGAGCTCACAACCCTGGGTTTACAAAGATGATGCTCTAACCACTGAGCAATTCCCTCACTTGAACATTGATGTCAAAGCTGTCTCAGGCAAATCCTAATTATATTTTGAAAGGATAGCTGCATGAACACTACCGTCCTGGAAGAGTCAAACCCTGTCTAGTATTAAAGCCATTAACGTTCATCAAGATCTTTATTGGACTGGTGATGTGGTTCGGATGTCTGATCAACACCTCCCAAAAGAGATTCTGGTTTCCAAATTGGTGGAAGGACAGAGGGTCATTGGGGGGCAGTGGAAGCGATATGAGGACATGCTAGTAAGCGACCAGGGAGCTTTGCGACCGGGTGCTGGCAAACAGGGTGCGTGCTAACAGGAGGGAGTTTGGAGAGGCTCTCCTGGAGGAGGAGAAGGAAGGAGCAAACTAAAGCACCTTGGGGTAAGTGGCTGCTTATATTTGGAGGCTTTGGGCTTGTGTGTTTGTTTGGAGTTTGGAGTTTGTTTGTTTGGAGTGCTGAGCTGAGTGTTTGTTTGTTTGTTTGAAAGGCCGTGTGCTCAGGCAGGCAGGCAGGCAGGCAGGCAGTTGGAAGCTGATTAGGTTTGAATTGAAACACCGTGTGCTGATTGGCTGAGCTGTAGGCAGAGGGAGGAGCTATCAGGGAGGCCGAGCACTTAAACCCTGCTAGTAAGCGACCAGGGAGCTTTGCGACCGGGTGCTGGCAAACAGGGTGCGTGCTAACAGGAGGGAGTTTGGAGAGGGGAGTTGAGAGGGGGAGCTTGGAGGGAGCCAGTGACTTCTGTTGCCCTTAAACTAAATCCTTTATAACAAACTCTATCTGAAACATTTAATTAACCCTCATATATAACTAGAGTAGGAAATGGAGGCAGAAGCCCAGCAGCAGAGTGGGGGCTATCCTGTTTATTGTGTCGAGTGCAGTATGTATGACTACCTACCCTGTGGGCGGGTGGCGTATGTGTGCGCTTGATGCAAGGAGCTCCTGGCCCTCAGAGACCGAGTGCGTGCTTTGGAGGCCAGGGTGGCTGAACTGGAGGAGCTAAGGAAGGCAGAGGTGTTTGTGGATGAGACTTTCCGGGACATAGTAGGGCTGTCCCACCTCCAATCTGACAGTCCTGAGGCTGTTACGGAGGATGAAAGGCTCAGGGAAGGAGAGCAGTCAAGGGGAGCAGAGGGAAACCATCCCGTAGTTGGGACCCTCCTTCCAGAGGGTGATGTTGTATCCTCTCGTGCCGAGGATACTTCTCCGGGGGAGGGAGCGCCAGCTGTTAGGAAGAAGCAGGTTTTAGTAGTGGGGGATTCGATCATTAGAAATATAGATAGTTGGGTTTGTGATGACCGGGAGAACCGTATGGTGACTTGCCTGCCTGGTGCGAAGGTTGCGGATCTCTCGAGGCATCTAGACAGACTTATGGGCAGTGCTGGGGAGGAGCCGGTCGTCGTGGTACATGTTGGTACCAATGACATAGGGAAGGGTAGAAGAGATGTTCTGGAGGCCAAATTTAGGTTACTAGGAAAGAGACTGAAATCCAGAACATCTTTGGTGGCATTCTCTGAAATGCTTCCAGTTCCACGCGCAGGGCCAGATAGACAGGCAGAACTTCAGAGTCTCAATGCGTGGATGAGACGATGGTGTAGGGAAGAGGGGTTTAGATTTATTAGGAACTGGAGACACTTTTGGGGTAGGGGGAGCCTATACAGGAAGGATGGGCTCCACCTAAATCAAGGTGGATCCAGACTGCTGGCATTAAACATTAAAAAGGACATAGAGCAGTTTTTAAACTAAGAGGTGGGGGAAAGCCGATTGGTGCGGGGGAGCACCTGGATCGGACGGAGACTTCTCTTACACGAGGCTCCATAGACAGGGATTCCCTAGAAGTTAGTCAGATAGGGAACGTGGGAAATAATATATGGGCAAGATCAGATGTGAAACAATCGTGCATAAAAAAATCCACCATGTCTGTGAAAGGCGGACATATAAATAGTGGTAGTTTTCTAACATGCTTTTACACTAATGCTAGGAGTCTGTCTAATAAGATGGGTGAACTGGAGTACCTCATATCAAAGGAGGAAGTTGACATAAAAGGCATCTCAGAAACATGGTGGAATGAGGACAATCAGTGGGACACTATCATACCGGGATATAAATTATATCGGAAAGACAGAACAGGTCGTGCGGGTGGAGGAGTGGTACTATATGTGAAGGATAATATAGAATCAAATGAAGTAAAAATCCTAAAGGAATCAAAATGTTCCATAGAATCATTATGGATAACAATTCATTCCTCTAATATGAATATGGCATTAGGAATATATTACCGACCACCTAACCAGGACAGTGATAGTGATGCTGAAATGTTAAGGGAGATTAGAGAGGCTATCAAAATAAAAAACACAGTAATAATAGGAGATTTCAATTATCCCCATATTGATTGGGTGCATGTCACCTCAGGACGGGATTCAGAGATTAAATTTCTTGATGCCTTAAATGACTGCTTCTTGGAGCAGCTCGTACAGGAACCCACAAGGGGAGAGTCGATTCTCGATCTAGTCTTGACTGGAACGCAGGATCTGGTCCAAGAGGTAACTGTTACTGGACCGCTTGGAAATAGTGACCACAATATAATAACTTTTAATATTCCTGTGTTGGGAAGAACACCGCAGCGGTCAAACACTCTGGCATTTAATTTCAAAAAGGGGAATTACACTAAAATGAGGAAGCTAGTTAAACAGAAACTAAAAGGTAGAGTAATTAAACTAAAATCCCTGGAAGCTGCATGGAAACTGTTTAAAGACACTATACTAGAGGCCCAACTTAAATGTATACCCCAAATAAAAAAACACAGTAAGAGACCTAACAAAGAACCACCATGGCTTAACAGCCATGTTAAAAAGGCAGTGAGAGAGAAAAGGGCAACTTTTAAAAAATGGAAGTCAAATCCTAATGAGGAAAATAGAAAGGAACATAAACACTCCCAAATTAACTGTCATAATGTAGTAAGAAAAGCCAAAAAAGAGTTTGAGGAACAGCTAGCCAAAAATTCAAAAAACAATAGTAAAATGTTTTTTAAATACATTAGAAGCAGGAAGCCTGCTAAAAAAGCAGTGGGGCCCTTGGATGATAAAGATATAAAAGGAGCGATCAAGGAAGACAGTGCCATTGCGGAGCGATTAAATGATTTCTTTGCTTCAGTCTTCACGGCTGAAGATGTTACAGAGGTTCCTAAATCTGAGCCAGCCTTTTTAGGCGACAAATCTGAGGAACTCACTCAGATTGAAGTGACATTAGAGGAGGTTTTGGAATTAATTGATAAGCTGAATAGTAACAAGTCTCCAGGACCAGATGGCATTCACCCAAGGGTTCTGAAAGAACTCAAATGTGAAATTGCGGAGTTATTAACAGTGGTTTGTAACCTATCCTTTAAATCCACTTTGGTACCAAATGACTGGAAGACGGCCAATATAACACCAATATTTAAAAAAGGCTCTAGAGGAGATCCTGGCAATTATAGACCGATAAGTTTAACATCAGTACCAGGTAAATTAGTAGAAACACTAGTAAAGAGTAAAATTGCAAGGCACATAGAAGAGCACGAATTGTTGGGCAAAAGTCAGCATGGTTTCTGCAGAGGGAAGTCGTGTCTGTCTAATCTATTAGAATTCTTTGAAGGGGTTAATAAACATGCGGACAAGGGGCACCCAGTGGACATAATATACCTAGATTTCCAGAAAGCCTTTGACACGGTCCCACACCAAAGGCTTTTATGTAAATTAGGTGGTCATGGGATAGGAGGAAAGGTCCTTTCATGGATCGGGAATTGGTTAAAAGACAGAAAACAAAGGGTTGGAATAAATGGTAAATTTTCACAATGGAGGGGGGTAACTAGTGGTGTTCCCCAGGGCTCAGTCCTGGGACCGATCCTGTTCAACTTGTTCATCAATGATCTAGAAAATGAGGTAAGCAGTGAGGTGGCAAAGTTTGCAGATGACACCAAGTTGTTCAGGACAGTCAAAAGCAAAAGGGATTGTGAAGAACTACAAAAAGATCTCAGCAAACTGAGTGATTGGGCAGCAAAATGGCAAATGAAATTTAATGTGGGTAAGTGTAAGGTAATGCATGTTGGAACAAATAACCCAAATTACACGTACTACATGATGGGGTCAAATTTAGCTACGACAGATCAGGAAAGGGATCTTGGAGTTATAGTGGATAGTTCTCTGAAGACATCCACACAGTGTGCAGCGGCAGTTAGTAAGGCAAATAGGATGTTAGGAATTATTAAAAAAGGGATCGATAATAAGACAAAAGATATCATACTTCCCCTATATAAAACTATGGTACGCCCACATCTCGAGTACTGCGTGCAGATGTGGTCTCCTCACCTCAAAAAAGATATATTGGCATTAGAAAAGGTTCAGAAAAGGGCGACTAAGATGATTAGGGGCTTGGAAAGGGTCCCATATGGGGAGAGGCTAGAGAGACTGGGACTTTTCAGTTTGGAAAAGAGGCGATTGAGGGGCGATATGATAGAGGTATATAAAATCATGAATGGTGTGGAGAAAGTGAATATAGAAAAATTATTTACCTTTTCCCATAATACAAGAACTAGGGGACACCAAATGAAATTGATGGGTAGTAGGTTCAAAACTAATAAAAGGAAATTTTTCTTCACACAGCGCACAGTCAACCTGTGGAACTCCTTGCCCGAGGAGGCTGTGAAGGCCAGGACTCTATTAGGGTTTAAAAAAGAGCTTGATAAATTTTTGCAGGTCAGGTCCATAAATGGCTATTAGCCAGGGATAAAGTATGGTGCCCTAGCCTTCATAACAAGGGCAGGAGATGGATGGCAGGAGATAAATCACTTGTCTTCTGTTCTCCTCTCTGGGGCACCTGGCATTGGCAGATGGGATGCTGGGCTTGATGGACCTTTGGTCTGACCCAGTATGGCCATTCTTATGTTCTTATGTTCTTATGCTGAAGCACACATAAAAAAGCACAGCATGGGTGTCAACGCTCAGGAGAACCTTTCCCAGCACCATTCCCAGTGGAGATCAGTAATCCATGAGGGGCTGGCACAATTTGGGAGGCGCTGCCACAGTGCAGAAGAGGAGAAGAAAAGAAGAATAAAAGATTGGCAAAAACTGCCCTGCTCCCCTCCAACAGCTACCAACACCTTCCTCCTCTGTGATAATATCTGCAGTGCCAGGATAGGGCTAGCCAGCCATCAACGGACTCACAAATAGGAGTGTGATATGAGGACGTCCTACTCCTTATTGAGTGATTGCCGAGAGAGTGAACATCCAGAATAAAAGCACCCCTAGACTACAAAGGAAAACCTGGCTTTAATTTGCAAGACTCAAGACATTTTCTGCATCATTCTTTCACTCAGAACAAAGCGTCTGCTGCAGCAAAGATAAAATACGTTGATCACCCGTTTCAGGATCTCATTTGTTGTCACCCCATAAATGATGGGGTTGAACATGGGTGGGATGAGCACATAGAAATTGGCCAATAAGTTGAGAATATAACTAGGCACGATATGCCCATATTGATATGCAAAAGAGGAGAAAAAGGCTGGTGTGTAGAACATCAGTATGACACAGATGTGGGAGCTGCAAGTGCTCAGAGCCTTGAGCCGGGCGTTGTTAGAAGAGAGTTGGAAGACAGCCCTGAGGATGAGCAGGTAAGACACAGCAATGAGCACAGCATCCAAGCCAATTGCTAAAATAGCCATCATTAAACCATACAACAAGTTTGCTCCAATATTGTCACAGGCCAGCCGGGCAATGGCCATGTAGTCACAGTAGGTGTGTGGTAGAAGATTGGTTCTACAGAATTTCAGCCGCATTACGAGAAAAATAGAAGGGAAATTTAAACAAAAACTTCTTGTGACAACCGCCAGCCCTATCTTCCTAATCACAGGATTGGTTAGCACAGTGCTGTATCTGAGGGGGTGGCAGATGGCAACGTACCGATCAAACGCCATGGCCAGCAGGATGGCTGACTCTGCGAGAAAACTGGCATCATTGAAAAACATCTGGGTGAGGCAGGCAGCAAAAGAAATTTCCCCTGCTCTGAACCAGAAGAGAGCCAGCATCTTGGGCACTGTGGTGGTTGATAGCAGGAGATCAGCAGCTGCCAGCATGGAGAGGAAAAGGTACATGGGCTCATGGAGGCTTCGTTCTGTCACTATGATGAATAGGAGGAGAGAGTTCCCAAGAAGCGCCGCCATGTACATCAGGCAGAAGGGGATGGAGATCCAGACTTGAGACCCCTCTGTGCCCTGGATGCCAGTCAGGATGAAGTTTACAGGGACAAAAAAGGTCTGATTGTCGGCTGCCATCATCTACTGACCCTTGGAGCATCTATTCCGTTTCAAAGATCTAACAGCAAAAGAGAAGGTCAGTGAGAACAGGAGTGTCAGCCAGGACTGGAATGGATTTGGTGAGAGGACCAGAGATACCAGCAAAACCTTCCTCTTGTGACAGCTGCCTGCTGGGTGGGACCATCAGCCCAGACACACTCTCCTGTTACAGAATCTCCCCCTTCCCACAGAAGGAAGGTGGCTGTGAGGGCTCTTGTGAGGGTTAACTAGGGCACTGTCCCCGTATTGGTGTCCACGGTGAAATTGCCAGCATGTGCTTACACTCAATGCACACATCTGCCACCAGCCTGTGGGGCGGTGCTCAGACATGCATCGTTCATTCCATGAACGTGGACAACCCCCACTCTGTCGTTGGGCTGCTGGCTGCATTCTCTCTGTCCTCAGGGAGTTCCTCCCTTTCCTGGTGTGTAGTTGTTACCACTGGGTTGCGGTTTAAAGGAATTTAAAGACAATTAAGTGTATCTCGTCTCCCCACCACACTCCAACTGTCCACCCAAAACTCCCCTCAGCCACTAGCACAGGGGTCAAGTGTCGGCTCTGAAAGTCAGGGAAAGCAGCCACAGAACTTGTTCTACTCACTCTCAGTACACGGCAGGGTCTGAGCCAGGTGATGATGGTGTGAGAGCAGAACCTCTCCTTCACACTCCTTCTCCTGGCTCCTTCAGGTTCTGCAGCCATAGCCCGATACACAGAGCATCCCACAAGTGAAGACAGTCACAAAACGCCACCACCACCGATATGAGAATACTTGGGTGGATGTATACATTTGTAGTCCCCTACTTCCTTCTGTGTAGCATAAAGGAAAATAATATATTAACTAAACCAAAACAACGGCCGGGTGTTACATTGGTAGGAAATGTTGTTGTCTTTGGGAGCAAAGTTGGCACTGAGATCTTTAATAAATTTCACTGTCATCTCAACTGCTGTCTCTCTGAAGGGTTAATACTATTCATTTACTGGGTCAATTGAGAGTGAAATTCTCTGTATTTGTTTATTGTTTTTTTGTTTTTCCCTGAGTTCAGTAACTTTATCTCCAGAAGGTTTCTTTAAAAAGCATAATTTGCAACTTTCAAAGCACAATGAGAGCGAGAGTGAGAGCGAGCAGGGAGAGGTGGGTTAAAAACAACCTTTGAAGGTAGCAAATCCTGAGCCAAGAGCGATTAGCTCTTTAATGTTATTTTAAGGCCCAGGCAGAGGCACTGAGTTTAGCAAAGGAAGAAAGGCCGTGAAGGACATCGGAGCCGGACTGTAGAACCACTGGAGAAAGCCGTTATTCACTTAGTTGTGAGCATAGGGTGGATTTGCTGGTCAGGAGCAGTTGAGAACCTGCTCCCAGGCTGCTGCTCTGGCTCTGAGAGGAGAGCAAGGGCTTGGTACCTGCTCTTGCAAAACCTCAATTTGTCACCCTAATCTGTTGCGTTAGCATGCACCCTGAATGGATTGCAGCAACACCAGTCTTTGTTCCATTCACCTTCTATCGGTCAGTTGAATGAATGAATGCTGGGGGGTAACCTCCTTAATGCAGGTCTTTCACTTTGACATACTTTTGTATTCTCGCCCCTGTGACTGACTCACTGATTCTGTCTCCTACTTGCTCCAGGGAGTGTTCCATTTCTTCCTTCCTCTGATGTACCAAGGCTGCTTCTTCCTTCTCTGATTGTCCCGTCCTGACAGGCACCAACCTTGGTCCCAGTTTAGGTTTAACTGAAACCTGGTTTTTATCCTGTGGCAGCAGTTACAATGCAGGGGACCTTTCTCATCCTTTAATTACCCGACAGCTACATTTTCCCATTTCTTCAGGCACAGGATATTCCCCTGAGCCTGCTGTTAACACAGATACTAACAACAAGGGATGGAACATCTATTCTTGTAAGTTCTGACGGCCACCACCTACGTTCTGCCCTGTTCCTGTGCTCGCTGTGTCTGTTAGTGGAGCAGGATTGCTCCAGGGCCCTGTTGTGTCTTCGGTTTCTTTCAACTGTTTCTTTATTTCTGTCACTTGCCCTGCCAATATTGTGACAGGCTGTGTGAAGCATTTCACAGCCGTGCGTATTGTCTGCAGTAATCTACAATACAAGGCTGCAGTCGCTGCCCCAATCTTGCAAATCCCATGACTAACGTCTTCCAACTTTATTTTTTAATATAATATGCAACCTCTGTTGCTTGCGAAAGGTCGTGTCCCTTCTCTACTAAGGCCTGAGAGGATTCTTAGAGGAGGGCTCTGGCGGATCCTAGATACTTAATTTTCTGCCATAGTAGATTGAGATTTGTACATTAAACTGAAGTCCTTAGTCAAACCCCAGGACCTGACATTCCCCAGCCCACCAAACAACAGAATCACAGAATCACAGAATGATAGGGCTGGAAGGGACCTCAGGAGGTCATCTAGTCCAGCCACCTGCTTCAAGCAGGATCAACCTCCACTAAGTCATCCCAGCCAGGACCTTGTCCAGCCAGGACTTAAAAACCTCAAGGGATGGAGAATCCACCACCTCTCTAGACAACGCATTCCAATGCTCCACCACCCACCTGGTGAAGTAGTTTTTCCTAATATCTAACCTACACCTTTCCCTCTTCAACTTCTGACCTTTACTCCTTGTTCTGCCATCTGACACCACTGAGAGCAGTTTCTCACCATCCTTTTTAGAGATCCGCTTCAGGAAGTTGAAGCTGCTATTAAATCACCTCTAAGTCTTCTCTTCTGTGAACTAAACAAGCCCAAATCCCTCAGCCTCTCCTCATAGGTCTTGTGCTCCAGACCCTTAATCATTTTTATTGCCCTTCGCTGAACCTGTTCCAGCAAATCCACATCCTTTTTATACTGGGGGACCCAAAACTGGACACACTATTCCAGATATGGCCTCACCAGTGCCAAATAAAGAGGAAGAACTGCTTCTCTAGATCTGCTTGAAATGCTCCTCCTAATGCACCCCGATATGCCGTTAGCCTTCTTGGCTACGAGGGCACATGTCACACAACGGGAAAATAAAATGCGCCCATCTGTTCTATAAGGAAATGAGCAGACTGAGATACAGATGGGGCATGGACGGAGTCACAACAAGTCGTGTGACCACATAACAGTGTTTCACCCAATGGGCCATCCGTAGCCCTTGAGTTCTTTCTGCCCTGAGGTGATAGGACAATAGCCCCAACCACGAAAGGACAAAAAATGGGTGAAGTTCATTTAGTCACCACTTTGGTGAAGCTCTGCTCATGTAGCATGAGAAGCCCAGCTGTGCCTGTAGCCTTGCTGCAGAGAACTACAGCTACAGGAGGGGGAACATCAGGCACACAACAGCCCTAAGAATCAGCTGCTCCTGGGCTCCTCAGTTTGCACAGTCACAGCTCTGCTCCTGGGCACAGCCAATTTCTGCGACCGCACTGGACCCAGCCCTGAGCCCCTTGTGGATCTGAGGGAAGTTTCCCTGAGTGCAGCCTGGGGATTTGGGGTGAGGATGTGACAGGACTGGGGGAGATTTCAAAGGAGGTTTCATCTGAACTGCCCCTCTAACCAACAACGGCCCAGCCCAGAGCCACTGAGTTCAACAGCCAGAGCCCCAGTGCGTGCGTGGGTGAGGGTCAGTGTAACCCGGCGCTCTCGTCCTGACACGGCCCCTCAGCGCAGGGCCGGGGGCATTGGCTCAGTGCCAGGGGCTGCCGTCCTGCCCCTGCAGTCAGAGTGAGGCAGCCCCAGTCTAGCTCACCCCCTTCCAACACTGCCTCGGTGTCAGGTGTGTGCGGCCGCCCCGGACAGATTCATTCCCTGCCAAGGACTCACCAGGCTCCTGCCCCAGCCGGGGATGAGCAGTCGCTGCCTGGGACTCGGTCGGGAGCTGCAGGTGGTGGAGAATCTGCACTGAGCGGGGCTGAGGTTCAGGGATGTTTATACAGCTGCCCTGGGAATCCCAGGGGGCTCAGAGCCAGCAGGGAGCCCCAGGGACCTGGCCTGTGGGACTGGCGCAGGTGGGGAAGAGCAGCAGTAAATTAACCCTTTCCTCTCCCTTGTCATAGCTGACCTTTTCTACTTTTGTACATTATTCAGACAGGCCGTTGTGACACTGAAACTCCTGACAACATTTTTCCTGCTCTTTGTGAACAACTCTCCACTGAGATCTGAAAAATACTGTACAACGCACACAGGTATTGTGGAATATTTTCCTGCAAAGTGCCTCTTGTAAACTGAGTGCACACAACTCATCACTCATTAATATCCCTAATAACTGCAAAATACATGGCCAGGCAGCTGTTAATGAGATGGTTCACGAGGAATTTTATGCCACACTCACCCGTCCAACCTTCCCCCATCCCAAAGAGATGAATGGAAAAGCCCTACAGGCACTTGCAACCAAAAAATACAAATTGCAGGTAACTGCAGGAACTTGACTGCACACAGCATGGCCTTGCCTGCAACACAGATAAAAGGCTGTGTCAGAGCATCAGAGAGAGAGGAGGGTGACCTCTCCCTTCTTCTCAAACCAACCCATGTGTGTTTCATTCTTAGGGCTCCCCAGTGCTGTGTGCAATGCAGGAGAGGGGACTGAAGTCACGACGGGACAAGCTGTGCGTTTTGAGGTGGGGAACAAGTAGCCAGTGCCAGGGACTGGATACCACAGGTCACCAGTTCAAGGGACAGAAAGACTGTGGTGCATCCACAGTGAATGCACAAGTGGAAGACAAAGCTGGCCAACTTCTGATTAATCATCTCTTTAGCCTTCTATTTGCCTATGAGACTCTAGCTACATCTACACATGTATGCTATATCGAAATAGCTTATTTTGATGTAGCGAAATCGAAATACGCTATTTCGATGAATAGCGTCTACACGTCCTCCAGGGCTTTTGCCGTCGACGTTCAACATCGACGTTGGGCAGCACCACATCGAAGTAGGCGCTGCAGGGGAGCGTCTACACGCCAAAGTGGCCCACATCGAAGTAAGGGTGCCAGGAACAGCTGCAGACAGGGTCACAGGGAGGACTAGCACTTCCAGGGCAACAGCTAGCCGCTCCCTTAAAGGGCCCCTCCCAGACACACTCAGCCTGCACAACACGCAGTTTGCAGAGCCATAGGCACGCACACCCGTCGAAGCAGTATGGACCCCCAGGAGCAGCAGCCAGAGGTCCACACAGCCGCCCCTGCAGGAGCAGTTCTCGCCCTGCTCCCTGCTATGCAGGAGGCAGTTGACCACCTTTTATTCACAGAAGAGAAGCTGCCCCCAGGGGAGGAGGAAGCAGCCCCAGACCTTGGTGCCCTCCCACCCCCCCCCCGCCGCACACGCCACTGGCTGTGGAGCTACCCCACGAGCACGGACTGGTGGGAGCGGCTGGTGCTCAGAGAGTGGGACAACGACCGCTGGCTCCAGAACTTCCGCATGAGCCGGCAGACTTTCCTGGAGCTCTGTCAGTGGCTCACCCCCGCACTGAGGCACCAGGACACCGCCATGCGACGTGCACTCACGGTGGAGAAATGGTTTGGCATCGCTGTCTGGAAGCTGGCGACTCCAGACAGCTACTGATCCGTAGGGCAGCAATTTGGCGTGGGCAAGGCAACCGTTGGGGCTGTCCTTATGGAGGTAAGGGGACCCGGGGGCAGGCAGCCCTGGGGGTGGAGGGAGCCCTGGTGGGGGAGGGCCAGACACACCCTGCACACCCCTCACTGGTGCTCTCTCATGTCCTTCCCCTGCAGGTCGTCCGCACCATCAATGCCCTGCTCCCCCACAGGCTCGTGCGGCTTGGGGACCCGGATGCCGCCATCACGGGGTTTGCCAGCCTGGGCTTCCCAAATTGCTTTGGGGCTCTGGATGGGACCCATATCCCCATCCGTGCTCCAGAGCACAGCGGAGGACGCTTCCTCAATAGGAAGGGATACCATTCCGTGGTCCTCCAGGCCTTGGTGGACAGCCGGGGCCGCTTCCTGGACATTTATGTTGGCTGGCCTGGCAGCACCCATGACACCCGGGTGTTCAGGAATTCAGGCCTGTGCCACCGGCTGGAGTCAGGGACCTACATCCCCCAGCGGGAGATCCCTGTGGGGGACACCACCATGCCCCTCTGTGTCATCGCAGACCCGGCGTACCCCCTCCGGCCCTGGCTCGCGTACCCCCTCCGGCCCTGGCTCATGCACCCTTACACCGTCCCTCTCTCAGCCAGCCAGGAGCGCTTCAACATGCACTTGAACCATGAGCGTCAGGTGGTGGAGCGCACTTTTGACTGCCTCAAAGGGCACTGGAGGTGTCTCCTCACCCGCCTTGATGTAGACCCCACCAACATCCCCCAGGTTGTGGGTGCGTGCAGCGCACTCCACAACCTAGTTGAGAGCAAGGGAGAGGCCTTCTTCCAGGGCTGGGTTGTGGAGGCTGGCAGGGCTGATGTGCAGCAGCCCACTGCCCCCAGTTGCCAGGTGGACCCCGAGGGGATCTGGGTCCGGGAGGCCCTGTGGGCCCATTTCGACCAGGCCATGGAGTGAACGCTGGCAGGCCCCCCACTGCACCCCCCCATCCTCCACAACACTCCCTGCCCCCAAATCCCACACCACAGAGCTCCCAAGAGCACCCCCCCACTTTTCTTGCAAATAAAAATGGACCTGTTGTTTTTGAAACCAAAAATAGTGAATTCTCTTATATTATAATGCTAATAAAATATATATAGAGAGAGCAGAACAAAAGGGGGGAACTATTTACATGGGGGGCAGGTACCATAAAAGAACAGGTGTAACACAAACTATATACAAATATACATGGGGGGATATGTACACGGGGGGTGGGGGGCCAAGTCCTGGGCTCCGCACCCCTCTACTGTCCGGCACCCGGGGTTGGCGGGTGCGACCCTCACCTTGGCCTGAGCCCTGGCCGAGGCTGGCTGGGGGCCGGGCGAACCGGCAGGTATGGTCGGCGGGTGTCAGCAGGCCCCAGGTCCCCCTCGGTGGAAGGCCCCAGGGTGGCGGACGGCGGTCGAAGCGGCAGTCGGAGCAATGGGTGGAGCAGCGGTCAGGGCGGGCAGAGCGGCAGGCGGTGCAGCATGGGGGGCCAGGTATTCCTCTATGCACTCGAAAGTGCGCATGAAGGCCCCCCATGCCTCCTGGCGCCAGGCCAGCACCTGCTCTTGTAGTTCCAGCCACCACTTGTCCACCCACAGGCACCGCTCCGACACCTCCAGCTGACGCCGGAGGCTCTCGAGCAGCTGGGGGTCCATGGCCGTCCTCTGGTGGTGGTGGCTCTGCCGTCGGCCCCGTCCTGGGGCTGGTTGGTGCTCCGCTGAGGGGCTGGCCTGCTGGGATGGCCCCTGTGGGCTCTCCGGGACCACGGACACCTCGCCGGTGCTCTCCGGGCCCTCCAATGGTGCTGCTGCGGAACACAGGGGGAAGAAGAGTGGAGACAGCCGTTAGTGTGGGCCCTGAGCCGTGGCCCTTGTCCCCCCACCCCTCTGCTGCTGGTTCCCCATCCCCGTCCCCCAGAGATGCTGCAGCTGTAGATGGGTGTCCCACCCCCTCCCGCCCGGGGGACCCTAGGTTCCGCTCCCCCCATCCCCTGGGATGGGGCATGGCGCTGTCCTGCTGAGGGCAGGGGCTGATGCACTCTTCTGAGGGACATGCCACTGCTGTCCTTCGGGCCATGGTCATCTGGGCATGTGGAGGGCCCTGGTCATGTCTCTTGTCCCTGCCCTTCACCCCCGGGGGTGTGCACCGGGGGGGGTACATACTTGACGGTCCGCTCCCGCGGTCGGGGGACACCCTCTGGGCAGACGCCCTGCTGGAGCTGCAGGACGGCAGGACGATCTGCAGCCCCCCATCGCTGGAGGAGGATTCCCCCTCCTCCTCCTCTGGTGTCCAGGGGTGGGCTCCTGGGGGGGGGCCCTGGGGTGGGGGGCTTGCCTCCAGGGCGGACTCCGCCTACCAGGCCTCCTGGGGCTTGACAGCCGAGGTGTCAAGCGTGGCCGGTGGGCAGGAGGTGTGCGCGGGGCCCAGGATGGCCCTGAGCTCCCTGTAAAAGGGGCAAGTGGCGGGGGTGGCCTCAGATCGGCTGGCCGCATCCCGGGCCTGGGCGTAACCCTGCCGCAGCTCTTTGACCTTACTCCTGACATGGTCAGGAGTGTGGGCAGGGTGACCCCAGGGGGCCAGGCCCTCGAGCGAACGCATTTGTGTTTCACCTCTTGCTCTCCATTACCTGGAGAACCTCCTCGCTCCAGAGCCCCAGCAGGTCCCGCAGCTCAGCCTCCGTCCAGGAGGGGCCCCGCTGCCTTTTCCCAGGCTGGCTGAATGCCTGGGAGCCCTGACTCCCCTTGGGGGGGTGCCCTGCGGGCGCTTGGGGTGCTGGCAGACAGCCATCGCAGCGGGGGGGTGGCTTGGGGCAGCAGAGGTGTGTGCAGGCTAGCCAAGTGGCAATGCTGCTGCCTGCATGCACTCTCAGCTTCCTGCACAGGAACGCAGGGGGCAGGGAGCTTTAAGGGGCTGCTGCACATGGTGACCATAGATCTCAGGGGTTGGAGAGAGCGTCTCTCAATCCCTCAGCTGATGGCCACCATGGCGGACTGTGCTATTTCGATGTTGCGAGATGCGGATCGGCTACACTTGCCCTACTTCGATGTTCAACATCGAAGTAGGGTGCTATTCTCATCTCCTGATGGGGATAGCGACTTCAACGTCTCGCTGCCTAACCTCGATTTCAACTTCGAAATAGCGCTCGCCCCGTGTAGACGTGGTGGGCACTATTTCGAAGTTGGAGTGGCTGCTTCAAAGTAGCCGGCACGTGTAGATGTGGCTTCTAAGTGGCAAATGAAATTTAATGTGGGTAAGTGTAAGGTAATGCACATTGGGAAAGATAACCCCAATTATACATCCAATATGATGGGGGCAAATTTAGCTACAACAGAGCAGGAAAGGGATCTTGGAATTATACTGGATAGTTCTCTGAAAACATCCCCACAGTGTGCAGTGGCAGCCAGTAAAGCAAATAGGATGTTAGGAATAATTAAAAAAGGGATAGAAAATAAGACAAAGAATATCTTACTTCCCCTATATAAAACTATGGTACGTCCACATCTTGAGTACTGCGTGCAGATGTGGTCTCCTCACCTCAAAAAAGATATATTGGCGTTAGAAAAGGTTTAGAAAAGGGCAAATAAAATGATTAGGGGTTTGGAACGGGTCCCATATGAGGAGACGCTAGAGAGACTGGGACTTTTCAGTCTGGAAGAGAGGAGACTGAGGGGCGATATGATAGAGGTGTATAAAATCATGAATGGTGTGAAGAAAGTGAATGCAGAAAAGTTATTTACTTGTTCCCATAATATAAGAACTAGAGGACACCAACTGAAATTAATGGGTAGCAGGTTCAAAACTAATAAAAGGAAGTTTTTCTTCACACAGCGCACAGTCAATCTGTAGAACTCCTTACCAGAGGATGCTGTGAAGGCCAGGACTTTAACAGAGTTTAAAAAAGAGCTAGATAAATGTTTGGAGGTTCGGTCCATAGATGGCTATTAGCAAGGGGTAAGGAATGGTGCCTAGCCTTTTGTCGAAGGCGGGAGATGGATGGTAGGAGACAAATTGCTTGATCATTGTCTTCAGTTCACCTCCTCTGGGGCACCAGGCATTGGCTACTGTCGGCAAATAGGATACTGGGCTAGATGGACCTTTGGTCTGACCCAGTATGGCCGTTCTTATGTTCTTATGAGTGCCTCTTGCAGACTGGAGGAAGTGTCTGTGGAGCTGCAAAGCTCATCTGTCTCACTAACATAACAGACCTGAAGCTGGTCCAATAAAAATATCTCCTCCCCTGTTTCTCGGCATGTGTATGTGTAAGACAGGGGGTGCAGAATCAGAGCTATTCTTCCTCTCCTAACACAAAGGCTGCGTCCACACTAGTAGCCAGCACAACATTGAAATAGCGCGCGTTGAAATCGACGTTAGGCAGCGAGATGTCAAAATCGCTGTTGCTAGCAGAAGATGGGAATAGTGCACTATGTCGATGTTAAACATTGAAGTAGGGTGTGTGTAGGTGATCCACAACCCGCTACTTCGAAATAGCGGGGTCCTCCATGGCGGCAATAAGCTGAGGGGTTGAGACGCTCTGCCCAGGCCCGTCGCAGCTCTATGATCGTCGTGCACAGCAGCCCTGAAAGCACCATGGACCTGTAATTCCTGAGGCAGGAAGCTGAGAGTCTGCAGGCAGCAGCACACGCATGTGCCAGCCCTGCACGACCTCCAGATGCCCCAAACGTCCCAACCAGCACCATGACATCCATCCAGGCCCCTGAGTGCCCCCAGGGCTCCTCCCCAAGGGGACCCAGGGCCCCAGCAGCAGCCAAACAGGGGGCCAAAAAGCAGCAGGGCCCCTCCTGGATGGAGGCTGAGCTGCGAGGCCTGCTGGGGTTTTGGGGTGAGGAGGAGGTGCTCCAGGTAATGGGGAGCAAGCAGCGGAATGCAGAAGTATTTGCACAACTGGCCAAGGGCCTGGCAGCCTGGGGTCACACTGCCCACACTCCAGCTCATGTCTGGAGCAAGGTGAAAGAGCTGCGGCAGGGTTACACCTGGGCCCAGGACTCTGCCAGCCAGTCTGGGGCCACCCTCACCACTTGCCCCTATTGCAGAAAGCTCAGGGCCATCCTGGGACCCCGGGAGACCTCCTCCCCCCGGCCACATTGGACACCGCAGCTGAGGAGTCCCAGCAGGCCTCAGATCCAGCGTCCGGCCCGGATGCCAGCCCTGCACCCTGGGGCCCACCCGAGGAGCCAGCCCTCCGGACGGTGGAGGAGGGGTCCAGCAGCGAGGAAAGTGGGCTCCTCATTGACCTCCCCTCCCAGACCACCAGCTGGGCATCCGCCCCCTGGGGTTCCCCCAACCACAGAAGTGGACAGTGAAGTATGTACCTCACAGGTCACACACCCCTGGGCCATGGGGCCGGGGCACCAGTCATGACCAGGGGCCCCACACACGCCCAGTGGACCCCGGCCTGCAACTGCCCATCCACAGCATGGTCCCAGGATGGCAGCATGGTCATCAGCACCTGTCAGAACCCGCACCCATGGACAGCGCCTTGCCCTAACCTCAGGGGCGGGCCACGCAATGGGGCCACCGACAGGGACACCACACCCACAGCTGGGAGATGGAGACCCAGCACCCAAGGGGGAAAGGGAGAATGGGCCACGGGCCAGGGCACGGTACTAACAGCCTTCCCCTCCCTCTCTCCCTCTCTGCAGCTGCACCATCCAACGCCCCCGGCAGCCAGGCACCCTCCCTTGTCCACGAGAGCCTGCCGGAGGTCAGGCACCGCCATAGCCTGAGGACACCGTTGAGGCCAGGATGGGTGCGCCACCACCGGACACAGGGGAAGGCCCCCTTGGACGCCCAGCTCCTGGCGCCTCTCCAGCGGCAGGCAGACGTGGTCGAGGAGAGGCTGCGCTTTCAAAGGGAGGAGTCCACCTGGTGCAGGGAAGTGTGGCAGGAGTTCACGGGGGTCTTCCGGGACATAGTTGCGTCATTCCGGGAGGCCGTGGCCTGGTTCCTGTCTCCCACTGACCCCCGCTGCCGCCCTGCCTGCTGCTCCACCCGATGCCCCACCTGCCTCGACTGCCGCCCCACCTGCTGCCCCACCTGTCCTGCCTGCCACCCCGCTTGCCAGACCCCCAGGACTGGAGCCCACTGGGGCTGAAGACCTGCCAGTGGAGGCATCCTGGCCCTACCTGCTGGTCCTCCTGGCTCCCAGCCTGCCATGCTGGGGACTGCAGACAAGGGGGGGGGCACAATCCAAACCCACTGGTGTGTGCAGGGGCTGGGGGTGAAGAGGGGGAACAGAACTGGAAGCAATGCTCCAGGTGTTTCCTCACCAATCAACCCAATATACCATTAGCCTTCTTCACTACCAGGGCACACTGATGGCTGCTATCCAGCTTCTCATCCACTGTAATCCCCAAGTCCTTTTCTGCAGAAAAGCTCCTTAACCAGTTGGTCTCCAGCCTGTAGCAGTGCTTGGGACTCCTCCATCCCGGGCACAGAGGAATTGTCTGACTTGGGTCCTGGCTGACAGAAGCAATCAGGGCCCTGCCTCACTCAGGACTTTGATGGGACAGTCCCGGGGAGAATCCTAGATGGGTTGAACCGAAGGGACTTTTTCCCAATAAATTACGTTATCCATGTGCCTGATAGTTCTGTTGTCTTTTTCAGTTTCAGATAATTTTCCTGGTACTGAAGTTAGACTTAGTTAAGTTAAACCCGTGAACCCCAAGTGGGGCATAGGTCATCCACAAGGCTCCTCCACCTGGTTCTATCTTGGGCAAGGGCTTCAATCTGGCCCCATGAATATCCCAGTTCTTGTGCTTCCATGACTGTAGATCTCCTCCATGTTATTCGGGGTCTTCCTTGGCTGCGTTTCCCCTGAGGATTCCATTTTAGGGCATGTCGAACAATGCTGGATGGGGATTTCCTCAAAGTATGTCCCAGCCATCCCCATTTTCTCCTTTTTATTTGGATCCCTTCTGGCTCTTGGCCTGTTCGTGTCCACAGATGTTCATTCGTGACTTTGTCTTGCCATCTTATTTGTAATATGTACCTCAGGCATTTATTCAAAAACATCTGCAGTTTGTGTGTTGAGGACTTTGTGGTGAGCCATGATTCACAGGCATACAGCAGGATGGACTTTACATTTGAATTGAAGTTTCTCAGCTTTGTTTCAACAGAGATGTTGTATTATCTCCATACTCAAGTTACACTTACTGTTCTGTAATTGCCAGGATCATCTCCAGAGCCATTTAAGTTTGGCATCGCGTTACCTCTTTTCCAGTCATTTCATACAAAAGATGATTTAAAGGATAGGTTAAGAACCACAATTAGTAGCTCTGCAATTTCACATTTGAGTTCTTTCAGAACTTTGGGTGAATGCTGTTTGGTACTGGTGACTTATTACTGTTCAGTTTTTCAATTTGTTTCAAAAACTTCTCCAATGTTTCTTCAGATTGGTCATCTAAAAAGAATGGCTCAGGTTTGTGAATCTACTAACACGCTCATCCATGAAGACCGATGGAAAGAATTCATTTAGTTGCTCCACAATGACCTTATTGTCCTTGAGTTGTCCCTTAGCGTCACAATCATCCATTGGCCCCATTTTTAGTAGGTTTCTGTTTCTCATGTACTTAAAAAAAATTGCCATTGGTCTTTGAGGTTTTGGCTGACTGTTCTTCAGAGTCCTTTGTGGGCTTCCAAATGCTAATTAGCTTATAACTCAATTAGCTTATAATCAACTGTGTGCAAGTGAATGGAGCCATAAGTTCTTAGCACCTGTGCAAATCATGGCTGAGGCATTTCCCAGGATGGGTTTATAGAGAAAAGGCATCATAAATTTAGCAAGGGACTGTTGAAAAGGGCCAGGTCTGTTATGGTTAATCGTCAGAGCTTACAGGGTGTAGGAGCTGGGCAGTCAGAGGCTTCAGAAGAACCTGTGAGAATCTCTCATTGGTGGGATTTGTAATCTTCCTCATACACACTGAGACCATCTTAAACGGTGAGTCATGCGACTCATTTACCCTTCCAAAAGGTTTGTTGTGATTAACTCCAGGTCTGATAACAAAAATCTTCAGCCACTATTCAGGCTGTTTATGTGTTGGGTGGGAGAGTTTTTCTTGGCACATTTTATGCTCCTTGTCTGACCTTTCTTGTGTTTGGAGAGGAAGAGCAGAGCCTGGTGTACTTTCTCCATGCCACCTCCTGCCTCACATGCACGCATCTAGAGAGGCAGGGTGGGAGAGGGAACACTTTTTATTGGACCAACTTCTCTCAGTGAGGCAGACTAACTTTGGAGCCACACAGGGGCACTTCTTCTGGTCTGCACAGGGCACTCGTTGTGCCCCAGCAAAATCCCAGGCTCACGAGATAGGTCAGCAGAAGTAGGCCAGTCCTGTCTTCCCCTGGAAGTTAATAGGTGCACCACTGTCTCAGCCCCTGAATCGGTGCCCTGTGGTATCCAGCCCCTCACCCTGGAGTAGCTGCTGACAGAGCTCCAGGTTCTTGCCCCTAAGTGAGCAGGGTGTCCCTCTTTACCAGGGCTGCGTCCGGTCCCCTCTCCTGCACCGCACCCCCGGCAGCGGGGAGCCCTGAGAGAACTGCAGATGTTGGCTGGCTTGAGAAGAATGGAGACTCCATCTCCACTCTCTGTGTCACAGCCTTGGTGCTTGTTGGCAGGCAGGGCTGTTCAGCGGCACAGCTGGGGGCAAGCGGGACATACCGTGTATGCAGCCCCCAGCCACAGGGGCCCAATGGGCGCTCAGCCGCTGCTGCTTCCAGGCGTGTTCCCAGGGCTACCTTGCTCAGAAGCAATATCTCTCCAGCTTGGCCCTGGATGAGCCTGTGCTCTGTGGCTCCAGGCTGGGAGCAGCAGAGGCCTCTGGGGGGCCCGGTGCCAGCTAGCAGTGGGTCCCCAAGAGGGCTGTGGGAGACTGTGTGGAGAGGGTGGGTGCCAGGGCTGTAAGGGCAGAGGTTGGAGGGGCCCATGGGTGGGGCATGGCGGAGGAGGGCCTGGATGTTCAGCTGGCTCCCTGCACACAGCGGCGGTTGCCAGCCCAGTCGGTGGCAGCAATGCCTCTGGCGGAGGCAGGGCTGTGTAGCTTGCTGCTGCCTTGGCCCCGCTGCCTGCTGTTCAGGGACTCCCCCACCCAGGCACCTGGGCTGGTTGCCTCCCCCACCAGTCGTGCTGCAGCATATGAGGGGCTGGCCAGAGCTTGGGGTGCCAGGCCTGGTTCTGTGCAGGATCCCATGGCACTGACAAGCCCCAAGGGAGCTGGTGTCCCCCATGCCAGGTACTGCCCTGTGATCTTCAGGGCACACATGTCACTCACATCCTACCTGTCTCGGCACACGCATAGGCCCAGTAGAGCCGGTGCCCTGTGTCCTGTAACCCCACACCCAGGCTGCACCTGGCGTCTGTGTCCGTCCCCCCCGCCACACACCTCAGCATCTGCCCTTATTCCTGAGCACCGCACACCTCAAACCCCCTGCCCTGACCCCATCCCAAAACCTCTGCTCTTGTTCCCAAATCCCCCAAACCCCCTGTCCTGACCCCATAACCAGCCCTCTGCCTTTATTCCTGAATTCCCCAAACCACCCCCGGCCTTGGTTCCTGCACCCCTACATCCCTTTGCCCTGAGCCTCCCCAGCCCCAGCCCCAGCCCCAACCCCCTTTCCTCATTCCTGAGCTACCCCACCCATGTACCCTGAGCCCCCCACACTTAAATTTCTTAGTGGTACTGGCGCATCACATGCACCAACCCCCACCCTGAGTTCCCCCAGGGGATGCGAGACGAGGGTACCTGTAAGAAACTTGTTACCTTAACCCCTGCAAATTCAGCACTGTTACAACGAAGGAAGAGTATTTATTCCCTCTTTGGTGCACGGAGAGGAGGGAGGAAAAGAATTCATGCCAGCGGAGCAGGAATGTTCAAGAGGTGAGCAGGGGACGTGGGGCACAGAGACCAGTCCCCCCCCACCGCCAGTCTCTCTAGTCATTTGTCGTGTTCCTGCAGTTAGCTCCCAGTGCTGTTGACTGGTTGCAACCCTCCAAGGGTTCTCCATCCATCCATCGTATTGGGGTGCAGCGAGGTTGGGAAATTGACTGGCATTATCCCCATGCCTAACCATGTCCTGAGCTACTGCCTGGACATGCACGGCCAATTATGTGACTCTTAACAAGACACGAACTGTCGGCGCACACACGATATGAGATGTATTATGAGAAAATACTGTGTACGATGTGTTGTGTGTGATGTAGAGAGTTTGTCAGGTCTCAGTTAAGAGCTGTTTGCAAGGTACAGGAATCGCTTTATTGGAAGTTTCAGTGTCACAATGGCCTGCCTGAATAACGAAAAAAAGGAGCAAGGATCAGATACGACAAGGGAGATGAAAGGGTTAATTCTCTGCTGCTCTTCCTCACCTGCGCCAGTCCCACAGGCCAGGTCCCTGGGGCTCCCTGCTGGCTCTGAGCCCCCCTGGGATTCCCAGGGCAGCTGTATAAACATCCCTGAACCTCAGCCCCGCTCAGTGCGGATTTTCCACCACCAGCAGCTCCCGGCTGAGTCCCAGGCAGCGACTGCTCATCCCCGGCTGGGGCAGGAGCCTGGTGAGTCCTTGGCAGGGAATGAATCTGTCTGAGGCGGCCGCACACACCTGACACCGAGGCAGTGTTGGAAGGGGGTGAGCTAGACTGGGGCTGCCTCACTCTGACTGCAGGGGCAGGACGGGAGCGTGTTCCTGCTCTCCTGCGGCAGGTGCTGCTATGGGGATGCTCTGGCACTGCCCTGCAGGAAGGTGTATGTGTGAGTGCTCTGTGCCGAGCGCCTCTCAGCAACGTGTGTGTCTGCGATAGCCGCCCTCCTCCTGCCCGGTTCAGGGAGCAGGGCTGGTCTCTTGGGCACTGCCTGATTTCCCTTTGTATGAGCCACGCTGGGATGGCTGCGTTAGCCAGACCTCAGGCCTCCTGCCAGGCCTGACACCAGCAGTGATGGGCCAGCCCCTCTTCCCACTCCATCCCCCACTTTTTGGCCTTTCTCGGGTAGGGATATTGACATATCATCTCAGGAAAGTGGAACTGAAGAGGGCAATTGAGTGAAACACTGTCTATCCCTCGGTCTGCACATTTCCTCATAGTACTGATGGGCAGCGTTTATTTCCAAGAGATCATTTTCCTAGTATTGCAGCACAACTGTATAATTGACATACTGCTTCGTTATTGCTGTGCATATTTAGAACATGCCTAAGACGGCGAAAGTGTTTAACCAGCATGTGGGTAGAAACCACTACATGAAAGGCAGCAAAACACTTGAAGACAAGTTAAAAGCAGAGTGGATAAAATACATATTCATAGTAATTGCAAATGTGGGTGAGTTCTCTGTTAGTACAGTCACTACTTGGGGAGTGGCAGTGCATCCTCGCAGGGACACAAGTTTATTGAAACAGTCTTGGGTTGGGGTCTGGGATCCAATAGTCCATCCTGGCCCACTCATGTTTGGGAAAGCAGATTCCAATTCTGATTCCATGGGGAGGCAGTAGTTGGAGGGTGAAGGACAAAGGAGCTGTGGGCCTGGTGGGCCAGTAAGGGATAAACAGGGATTCCTTCATGTGGATTCTGCGTCTGGGACTCACAAAACAACTCTCAGAAAGCAGTTTGGTTTGCAAATTTCCAGACTGGCTGGAAGGGGGCCGTCTCCCTGAGATCATCAATGGCCCAGCTCTTGTTAGGAGGGAGGGCACAGCCAGAGAGATCAGATTTCTACCCCGGGGGCAAGAGAGACGATTAGAACTTGATGGTGCTAAGAAAGGCCTCAGCCACTTAGCCCCAAAATACCAGATTCTCAAGGAGGTTACACAAAAGTTGTGGTCTACCAAAGAGCAACGTAAATGTACAGTTGCAATGGGTTTGTTCTGTTACTCACGCTGACTGCTGTAACCAAGGGGTGCTGCTACCAAAAGCTGTAGAATTGTACCATGCACTGAATGTTTGGAAAGAGCCATGTGACATGATGACATTGATGTAGAAGCATGAATTGTATGTTGAAGGAGTCTGTAACTCTGAAATGTCACCATTGTTCCCTGTAACTAGTCTTGCAACCTCTGACATGAGAAGGAACATTCCAATCCTATTGTGTGGCATGGAAGGGGAAACTGAGGCACACAGCCATTGTGGTGGTCTGGCTAAATGCCAAGGATGGAAGCATTTGTACCTTCCGTTACCGGACTGTAACTGAATTCCAGACATTGGCTGGAGCAGCTGTATGGATTGGTGGTCAGATGGGGCAGGACCCAGACCACAAAAGACCTGTTTGATCTGTTGGTGCTGCAGCATCTGTATGGGCTCTGCCTGCCCGACTTGAGAACGTGGCTGACGGACCGGGGCCGAAGCAGGGAGACCGACCAACCCAAGGGAACTAAAGGGACTTGCCCGGCTGCATCACATGAAAAGGGCCAAGACCAAGCTCCTGACTTGGAGCCTCCCCCAGCAGGACTATGACGTGGAGGTGGTGCACATCGAGGGGAGAACAGAGGGTACAGCCGATGCCCTGTCACAAGGGGAGAGCCCCGAACTTCCCCAGGTCACCAGTTGAGTGACCCCGCTCAGTTCGGTCTGGAAGGGGGGAGAGGTGTGATGGAGTGGGGGATACCTGTGTGTGTGTGTGTGGCTCACAGAGGGTGTGGGGCTCCTGCTGAGGGTAACCCTGACGACCAGATAACACCTTTGTACTGCAGAGAAAGGAGGAGGTGGAGCCTGAGGGGTTTGAATTGGAACTGGGAGTTGGAAGCAGTTAGTCTGGGCTGAGGGAGAGAGAGACAAAGGAGGGGGCCAGGCCCCGGCTCTGGGGGCCCCTCGGGGCCTCCTCTCCCCAACATGGATTGGACTGGCTGTCTCTGCCTGCTGCACTGACTCCTCTGTACGATGCTGTGTCCTGTCGGCTAATAAACCCGCTGTTCTCCTGCTAAGTGAGAGACTCTCCTGCCTGCGGACGGAGTGCAGAGCTTGGGGGACCCCAGAACCCCATCACAGGAGGAGCTTGTTGCTACCTGCAGCACCCAAGTAAACGACTCAGAAACCGTTGTTACATCTGGGTGTAAAACTAGAGTGCAGACCTGTGCTCACCTGAGATGGACCCTCCCGTTTAGGGGTTCGCTGTGACTGTGTTGACTCGTGCTGAAGGCCTGCACAGGGCAAACCCCCAGAGCACGAAGGAGCCAGGAGGAGGAGCGTGAATGAAAGTGGCTTTGCACTCAGCCATTATAACCTGGGGGTGCAATGCAGGCAGTGTAAGACAGGGGTATGGGCAGCAGGAGCCGTCTCGTAGCTGCTTTACTCACATTCTGATTCACTACTTGAGCACTGAGCTAACGACCAGGAGTGGCTCAGAGGGGAGATTTGGGAGGGGAGTTGGGTGAGGGGGAAGGGCGATTAAGAGGGAATAAATCTCATTAAGGCTGCGTCTACACGTGCACGCTACTTCGAAGTAGCGGCAGTAACTTCGAAATAGCGCCCGTCACGTCTACACGTGTTGGGTGCTATTTCGAAGTTGAAATCGACGTTAGGCGGCGAGACGTCGAAGTCGCTAACCCCATGAGCAGATGGGAATAGCGCCCTACTTCGACGTTCAACATCGAAGTAGGGACGTGTAGACGATCCGCGTCCCGCAACATCGAAATAGCGGGGTCCTCCATGGCGGCCATCAGCTGGGGGGTTGAGAGATACTCTCTCTCCAGCCCTTGCGGGGCTCTGTGGTCACCGTGGGCAGCAGCCCTTAGCCCAGGGCTTCTGGCTGCTGCTGCTGCAGCTGGGGGTCCGTGCTGCATATACAGGGTCTGCAACTAGTTGTTGGCTCTGTGTATCTTGCACTGTTTAATGAAAGTGTGTCTGGGAGGGGCCCTTTAAGGGAGCGACTTGCTGTTGAGTCCGCCCCGTGACCCTGTCTGCAGCTGTGCCTGGCTCCCTTATTTCGATGTGTGCTACTTTGCCGTGTAGACGTTCCCTCGCTGTGCCTATTTCGATGTTGGGCTGAGCAACGTCGAAGTTGAACATCGACGTTGCCAGCCCTGGAGGACGTGTAGACGTTATTCATCGAAATAGCCTATTTCGATGTCGCAACATCGAAATAAGCTATTTCGAAGTTGGGTGCACGTGTAGACGTAGCCTAAGTGTCATTAAACTTCACACCAACACCACCCTGTGATAACAACTACACACCAGCGAAGGAAGCAGCTCCCTGAGAGCAGAGAGGATGCAGCCGGCAGCCCAGCAATGGGAGCTGTCCAGGTGATTGCACCAACACAGCCTGTCTGAGTACCTGCCCTACAGGCTGGTGGCAGGTGTGTGCATTGGGTGCAGGGAGCACCTGGCGACTGAGCTGTGGATGGTTCCCTGCTTAACCCCGACAAGAGCCATCACAGCCACCGTCCCTCTGTGGGAACGTAGATGTTCCATAGCAGAAGAGTGTGTCTGGGTTCACAGTCCCACCCCACAACCAGCTGTGCATCAAGGAAATATTTTCCAGTATCTCTGATTATCTCACCAAATACATTCCAGTCCTGGCTGGCACTCGAGTTCTCATTTATTTTCTCTTTTCCTATTAGTTTCCAGAAACTAAGTAGAAGCTCCAAGGGATGGTACATGATTCCAGCCAACAATCATACGGGTTTTCTTCCTATAACCTTCGTCCTGACTGGCATTCCTGGCACGGAGGAGTCTCAAGTCTGGATCTCCATCCCCTTCTGTCTGATGTACATTGTGGGTCTTTTTGGGAACTCTCTCCTCCTGCTCATCATAATAACAGAACGAAGCCTCCATGAGCCCATGTACCTTTTCCTCTCCATGCTGGCCACAGCTGATCTACTGTTATCGACCACAGCCGTGCCCAAGATGCTGGATCTATTCTGGTTCAAAGCAGGGGAAATTTCTTTTTCTGCTTGCCTCACCCAGATGCTCTTCATCCATGTCAGTCTTACCTCTGAGTCAGCCATCCTGCTGGCCATGGCGTTTGATCGCTACATGGCCATCTGTGACCCTCTGAGATACAGCACAGTGCTAACCAACCCTGTGATCAAGAAAATAGGGCTGGCAGTTGTCACAAGAAGTTTCAGTGTCTTTTTTCCTTATATTGTTCTCCTGAAACGGCTGAAGTTCTGCAGAACCAACCTCCTGCCTCACACTTATTGTCAGGAATGGGCCATCACCCAGCTGGCCTGTGGCAACATCACCATCAATTTCTGGTACGGTGTTGCTGTGTCTATTTTAGCAAGTGGTTTGGATGCTGTGCTCATTGTTGTGTCTTACGTACTGATCCTGAGGGCTGTCTTTCGTCTCCCCATCAAGGACGCTCGGTTCAAGGCTCTGCGCACCTGTGGGTCACACATTTGTGTCATACTAATATTCTACACTTCATTTTTTTTCTCCTATTTTGCACAACAATATGGGCACATCATCCCCAGTTATATTCTCAACCTACTGGCGAACAACCACGTGCTCATTCCCCCTACATTAAATGCCATCATTTATGGGGTGACAACAAAAGAGATCCTGAAGTGGGTGATGAAATTGTTTTATCAATGCTGCAGCAGAAGCTTCCTCCAGAACTCATGGTGCAGCCAAAAGTGTCTTTGAGCAGAGAAAGAAAAGGCAGGTTTTTATTTGAATTGCAGTATTGTGGTAACCGTGGACTTCCACTGTGTTGGTTTGAAAGCTTCTCTTACTCACCAACAGAAGATGGTTCTATAAAAGAGATTTCTTCTCCATCCTGTCTTTTTCTTCATCTTTGCAGATATTGTTTTTGATCTCCATATGGGATGAAGAGTCTTGAATGCAGCCATTGCTTTTCCTATCCTGGCTTAGATATATTTGTCAGTTCCTCCATCTCTGCCTATAATAATCCCCAAGTAGGTGAATTGCTCCACATCTTCCCGGTCATCCCCTCCCAGTGTGATGGTATTGTTGCTGATCCTCATTGTTTTGGTCTTTTCCTTGTTAATGATCAGTCCGGTCATTGAGGCAAATGTGAAAAGTGTGCCCTTGTATGGATGCGAGATGTGGCATATTAAAAAGTTTGCAAATGACAAGCCACAGACATTCGTAAACAGATGTTTGAGGTAAATCCTTCAAAGCAAATGTCAAGACTTGGTCACAAATGAAGAGCTTTGGAACAGAGCAGGACAAGAACCACTTGACATTCAAATGATGTGATGGGGTTGTGGGGTCCCCCAAGCTCTGCACCCTGTCCGCAGGCAGGAGAGTCTCTCACTCAGCAGGAAAACAGCAGGTTTATTAGCCGACAGGACACAGCATCGTACAGAGGAGTCAGTACAGCAGGCAGAGACAGCCAGTCCAATCCATGTTGGGGAGAGGAGGCCCCGAGGGGCCCCCAGAGCTGGGGCCTAGCCCCCTCCTTTGTCTCTCTCTCCCAGCCCAGACTAACTGCTTCCCAAATCCCAGTTCCAATTCAAACCCCTCAGGCTCCACCTCCTCCTTTGTCTGCAGTACAAAGGTGTTACCTGGTCATCAAGATTACCCTCAGCAGGAGCCCCACACCCTCTGTGAGCCACTCACATACACACAGGTATCCCCCACTCCATCACATCTCTCCCCCCTTCCATACCGAACTGAGCGGGGTCACTCAACTGGTGACCTGGGGAAGTTCGGGGCTCTCCCCTTGTGACAGGGCATCGGCTGTACCCTCTGTTCTTCCCTCGATGTGCACCACCTCCACGTCATAGTCCTGCTGGGGGAGGCTCCAAGTCAGGAGCTTGGTCTTGGCCCTTTTCATGTGATGCAGCCGGGCAAGTCCCTTTAGTTCCCTTGGGTTGGTCGGTCTCGCTGCTTCGACCCCAGTCCGTCAGCCACGTTCTCAAGTCGGGCAGGCAGAGCCCATACAGATGCTGCAGCACCAACAGATCAAACAGGTCTTTTGTGGTCTGGGTCCTGCCCCATCTGACCACCAGTCCATACAGCTGCTCCAGCCAATGTCTGGAATTCAGTAACAGTCCAGTAACGGAAGGTACAAATGCTTCCATCCTTGGCATTTAGCCAGACCACCACAATGGCTGTGTGCCTCAGTTTCCCCTTCCATGCCACACAATAGGTTTGGAATGTTCCTTCTCATGTCAGAGGTTGCAAGACTAGTTACAGGGAACAATGGTGACATTTCAGAGTTACAGACTCCTTCAACATACAATTTATGCTTCTACATCAATGTCATCATGTCACATGGCTCTTTTCAAACATTCAGTGCATGGTACAATTCTACAGCTTTTGGTAGCAGCACCCCTTGGTTACAGCAGTGAGCGTGAGTAACAGAACAAACCCATTGCAACTGCACATTTACGTTGCTCTTTGGTAGACCACAACTTTTCTGTAACCTCCTTGAGAATCTGGTATTTTGGGGATAAATGGCTGAGGCCTTTCTTAGCACCATCAAGTTCTAATCTTCTCTCTTGCCCCCTGGGGTGGAAATCTGATCTCTCTGGCTGTGCCCTCCCTTCTAACAAGAGCTGGGCCATTGATGATCTCAGGGAGACGGCCCCTTTCCTGCCAGTCTGGAAATTTGCAAACCAAACTGCTTTCTGAGAGTTGTTTTGTGAGTCCCAGACGCAGAATCCACATGAAGGAATCCCTGTTTATCCCTTACTGGCCCACCAGGACCACAGCTTCTTTGTCCTTCCACCTCCAACTACTGCCTCCCCATGGAATCAGAAGTCGAATCCAGTATGAGAATATAAGTGTTTCCACCATCTGGAGATGGGGAATTGCTGGCGCTCTCCTGCATCCTACAGAGATTGGCTGTGCCGCTGTTTTACTTGGTTCTCACAGGGCTGCTCACATTCCCTGATAGTTTTTACTTTACTTGCACCAGCTTCCAATGCCTGAGAAACTTTTACCCTGCCTGCTTTGGACCCTTGCAGAGCACAGCCAGTGGTTTCACACTCAGGCAGGTCCTGGCCATCAGGAGCTGAAACAAACTTCTCCCCTGGCAAAGGGCTGCTCTGGTGCTTACAGACAAGCACCTTTCCTGTTCACTCTCCTTCACCTCACTCCCATTTTCTGCAGTCCCCACAGATGGGTCAGGAAAAGTTTCAGGGAAATTCTCTTCCTCAAGAGCTCCCCCAAACAGCAACTCACCCCTGTCTGGCTCCACAGGGGCACTGCTCCCTTGAGGCACAACCAGCTCCTGGGTTTCACCTACACCCAGGATCACTTCTGGCCCATCAGACAGATTCCCACGTAATCCCCCTCCAGGCAGACAGCCAGTACCACCGGACAGAAGGTTAGGATCCCATTCCTCCCTTCTGCTACCAGCTTCTTCATCTTCATCAGTCAGCGTAACTCCATTGCCCGTCTGTTCTTGTGTCCTGGCAAGAGGATGACTCTGGTAGGACAGAGTCCTCTCACCCCCTCCCAGTAACACCTCAGCATCAGGCAAAGAACAAGTACCAGAATCGTCTGGTCTCTGGGATTCCCTGATGATACTAACTGGATTAGACCGAGTTAAAGCATCATCCCCCCTGAGAGACACAGAGGTAGGCCCACTTCCCATCTGGGCTTCAGCTGCCCTCAGATCCAGCTCTGGGATCTTGGCTCCATCTCGAGCCCCCACAGGCTCAGGCAAAGGATTCACTTCCCCAGAAGCAGAAGCACTTTTCTTGCACCAAGGACCAGTGTCCTGAGCAGTGACACCACTGCCCATCCCAGAGCCATTCCCTCTGCTCCAGCCCCCATGGCTGGATTCAGAGTCACACCTGGAATGCTCTTTCCTGGTGGTTCCTTCTCCAGCCACCCCAGGCTGGTGAATCTTCCTCAGACAATGGGCTAGTTTCCTCATTGGCACCTTTTCCAAATGCAGGCTCTGCTCTCTCCCCAGGCTGCTGCTGCTGCTGTTCAACACAGACAGACAATGGGAGACACTCTCTCCTTTGTCCCAGCCCCCCAGCTGGTCTCCACACACACACAGAAGGTGAAGCAGCTTCTCTCACAGACAACTTGCCATTCCCAGTGGACAAGCTGCTTTCCTGCACAGACACACAGGCACCTTCCTCGGCCCAGGCCTGGAAAACTCTTCGTAGGTCTGTCTTGGCCACTAGTAGATGATGGGCTGGAATCGCTCCTTCCCTCCTTGAGCTGTGGCAGGCCACTCGGTTCAGAGCTCCATGCAGTCCAGGGTTCCCTGCCCCGATCCGGGCTCACCTCTGCAGGATTTTCCTTAACCCTCAGCTCTGCCACTGCACATCCACGCTGCCTTGTCCAGCTTCTTTAATCTCGATTTGGTTTCCAGGTGCTGCCACTTCACAGCGGAGTTGCTCAGCGTGGTTGCAGGCTCTCAGGCTGATGCCCTCTGCACCCCACGCTTCCTGGAAGAATCCCTTCAGTGTGCCAGGCTCCTTGCGGGTCACAAGCTCCCCGGGGTTAGGCCGTAGGCCCCTCTGCCCTCTGGGACCGACTCCAACAGACTCTCAGAGGAACCCCCTCTTCAGTGTGACACCCGCTTTCGAGAACCACGACCACAGTTGCTTGGGTTCGGCTGCAGGCCCCTCCGCCTTGGGGAGCTGCACCTCACTGCCCTTCAGCACACCTGGGTCTCGCAGGCCCTACTTCTTCCGGGGCCCCGGTCACTTACTGCTGGATGCTCCATCCTCAGGGTGCAGAACATCCCACTTCTGACACCAGTGTGATGGGGTTGTGGGGTCCCCCAAGCTCTGCACCCTGTCCGCAGGCAGGAGAGTCTCTCACTCAGCAGGAAAACAGCAGGTTTATTAGCCGACAGGACACAGCATCGTACAGAGGAGTCAGTACAGCAGGCAGAGACAGCCAGTCCAATCCATGTTGGGGAGAGGAGGCCCCGAGGGGCCCCCAGAGCTGGGGCCTAGCCCCCTCCTTTGTCTCTCTCTCCCAGCCCAGACTAACTGCTTCCCAAATCCCAGTTCCAATTCAAACCCCTCAGGGTCCACCTCTTCCTTTGTCTGCAGTACAAAGGTGTTACCTGGTCATCAAGGTTACCCTCAGCAGGAGCCCCACACCCTCTGTGAGCCCCTCACATACACACAGGTATCCCCCACTCCATCACATTGGTCACAAATGAAGAGCTTTGGAACAGAGCAGGACAAGAACCACTTGACATTCAAATGAAAAGAAGAAAGTGGGGATGGTTAAGCCACCCTCTCAGAAATCATCATCCAGCATAGCCCATCAAGCTGTCAAATGGAACCTCCAAGAAAAACACGAAAGAGGGAGACCTCGGAAATGTGGAGGAGATCTACTGAGACTGAAGGACAACAACTGGGGTGCTTCTGGGGTCATCCGGAAGCTTTTTCCAAACACAGAGTGAAGTGGAGACTTGTTGATGACCTATGATCCACTCAGAGCACAAGTGTTTAAGTCAAGTCAAGTAAGTCATCCTGTCTCTCCTATGTACCAGGTCTGACGTAGCTACAACATGGCACATGCAACAAAATGGAGCTAGACTGAATGAGTCTTATTCAAAGTGGAGCGGGAAAAAGTAAAGGAAGAAAGGTCAGAGGCGAAGTCAGTATGAGAGAGCACAGTGCGTGCATGCCGTCTGTGAGAAGCTGTACTGGAGCTGGAACTAAATGGCAGCAAAACTCAGCAATCAAGGGGGCAGTGCCTTGGGCCTGTGGGGTGTGCACTGGAATGCAAGCTGGGGAAGAAGAGCTCTCGTCTTTTCTCAGCCACTGACTTGTTGCGTCTCTTTCCGTGAGTTTGTGCACTCCTTAGTTTCCTGAATGGCAAAGTGAGCATAGTGTGGAGCCAGCATGGAGGGCCTGAGTAAATCTCCTCAGGGGACAACACAAGGACTACATGGTCCTTCTCCCCCACCCCAGCATGAGAACTGGGGGTGCCTTTGACTGTGCCATTAGAGGCCTCTTTCTCCTGGAGTCTCCTGGAGACCCAACACAAGGGGACATTAGACTTTCCCAGGGACACGGCCCTTCACTTTAGCCCCTCTCAGCCCCCATTCTATAGCCATGAACTGTGTCCCACAGACCTTCCCGTGGCTGCCTTACACGCATGTTACATAGATGTGTCTGGCTTACCCAGGGTGTTCTCACTCTCTACCCTACACGGGTGGCTTCACGGGAGTGACAGGCCAAGGGCACTGTGCCCTGGTGCAGCAGGTGAGGGGCTCATTTGCACATGCTCCCCACTCTCCCCAACCATGGGAGAGGGAGAACAGCAACGTCTCTGTGGAATGTCTCTTTTTTATTCTGCGTTAGAAAATATTTTGCCACTGGGGATAAGAAGCTGATTTCTCTGGGGGCTTGCAGGCTCTTCAACCTTCTGCTAATGTCACAAAAATACTGCAGGAATCAGTGCTTTTTTTTTTTTAATCTTTTTATCCCCAGCTTCCACTCCTGCAGCTGTGGAGAAGAAATGCATCAGGATGCTGAAACGGTGTGCCCACTATTTTGGAAAAAATATTTCAAAACAATGGGTGTGTTTGAAAGACACGGAGTAGTTATTGCAGGATATTGAGGTATCCTGAAAAAGCTCTGCCACGTAGAAATAGCCTAGGAGCATGGGGCTGCATTCCCGATCCTCTTGGGTAACCGTCGTTGATTGAACTCTGTTCCATCAAGTTACTGAATTATTTTTTTGATCCAAGTTATCTGTTTATCTAGTTCTTCTGTGAACTTGCTGGTACTTGTGGCCATCACAGTATCCCCTGGCATTGAGTTCCCCAGATTAACTTGTGCTGAATGGCACCTTATAGCTTAACAGATATTTTGGAGCATAAGCTTTCGTGGGCAAAGACCTGCTTCATCAGATGCGTGAGATCTCATGCATCCGATGAAGTGGGTCTTTGCCCACGAAAGCTTATGCTCCAAAATATCTGTTAAGCTATTAGGTGACACAAGACTTCTTCTTGTTGTCGAAGCTACAGACTAACATGGCTGCCTCTCTGATACTTGTGCTGAATGAGAAACAAAATCCTCTTGTTTTCTTATTGTATCCTCTGCCTACTGATTACACCATCTAACACCTGGGTTTGTGCTGTGTCAGGAAGGAAACAGCATTCCTCTATCCATTTTCTCCACACCATTGAGAACTGAATAAACCTCTCTCATTTCCCACCTTAGCTGTCTCTCTCCTTAGCTGAGCCATGCGAATCTGTTAAGTTTCTCCCTATATGGAAGCCATTCCATACCTTTAGTCATGATAGTTGGCCTTCTCTGAAACATTATACCATACGATTTTAGGGGTGAGGCAACCAGAACTGGACATGGTAGTCCCAGTGGTGGAGCACCACAGATTTCTGTAGTGCCCATATGATATTTTCTATCCCTTTTCTAACAGAGCTTAAGAATTAGCCTTTTGGACCACAGCTGTTCATAGAGCAGAATTCACAGAGAAATATCCACCAGGACTCCAACATATCTGTACTGGATGATTCTGAGACAGCAGCCCACATTCCTTACAATGATACTGAAATTACTAAGAAATAGTTAAGAAATTACTAGCAAATGTACTGGTTGTTCCTTGGGGCCTTAATTATGGATCATTTTCTTTTTGGAAAACAAAAGAAAAATGTACATACTTTATGTAAATTAGTGTATTTTTCAAAAATACAGTATTATTTTAATAAAGTAAGGTTTTTTTAATTTCTGATGTCTTAATAAAAGGGGGTGTTATTCTTTCCATTTAATGCTTTAGTAAATATTGTTAAAATGGGACTTCTGTCAAGTGTGTCTTTTCTTCATCCCAATAAACTCTTATCATTTACTATGATGCAACACAAGAGAGCCAATTTGATTTCCAATAAAATTTTCTTCTACATTTCAAACTTTAAACATTGATGCAGTCATTCAAAAACCAGAGCACTGCTCCAAATACCTCTATTTTATCTCTTTTCTGTAAGGTTTATTTTGAAGTAATCCTGTTCCAGCTTTATCCTGTTTTTCTGGTTCAATCTTGATTCAGTCCAGGGGTTTCTTACATGTGTTATCTTATGGACTCAGGGCAGGAGATTGGAGACAGGGTTGTGATACAACAGGACTTACAAGAAATATAGCTTTGGAGCGGACTGCAAGGGGCTTACATCAGGAAAGTGGAGAGTGTTGGGGTTGGGAGCTGAGAGATTCCGGGCACATCTGAGAGAACCAATCCTGGGCAAATTACTTAAAATTGAGCTACTTACAGCTCAAGCTGGAGCTTCCTTCTCAGTAAGGTAAACCAAGTCAGCCACACACGTATCTCTGCCAACCCCATCGGCCAGCCAGAAGCTACCCAAGGAAACCCACAGAGTTTCCAGCTGCTCCTAATGCCCAGACCAGCAACCCTCCTACTCAGGTGAGAAGTTATGAAAATCTATTTCACCAAATCCACACAGATGCTTCCAGGCCCCAAAGGGCCCAGCCACATTCCCACATTAACATATACTTAGCTCTTAACCAAACCAGCACGCTGGGCCAATCCTTTAGAATAGAAAATCTAAGGGTTATTATCAAAGAAAGAAAGAACAAAGTGAGAGAGAAAAAGATTGTTAAAACGGGACATCATATACCTCACTTACAGTTATTGTTGCAGGATACAGTGATGTTATGTACTCTTGAGAGTCTCTGAAAATACATCCCATGTGAGATGGGGGTTCCCAGTTCACATAGGCTTAGTTCATGAGGATTGAAGTCCCACTACCAGAGTTATCATTATAGACTTCTCTGTGGGAGCAGGGGAACCCCTTTCTTCTTTACGTAGGCAATGGAAGACCACCTGATCAGGTGCCTGGCATGACATTCTGCTATTGGCAGCTGGGTTAGAAAGCATGTATCAGACAATTCCCATATGATGTGGAATCAACATCTAAGCACCTGGTCCTTTGTTTAGTCCACCATCCTGGTTGGGAGGAGACAATGCCCCCCCCTTGTGAATGCTTAGCTCTAAAACATTTCTAATACAGATATAGAGCCAGTGTCTATAACTTTACAGACAAAGATGGTACAGATGTACAAGTAGCATAAACAGATTCAGGGCATTGCCAGTTTTTGTTAGACACCTCACTTGGCCCACCTGGCACAAGATCAAAACAAAACGCAGTCAAGTATCACTTTAAAGACTAGCAAAATAGTTTATTAGGTGAGCTTTCGTGGGACAGACCCACTTCTTCAGACCACAGCCAGACCAGAACAGACTCAATATTTAAGGCACAGAGAACCAAAAACAGTAAGCAAGGAGGACAAAGCAGAAAAAGATAATCAAGGTGAGCAAATCAGAGAGTGGAGGGGTGGGGGGGAAGGTCAAGAATTAGATTGAGCCAGGTATGCAGACGAGCCCCTATAGTGACTCAGAAAGTTCCCATCACGATTTAAACCATGTGTTAATGTGCCGAATTTGAATATAAAAGCCAGCTCAGAAAGGGAAGCAGCCTTCTTCAGTGTAACCCTCCCTTGTGCTTGTTCTTTCATTAGAGTTTAAGAAAAGGATTTTTTTTCTCCATCTCCTTTCAGCAAACTTTTATGTGCTTGATACTGTTATAATGTCCCTTCTCAGTCTTCCTTCTTCCAAACTAAGCAAACCCACTGTTTTCAAACTTCACTCATAGGCCCATTTTTCCTAGACATTTAATCATTTTGTTTCTCTTCACTAGACTTTACATTTTTTCACATCTTTTCTGAAACAGGGCACCCAGAGCTGGACACAATACTCCAGCCGAGGCCTAATCTGCCCAGAGTAGAGCAGAAGAATTATTTGCTAAATTTCTGACCTCAACAAAATCCTGCAGCAGAGTTCCACAGTTTGGTTATGTGTTGAGTGGAATGTATTTCACAGAATTATGGAATACTAAGGCTGGAAGAAGGCTTAGGAGGTCATCAAGTCCAGCCCTCTACCTGAAGCAGAAACAACCCTAACTAAATCATCCCCGCCAGGGCTTTGTCAAGTCGGGATTCAAAAACCTCTAGGGATGAAGATTTCACCACCTGTCTGGTAGTGCATTCCAGTGCTTCACCACCCTCCTGGTGAAATAGTTTTTCCTAATATCCAACCTTCACCTCTCCTTGTGTAATTTCAGACCATTGCTCCTTGTTCTGCCTCTCTCCATCTTCTTTGGAGCCATTCTTCAGGATGTTGAAGGCTGCTATCATATTGCCCCTCGCCCTTCTCTTCTGCAAACCAAATTAAGTCCAAGTCCCTCAGCTTCTCCTCACAGGTCATGTTCTTCATCCCCCTAACAATTTCCATTGCTCTCCGCTGGATGTGCTCCAACACAGCCACATCCATTCTATACTGGGGTCCAGAACGGGACACAATACATCTCACCAGTGCTGAATAGAAGAGAAAAATAACTTCTCTAGATCTGCCGGAAATGCTTCTCCTAATGCACCCCCAATATGAGATTAGCCTTCTTGGCTATGAGGGCACACTATTGATTCATCTCCCAGCCTTTTATCTGCAAGAATCCCCAGGTCCTTTTCTGTTGCACTGCTACTTAGCCAGTTGGTCCGCAGCCTGTAACAATGCTTGGGATTCTTCCGTCACTAGTGCAGGACTCTGCATTTGTCATTGTTGAACGTTATCAGATTTCTTTTGGCCCAATCCTCCAATTTATCTAGATTACTCTGGACCCTATCCCTACCCTCCAACGTATTTACCTGCCCCCCTACCTTGGTGTCATCTGCAAATTTGCTGAAGGTACAATCCATCCCCTCACCCAGGTCATTAATAAAGATATTGAACAATACTGGCCCTAGAACTAATCCTTGGGGCACTCCACTTGAAACCGACCACGAATCAGACATTGAGCCATTGATCGTCACCTGTTGGGGCTCACCATCTAGCCAAATTTCTATCCATATTACAGTCCATGTATCCAATCCAAACTTCCTTCATCTTCCTTATTTTTATACCTTTTACTTTTCTTCCCTATCCCTTCTGCATGAGTGGAAAGAGGAAGAGCAGCTCTGATTCACCTTCTCTGCACCACCTCCTGCATTTCACATACAGATGCAGAGAGACAAGGTATAGGAGTGAATATTTTTTAATCAACCAAATTCTGTTGGCAAGTCAGACATACTTTGGAGCTACACAGGTACTTTCTTGGGTCTGCAAAAGACACTCAGTGCCACAGATACATATAAATCTTAACAGAGGATTAATCAGAAGGAGCTGAGCTCTGTGTTCCCCTTGCAAGCTCACCATAGTGGCACCACAGTTGCTCTGTCCATTGAATCACTGCCTGGTGTTAGTCATCCCTACACAGCGGCTGCTCACAGAGCTCCTAGTTCCCTGCCCCAGGATGTGCATTGTGTCCTATCGCGTCTTCACTCCCCTCTCCTGCATGGTGCAAAGCACTGGGGAGGCCCTGAGAATGGAACAGAGGTGGATTCATTTGAGAAGAATGGAGAAGTCACCCTCTACTCTCTCTGATGCTCTGACCCAGCTTTTGTCCGTGTTGTAGGCAGGGCCATGCAGTGTGTGGCCAAGTTCCTTCAGTTACCTGGTTGCAGGTGCCTCTCCTGATTTTCTAATGGTCACTTTATGATGGGTCAGGTCTGGATAACTGAGACTGGCATAACATCCTGGTTAGCCATCTCATTAACTACTGCCTGGGTGTGTAGTTGTATTTCGCAATTATTGTAGATATTAATGAGTTACAAGCTGTCTGCACACACCTTAACCAGGGCACTTTATGGAAAAATATTCTGTAAGGAGTGTCTGTGGTGTACGGTATTTTTCTGGTCTCAGTGGAGAGTTGTTTGCAAAGAATGTGAGGGGGGGGAAACAAACAAAAAACCCCTTTGTCTGGAGTTTCAGTGTCACAAAGATCTCAGTGAATAATGTACAAAAGGAGAAAGGATCAGATGCAACAAGGGAGAGGAAAAGATTAATTCTTTGCTGCTCTTCCCCACCTGAGCCAGTCCCACAGGCCAGGTCCTTGGGGCTCCCTGCTGGCTCTGAGCCCCACTGGGATACCCAGGGCAGCTGTATAAAAATCCCTGAACCTCAGCCCCGCTCAGTGCAGATTCCCCACCACCTGCAGCTCCTGACAGAGTCCCAAGCAGAGATTGCCCATCCCTGGCTGGTGCAGGAGCCTGGTGAGTCCTTTGAATCATAGAATCCTAGCGCTGGAAGGAAACTCAGAAGTTCATTGAGTCCAGCCCCCTGCTTAAAGCAGGATCAGCCCCAACTAAATCATCCCAGCCAGGACTTTGTCAAGCAGGGACTTAAAAACCTCTACGATGGAGATTCCACCACCTCTCTAGGAATGAATCGGTCCAGGGCAGATGGACACACCTGACACCGAGGCAGTGTTGGAAGGGGGTGAGCTAGACTGGGGCTGCCTCACTCTGACTGCAGGGGCAGGACGGCAGCCCCTGGCACTGAGCCAATGCCCCCGGCCCTGCCCTGAGGGGCCTTGTCAGGACGAGGGCGCCGGGTTACGCTGACCCTCACCCGCGCACGTCACTGGGGCTCTGGCTGTTGAACTCAGCGGCTCTGGGCTGGGCTGTTGTTGGTTAAAGGGACAATTCAGAGGAAACCTCCTTTGAAATCTCCCCCAGTCCTGTCAGATTCTCACCCCAAATCCCCAGGCTGCACTTAGGGAAACTTCCCTCAGATCCACAAGGGGCTCAGGGCTGGGTCCAGCGCGGTCGCAGAAATTGGCTGGTGCCCAGGAGCAGAGCTGTGACTGGGCGAACTGTGGAGCCCGGGAACAACCGAAAACCAGGGCTCGTGTGAGCTTGCAGCCCCTCCTGCTGCAGCTGTAATTCTGTGTTCCAGGCAACGGGCACAGCTGGGCTTCGTGCGCTACCTTGGCACTCTGCACTGCTGTGGTGAGTGAAGGAACAGGTCAGAGAGCTTTCCGGACAGTGCACTTAATCCTCCTGTCCCAGAGGCTGTGGCTGTGTAATCAGGCTGCTGTGGAAAGTGGAATTTACATACCCCTGAGCCACGTCGCTATCCCAGCGCAGCTCTGTCGTGTGTGTGGTGAATGTTGATGGATGTTCAGCTCTGTGTGCTGCCCAGCCTAGCACAGATACCTTGAGCAAGGGCTGTTAAGGTACAAAGGTGCTTGGCCAAGATAACTGGTGATGAAGCAGGGCACTACCTACACAATGTCCCTCTGACCGAGCACTGGACACCCATTGCCTGAGCAAAACATCTCCATGTAGCATGGTCTCCCTCTGACCCTTCCTGGGGGCAGGCTCAGCGTGTCCCTGCTCTCCTGGGGCAGGCGCTGCTATGGAGATGCTCTGAGACCACCCTGCAGGAAGGTGTATGTGTGAGTGCTCTGTGCCGAGCGCCTCTCAGCAATGTGTGTGTCTGCGATAGCCGCCCTCCTCCTGCCCGGTTCGGGGAGCAAGGCAAGTCTCTTGGGCACTGCCTGATTTCCCTTTGTATTAAGCACTTTGGAATGAATGGCTGCGTTAGCCTGGTCTTAGGCCTCCTGCCAGGCCTCTGACACAAGGGTTTATGTTCCATCCCCTCTTCCTACTCCATTTCCTGCTTTTTGTCCTTTCCTGGGTGGACATATTGACCTATCATCCCAGGCAAGCAGAATTCAAAGACTGCAGATGGCCCAATGGGCGAAACACCATTATGTGGTCACATCATTGTGCTGTGAATCCATCCATACCCTGGCAGTACCCTGGCCTAATCATTCCCTTGGGGAACTGGTGGACAGACTTTATTTTCCAGTTATGTTTCATCCCTCATGGTGGGCTGGGGAATGTCAGGCCCTGGACTTGGATTCAGGAATGCATTTAAGTACAGGAATCTTGATCTAACTGGGCAGAAAATGAAGTTTTTGGGAACCCCCTGAGCTCGTCTCTAAAAATCACCTCAGAGCTTAACATAGAAGTGGACTGACTTGTTTCTAGCCAACGTGGTTGAAGATGACATTGAAAATAAAGTCACAAGGAACTTTTCCTGGGATTTGCAAGGCTGAGGCAGTGACTGTAGCCTTGTACTATAGATTAAAGCAGATGATAACCACAGCTGTGAAATGGTCCACACCGCCTGGAAAAATATTGGCACAACAAGTGACAGAAATAAAGAAACAGTTGAAAGACACAGCAGGGCCCCAGAACACTCCTGCTCCACTAACAGACAGCGAGCACAGGAACACAACAGAAGGTAGGGTAGCAGCTGTCAGAACTCCTGGGACGAGATGGTCCATCCCTTCTTATTAGTATTTATGGTTAACAGCAGGTTCAAGGTCTACCCCGCTTCTGAAGAAGTGGTAAAGTGTGGCTGTAGAGAAATTGAAAGCTGAAGCTGAGTCCTCTGCACGTCAGCTGCCACAATAGGCTAAAAACCAGGTTTCAGTTAAACCTAAAGTGGGACCTAGATTGGTGCTCATCAGAGAAGGAAAAAGAGAGGACAACTTGGTATGTCAGAAGAAGGAATGAATGGAACATTGACTGGATCTTTGTAGGAGACAGGACCAGTGACTCAGTCAGAGAAGAATGAATAAAAAAAATATGTGAAAGCGAAAAAACCCTGGGAAAAGTTATTTAGTATTTTGCAAGGGTGGGGATAACAAGGTTAGCTCAGTCAGCAAGGGTGAGGCTTACTACCAGCAGTTGATCTGGAGGTGTGAACACCAAGGGAGGGGAAGCTGCTTTCGCAAAATACTAAATACAAAATACTAAATAACTTTTCCCAGGGTCACCTGGGAAAACTCGGGAAATGGTTACAGGGTTTGGGAAAGGAGCCACCCACACCCTCGGGAACTGAAGGCTCCCCTAGAAGAGACAGACCCACAGCTTTCCCACGAGGACTAATAGGACCTAGAGCAGAAGTCAATGTGAAAATAGAAGGGGTGGAATGTACAGCCGTACTTGATACAGGGTCTCAAGTGACGATCGTATTCCAGTCATTCTATCAACAAAGGCTTGGGCACCTGACTATCCAGCCATTGACAGGTCTCGGCCTGTGTGGACTCAGCCTGAATGAATACCCCTATGCGGGGTATATCATCGTGCACCTAGAGTTCCCAGAAGAAGTGGCAGGGGTAAGAGAGGAGGTGGACACAGTTGCCTTAATATGCCCTGACCCCAAGGGGATCTCTGACATGTCGGTGCTAATAGGGACCAACTCCAGTCTCTTTAAAGTACTGGCAGAATACTGCATATGACAGGCTGGGGACCAATACCTGACCACCCTGATGATTCATGCACTTTGTGCTGAAGCCTACAAGAAAATTGAGGATGCTAAACAGGAGTCACCTGAACTACCAATGGGTGCCCTGAAGTACGCGGGCACAACTCCCGTAGTAGTACCTGCAAGGACAGAGCAAGAGGTGCTCACCAGGAGTACCTGGCTAAGGAGCAGTGGAGGCACTCTAGCTATGGTAGAGCAACCAGCTGACGGAGGCCTTCCTGACAGGATGCTGGTTCCCAGTGGAGTTCTAGCCTTACCCACTGAAGCCCAGGAAGAGGTGACTATACTAATCGCTAATGAGACGAGTCGTGATATTGTTGTAAAGCGAGGGCAAAAGATAGCGGACCTTTTTGAGCCCGAAGCAGTGGTAGGGCCCCAAGGTGGCACTCCGGCCCCAATGATAGATCCAGAAAAATAGGACTTTGGAGATTCACCACTGTCTGAGGAATGGAAAACGCAGTTAAGGGAAAAGCTTTGCAAGAGAACAAAGGTATTCTCACTGCATGAGTGGGATGTGGGATGTGCAAAAGTGGTTGAGGATAACATCAGACTGCATGATTCTCGACCCTTCCGGGAGAGATTTAGGAAGATTGACCTTTCTGAGATGGAAGATGTGAGACAGCATCTTCAAGAGCTGGCAGAGAATGGCATCATTACAGAGTCCCGCAGCCCATATGCTTCACCCATTGCTGTGGTCTGTAAAAAGAAAGGAAAAATCCAGATGTGTATTGACTAACCGCACCCTAAACAGCCGTACGGCGACTGACCAGTACTCTATGCCTTGGATCCAAGATGCCTTAGACTGCCTGCTAGGAAGCCAGTGGTTCTCAGTTTTAGACGTTCAAAGTGGATATTATGAGATTCCTCTGGGAGCAGAAGGTAAAGAGAAGACAACCTTCACCTGCCCATTAGGGTTCTAGCAGCTTCCCCTCCCTTGGTGTTCACACCTCCAGATCAACTGCTGGTAGTAAGCCTCACCCTTGTTGACTGAGCGAACCTTGTTATCCCCACCCTTGCTCTGGCTTATTTATACCTGGCCCTGCAGATTTCCAAGACCAGCATCTGATGAAGTGAGTCTGTGCTCACGAAAGCTCATGCTCAAAACTTTTCTGTTAGTCTATAAGGTGCCACAGGACCCTTCGTTGCTATTTGAAGAAAAAGTTACTGAAACACAGATAAATCAAGGTAAAAATTTCACTGTCAATCAATCCAGTAAATGAATAATGTTATCCCTTCAGATATATAGCAGTTGGGATGACTGCTAAATTTATTAAACATCTCAGTGTCAAGCAAGAAAAATGCAGAGTTTTCTCACAAAGAAAACAAATTTCATACAAATGTAACACCCTGCAATTGTTTTGGATTAATTATTATATCATTATCTTTTGTGTTACACAGAGGGAAGTAGTGGACTTCATATATACTCATCATCTCAAGAATGTTCATGAGCCTGTTGGTGGTATTTTGTGACTGCATTTACTCGTGTGCTGGACTGCTCATCAGACCAAGGTCACAGACCCTGAAGGAGTGTGAAGGAGAGGTTCTGCTCTCACACCCTTATCACCTGGGACAGACCCTGCAGGAGTACAAGGTAGGAGGAACCAGCCTGCAGCTGCTTTCGCTGAAGTTCAGACTCACTGCTTGAGAACTGAGCTGGCAACCAGGAGTGGTTGATGGGAGCTTTGGGAGCAGAGTTAGATTGTGGTGGGGAGATGAGACCCACTTAACTGTCTTTACACTCCTTTACACCACCACCATCTGGTACCCACTAAACATCAGCGAAGGAAGGAGCTTCCTGAGGGCAGAGAGAATGCAGCCAGCAGACTAAAAACAGAGCAGAGGCTGTCCAGGTCATTTCACCAGTGACACATGTCTCAGTAGCTGCCCCACAAGTCGGTGGCAGATGAATGCATTGGGTGCAAGGAGCACCTGGAGATTGTTTGTGGACAATAACTCAAGGAGGATGCCCTGCTTAACCCCCTTTCCAAAAGCCATCACAGCCACCTTCTCTCTGTGGGAATGCAGCTGTCCCATAGCAGAAGAGTGTGTCTGGATTTATAGTCCCATCTGATAGGTAGCTGTCACACAAGAAAGTGTTTGCTGATATCTCTTGTTCCCTCACCAAATATGTTCCAGTCCTGGCTGAAACTCCAGTTCTTGCTTTTTTTTCTTTTCCTGTTAGCTCCAGGAGACTGAATAGAAGCCCCAAGGGATGGTACATGATGCCAGCTGACAATCAGACCTTCTATGTCCCTCAAACCTTCATCCTGACTGGCATCGCTGGCACAGAGGAGTCCCAGTCTGGATCTCCATCCCTTTCTGTCTGATGTACGTTGCATCACTTTTTGGGAACTCTCTCCTCCTGTTCATCATAGTAAAAGAACGAAGCTTCCATGAGCCCATGTACCTTTTCCTTTCCATGCTGGCCACCGCGGATCTAGTGTTATCAACCACAACAGTGCCCAAGATGTTGGCTATATTCTGGTTCAGAGCAGGGGAAATTTCTTTTTCTGCCTGTCTGACCCAGATGTTCTTCACCGATGCCAGTTTTCTTGCTGAATCAGCTATCCTCGTGGCCATGGCATTTGATCGGTACGTTGCCCTCTGCAACCCGCTTAGATACAGCACTGTGCTAACTAATCATGTGATTGGGAAGATAGGGCTGGTGGTTGTCACAAGAAGCTTTTGTTTCAATTTCCCATCCGTTGTTCTCATAATGCGGCTGAAATTCTGCAGTGGTAACCTCCTCCAACACACTTACTGTGACTACATGGCCATTGCCCGGTTGGCCTGTGACAATATCAGAGCGAACCTCTGTTATGGCATAGCCATGGCTATTTTAGCAATTGGCTTGGACGCTGTGCTCATTACTGTGTCTTACGTTCTCATCCTCAGGGCTGTTTTCCGGCTCCACTCAAATGATGCACAGCTTAAGTCTCTGAGAACCTGCGGCTCCCACATCTGTGTCATACTGATGTTCTATTCACCGGCCTTTTTCGCCTCTTTCTCATACCAATATGCACACATCACCCCTGGCTATATTCTCAATTTACTTGCCAACCTGTCCCTCCTCATCCCACCAATGTTCAACCCCATCATTTATGAGGTGACAACAAAAGAGATCTTGAAACAGGTGATCAACATTTTTTTTCATTGCTGCAGCAGACGGCTTGTGTTGAGCTAAAGACTAATGCAGAAAATGTCTTGGGGCTTGGAAATGAAAGCCAGGTTTTCATTTGTAGTCTATGAGTGTTTTTATTCTGGAATTTCACTACTGCTTGAACTTGTATGCTCCCACAAACGGAAGCCCAACCAAGCGCATCTTCTTCTAAGGCGAATGGAAGTGAACAAGGAAGAGAGAACAAACGAAAATGACCATGAGAGAGAGAGAGCACATGATGAACATCTCTTCTGTGACAAGTTGCATCTGAGGTGTTTTCCTAATGGCAACGAAGGAAAAATTAAAAAGTACATAGAACTGGAAGAGACCTCAGGAGGTCATCAAGTCCAGGCCCCTGCTCTCTTGGCAGGCCCAATCAACATCCATTAAAAAAAAATGTTTGTCCCAAATCCATAAATGGCTTCCTAAAGAATTGAACTCACATGCTATAATTTAGACAGCTACTGAACTATCCCTTCCCCCAAATCTGTTTCTTTACTTGTGGGGTAGAAAGGGACCTCAGGAGGTCATCTAGTCCAGCCCCCTGCTTCAAGCAGGATCAACCCCAACTAAGTCATCCCAGCCAGGACTTTGTCAAACCGGGACTTAAAAACTTCAAGGGATGGAGAATCCACCACCTCTCTAGGCAATGCATTCCTGTGCTTCACCACCCTCCTGGTGAAGTAATTTTTCCTAATATCCAACCTACTCCTCTCCCTCTGTAACTTCAGACCATTACTCCTTGGTTCTGCCACCTGACACCACTGAGAACAGTTTCTCCCCCTCTCTTTAGAGCTCCCCTTCAGGAAGTTGAAGACTTCTATTAAATCACCCCTCTCTCTTCCCTTCTGTAACTTAAACAAGCCCAAATCCCTCAGCCTATCCTCATAGGTCCTGTGATCCAGCCCCTTAACCATTTTTGTTGCCCTCCCCTGAACCTGCTCCAGCACATCCACATCCTTTTTATACTGGGGGGCCCAAAACTGGACACAATATTACAGATGTGGCCTCACCAGTCCTGAATACAGGGGAACAACCACTTCTCTAAATCTGCTCAAAATGTTCCTTCTAATGTACGCCAGTATGCCATTAGCCTTCTTGGGCTACAAGCGCACACTGTTTACTCATATCCAGCCTTTCATCCACCATAACCCCGAGGTCCCTTTCCGCTGTACTGCTGCTGAGCCAGTCGGTCCCCATCCTATAACAATACTTGGGATTCTTCCACCCCAGGTGCAGGACTCTACACGTCTCCTTGTTGAACTGCATCTGAGTTCTTTTGGCCCAATCCTCCAATTTATCCAGGTCACTCTATATTCTCTCTACATCTTCCAGCGTATCTACCTCTTCTCCTAGTTTGGTGTCATCCGCAAACTTGCTGAGGGTGCAATCCAGTCCCTCATCCAGGTCATTAATAAAGATGTTGAACAACACCGGCCCCAGAACTGAGCCTTGGGGCACTCCGCTTGAAACCGATCACCATCCAGATATTGAGCCATTGACCACTACCCGTTGGGCCCATTCATCAAGCCAGCTTTCTATCCATCCTATAGTCCAAGGATCCAATCCATATTTCCTTAACTTATGGACAAGAATGTTGTGGGAGACTACAACAAAAGTTTTGCTGAAGTCAAGGTATATTAGATCCACTGACTGCTCCATGTCCACAGAGCCTGTTACCTTGTTACAGAAACTGATCAGATTGGTGAGGCAGGACTTGACCCTGGTGAATCCATGTTGGCTATTTTTGATCACTTTCCCCTCTTCCAAGTGCTCCAAAATGGATTCCTTGGGGATCCCCTCCATTATTTTCCCAGGGAATGAGGTAAGGCTGACTGGTCTCTAGTTCCCTGGATTGTCCTTCTTTCCTTTTATAAAGATGGGCGCTATGTTTGCCTTTTTCCAGTCATCCGGGATCTCTCCCAATCTCCAAGAGTCTTCAAAGGTAATAGCCAAAGGTTCGGCAATGACCTCTGCCAATTTCCTCAGTACTCTTGGGTGCATTAAATCTAGACCCATGGATCTGTGTACATCTAGTTTTTCTAGATAGCTCAGAACTCATTCTTTCCCCACAGATGGCGTCTCTCCACCTTCTCATACTGCATTGTCTAGGACCATAGTGTGGGAGTTGACTTTGTCTGTGAAGAGACAAAAAAAGCATTGAGTACTTCAGCTTTTCTTACATCATCTGTCACTAGGTTACCTCTCTCGTCCAGTAACAGTCCCACACCTTCTCTGATAACCCACTTGTTGTTAACATGCCTGTAGAAACCCTTCTTGTTACCCTTCACATTCCTTGCCAGCTGCAGTTCCAATTGTGCTTTCACTTTCCTGATTACCCTCTGGGATTCTCCAGCCATATGTTTATACTCCTCCTTAGTCAACTGTCCACATTTCCATTTTTTGTATGCATCCTTTTTGAGTTTAAGCTGACTAAGGATTTCCATGTTAAGCCAAGCTGGTTGCCTACGCTGTTTGCATTTCTTACTATGTAGAGGGATGGTTTTGTTCCTGTGCCTTCAATTAGAATTTTTTAAAATATTGTCAGTTCTCTTGAATGCTTTTCCCTTTCACCTTTGTTTCCAAAGGGATCCTGCTCACCAGTTCTTTCAGGGAGTCAAAGTCTGCTCTTTTGAAATCAAGAGTCTGTATCAAAACAAAAAAGCAGTAAAGTAGCACTTTAAAGACTAAAAAAATAATTTATTAGGTGAGCTTTCGTGGGACAGACCCAGTTCTTCAGACCATAGTGCTCACCCTTCTTTCTTTTGCCTGGATGCTGAAATCTACGATCTCGTGGTTGCTGCAGCCCAGGTTTCCACCCACTTCTATTTCTCCTACTAGTTCTTCCCTGTGTATGAGCTTCAGATCAATTTGTGCATGGGCCCTGGTCAGTTCCTTCAGCACATGTACCAAGAAGTTATCCCCAACATTTTCCAAAAACTTCCTGGATTGTCTGTGTGCTGCTGTACTGGTCTCCCAACAAATGCCTGGATGATTAAAATCTCCCATGAGAACCAGGGCCTGTGATTTGGAAGCTTCACTTAGCTGCCTGAAGAAAGCTTCATATATCTGCTCTCCCTGATCTGGGCGTCTATAACAGACACCAACTACAACATCACCTCTGTTACTTCCACCTCTAAGCTCAACCCAAAGACTCTCAACTGGATTTTCTCCCTCCTTATACTGGAGCTCTGAGCAAGCATACTGCTCCCTCACATAAGCTGCGTCTACACGTGCACGCTACTTCGAAGTAGCGGCACCAACTTCGAAATAGCGCCCGTCACGTCTACACGTGTTGGGCGCTATTTCGAAGTTGAAATCGACGTTAGGCGGCGAGACGTCGAAGTCGCTAACCCCATGAGCGGATGGGAATAGCGCCCTACTTCGACGTTCAACATCGAAGTAGGGACGTGTAGACGATCCGCGTCCCGCAACATCGAAATAGCGGGGTCCTCCATGGCGGCCATCAGCTCGGGGGTTGAGAGATACTCTCTCTCCAGCCCTTGCGGGGCTCTGTGGTCACCGTGGGCAGCAGCCCTTAGCCCAGGGCTTCTGGCTGCTGCTGCTGCAGCTGGGGGTCCGTGCTGCATATACAGGGTCTGCAACTAGTTGTTGGCTCTGTGTATCTTGCACTGTTTAATGAAAGTGTGTCTGGGAGGGGCCCTTTAAGGGAGCGACTTGCTGTTGAGTCCGCCCCGTGACCCTGTCTGCAGCTGTGCCTGGCTCCCTTATTTCGATGTGTGCTACTTTGGCGTGTAGACGTTCCCTCTCTGTGCCTATTTCGATGTTGGGCTGAGCAACGTCGAAGTTGAACATCGACGTTGCCAGCCCTGGAGGACGTGTAGACGTTATTCATCGAAATAGCCTATTTCGATGTCGCAACATCGAAATAAGCTATTTCGAAGTTGGGTGCACGTGTAGACGTAGCCATAGAGTGCAACCCCTCCTCCTTTTCTTCCCTGCCTGTCCTTCCTAAACAGTTTATACCCTTCCACGACCACGCTCCAGTTATGCAAATTGTCTCACAAAGTCTCCGTTATTCCCACCACCTCATACTCCTTTGACTGTGTCAGGGCCTCTAATTCTCCCTGTTTGTTCCCCAGGCTTCTGGCATTCGTGCACAAGCATCTTAGAGGTGTAGCTGATTGGCCCGCTTTTTCCTCCTTCACCCAGGAAACCCACTTGATTGTTCCCTCCTCCTTCTCCACTTACCTCAGGGCTTGTGTCACCATTCCCCGACGAACCTAGTTTAAAGCTCTCCTCACTAGGTTTGCAAGTCTGCCTGCAAAGATGCTCTTTCCTGTCTTAGTTAGGTGGATCTCATCTCTTCCCAGCAATCCCTATTCACGAAAGAGAATCCCAGGGTCAAAGAAATCAAATCCTTCTCTTCTACACCACCTACGCAACCACGCGTTTACCTCTGTGATTTGACGATCCCTACCCAGACTCCCTCCTTCCACAGGGAGGATATTTGCTCCTTATTCCTAAATAGTACCCTCAAGAATTAAACTCACAAAACTGGGTTTAGCAGGCCAGTGCTCAAATCCCTGAGTTATGCCTCCAGGACAGCCAAAGGGGCTATGTGATTGGTCAGTGGGCCAGGCACTGTACTGAAGGCTGGGAGGGAGGTGTTCTGGCCTGCATTCTGCCACGGACTTGCTCAGTTACAGGGGCTCAGGTTCTTTTCTCGGATATATCCTTAATAGAAAATCAGCACTATGGAAGCCAGCATGGGGGGGCCTGAGTACATCTCCTCAAAGGTATAGTGCAGGGAGTGCCTGGCCCTTCTCCCCACACCCCAGCAAAAGAATAGGGGGTGCATCTGACTGTGTCATTACAGGCCTCCTTGTCCCGGAGGACATAGCTGGGTCGGAACAGCCCCCCGCCACCCAAGAGCAAACCCTGAGATTCACAGACTATACATTAAAACGGGATCACACTTTGAGCTGCTGCATAACACAGGCCCCAGAATTCCACCCCTCACCCCTGTCTTGAGCCCGTTAAATTAGGTTTGTCTAAAGCACCTTCCACAAAAATATAGAAACTCCTTAATCCGCCCCGAGGTCATGACTTACCAGGTTACGGCACCATGTTTCCGCCCCACATTCTATAGCCCTGGTCTGTGTCCTGTGGACTTTCCCTGTGGCTGTCTCACACACATATTGCATTGGTGGTTCTGGCTTCCCCAGGCTGTTTTCATTCTCTACCCTACTACACAGTTAGCTTCATCGGGGTGAGTGGGGTGGCAACAAGTCGGGGTGGTGTGGTGCAGTGTCTGAGGGGCTCATTTGCAGGTGGTCTCCGCTATCCCCTACCGTGGGAGAGGGAGAGCAGCTACACCTCTGTGCATTATCTATGTTTCTTCTGCACTGAAAGAATGTTTTGCCACTGGGGATAACAAGCAGATTCCTCCTGGGGGGCGGGGGGAGGGGCGTTTGAAGGCTTTCAAGGAAGGCTAATGTCACAAAACGCAGAAATGTAACAAAGAAAACGAAAGGTTACGTGAAAATGTAATGAAGTCTAAGGTCAAGGTTAATGTCACAAACATACCGCAGAAGTTGGTGATTTTCCCTCCTTTTATTCCCATGTTCCATTCCTGTAGCTGTGGAGAACAAATGTCTCAGGAAACCACAGAACATCCTGTACTGGGTCACACCATTGGTCCAACTCGTCCAGTATCCTGTATCCAGCAGTGGCCTGTACCACAGCTTCAGGGGACTTCTACTACTGGGGGTTTCTCCAAGCACAGCTGAGAGGGCCAACCAGTATTATTTACTGCTGCAGACTGGGGGTTGTCTCCTACAAGGCAGCAAACCTGTCAAAAAAAGCACTTCTGTTGCCACACTGACCCTCATGAAGCCACACAAGAAATTCCCTCAGACACTCCAGCATCCCTTGTGCCACAACCTAGACTCTCCTTGCACTGATGAGAGGTTATGAAAACCAATCTCACCAAATCCAAACACGTTCTTCCAGTCCAAAAGGTCCAGCCCCATTCCCAGGTCAATGCATACCTCAGATCTTACCCAGAAGAGCACGCTGTTCCTATCTACAGGTTTATAGATGAAAAGAAAGAAATCAGTTGAATTACACACATCAGTCACAAAGTGCTTGATGCAGGCTTGCAGCAGTGGTGGAATAGGCTGCTATCACAAAAATTTCTGGAGTACATGTTCTGCTAGGAAATGTCAACAATTCTTCTGCGCACAGCTCCTTCTGAAGTGCTGAGCTGGCTGAAGACAAAGACAGAGGAACCTCAGGACTCTCTTTATACCCTTGCCCAGGCAGAGAGAATTCCATTGTTCCTCCCTGTGTGGAAGCACGTCTGAGATGGAGCCCGTCAAATGAGCAGGTCACTTGTCCAAGCCCTTTTTAGGAAATCAGCCATTGCCTGTTTGCTGAAGCATATGTTCACAGCCAGATCCATCAGATGTTGATCAGAATCTGATAATGCCCTTTCTCTGTCATATACGGCTTCACCTGACAAGGAACCTTTCACAGTAAATTACAAAGCCTCCTATTGTGGTTTCCCCCAACCTAGTATTTCAAGTACAAGCACAAAGCTAAAAAATAATACCAGCATGAGAACCGTATAAACAGATTCAAAAATCACCAGCTTTCAACAGGCACCTCAGTTGGCACAAGATTTGGTGCAATCCTAGGACAGGTGTTGCAACAGCTTGGTCCCCACTCATCTGAAAACCCAATAACATCACAGGGGTGAAGAGAACAGGGAAGGTATGAAGTGATCCATCCTTGTCCTTCCAGCCTTGTTTCCTGTATTCAGGGGATTATGGGTCAGGCGAGTAGCCATTGGTGGGCCTCTCTTCTATCAAGTTACCTCATTCTTTTTTTATCCTAGTTATACTTGTTTCTAGAGTGAACCTACTGGTGCTTGTGGCCATCACAATATACCCTGTCAATCTTTTTTCTAACAGATCTTAAGAATTAGCCTTTTGGACCGCAGCTGTGCATGGAGTGGAGGTTCACAGACAAATATCCACCTGGATTCTAAGACTTCTGTATTGGGTGGCTGTGAAGACATTACTCACAATGATATTATTATTACATTACTAATAGATGTACCTGGCCTTCCTTGAGTCTTGAATTATGGGTCATTTTCTTTTTGGAACCAAAAAAAAAAAAAGGGAAAGAAGAAAATGTACATACTTTATGTAAATTATTGTGTATTTTCAAAAATGCTACATTATTTTATGAAGTAAGTATTTTTTATTTCAGGTGTCAATAACAGGGATTGCTATTTTTTCATTTTTCAGAAAATGTTATTGCAAACAGGAAATCTATCAAGAACATTTATTTCTTCATCCGTATATCTTTCACTATGGTTTAACACGAAACGGACTACAATTAATGTGGTTCTCAATAACAATTTCTCCTATTTGTATGACCAGTTCAGGTGAAAGTTTGTTTTTAATAGCTGATCTATGCTGAACATTAACTCAGTGTGAGTGGTTTGTTTACTTGTTAATTTATCAGCTGTAACATATTTGCTGTTCTTATAATTACTTAAAATCTATCTTTGTCTTTGTAGGTAATAAACTTTTTTTTCTTTTATCCAAATTCTGTGTGTGGCACTCATAATGGGACAGAAAGCTGTAGCATACATTTCTACAGGGGTGGATACCATGAGACTACGTTTCTCATACAATGCTATAGGATATAAGTTTGGGTTTATGCTCAGAAGCTGAGGGAACCTGTCCTGTAGCCTTCCCATGTAGGGGCTGGGCAGGGAGCCTGCAGAAAGTGGCCCAAGTGAGATGTCAATAGAAGCACATGAGCATGCATCGTTTTTGTATTTGAAGTCCAATTTGGCAGGGGTGGGGGGAGAAGGGTTCTTTCGAAGATGGGGCTTACTTAAAAAAGAACTGTGTCCACACCGCTTTTCTCCTTTCAGAAGAAGCTCTTTTGAAAGAAGAATATGTAAATGAAGCACCATATGTGTAAATCTGCACCTCATTTGCATTTTCAGTGTCCTTATTTGCATGCCTCTTTCAAAAGCGTACTGCTAGTGTAGACACAGCCTGAGAGAGGCAGGATTTCTCTTCACAGAAGCTAGGTTAATTGTTCCCCAACATCTTAGTGTTTATCTCTTTAGGCCACTGGAGATATTTGCTGCTATTAGATGGAAATGACTCTGTGTGCAATTAGAATAAACCGCTACCAGGGAACATGTGTAACAGGCCCATCTCATCGCCCTTTGTAGTGTCCCTCTGATTCTGTGCCTCACTCCATAAAACAAATGCTGCCCCCAGACCTTCCGTTCTTGAGAGCAGCATCCGCACCCTCGTCTTGGGGCTCTGTCTCAGTCACAGCACAGTCCTACAGTTTCCAATAAACTCCCCACATGGAGCTGTTCAGAAAGCAGCTGCTGCTGTCTAAGCCAGCCAGCTAACCTGCCCCTCTCGAGCTCTCCAGACGAACTGTCTGATGCTCTGCTCCTTCAGCTTCTTTTACAGATCTTCTAGGCCCCTGACTGCTTCCTTCGCTGCATGGAGCAGTTCTGTATTGTGTCTGTGGGACAGAGTGTGGCAGGGACCACAAAGCCCCCCGCAGAGGGCCTCAGAGCCTGGTCCACCCTGTCTCAGGCCCCGATCCCATTGTAAACAGTCCCCTCACGCCATCACTGATGTCAACTATGATGCTTACTTTGCCAACAAGGAAATGTCTTTGGGGACAGTGAAGTCCACATGGCAGATAGCTCTGGGCCAGGGATGTCACACAGTAGGGCCGCCCACTGAGTAAGTTTGGAGCCATGCTAGGGAGCACAGGCGGGGGGAGGGGGATAGGATAGTATATCCAATAACTTGAATTCACGACCTGTTAAATGTTCACACTGTTTGCTGTGGATTCTGGCTGGGGAGAGGGGTTCATTTGTCTGGCTGGGGAGAGGGGTTCCTTCGTCTCTGGGAGGGAGGAGGCAGGCAGAGATTTAGTTACACATCCCCTTATGAAGCCGCTTTAGCTTAGCTGCTGGCTGCTCCTGCTGTACATCTCCAAAGGACAAGAGAAAACTGATGCTCCCTTTCTCCTGGACCACACCTGTAACCCCTCAGCAAAGGGTCCCGTGGCAGGGAGATGCAGACTGTGGATGAAAAGCAAAGAAAACTGATTCCTGTCCACAAACTCTGCACTGCCCTGCGGGAGAACACTGGGAAACTCAAGTTACCACCCCGTGCCTCAGTTTCCCAAACTGTGAAATGAAAGAATCAGAGGTCTTGAAGGCATCTCGAGAGGTCATCTAATCGAATCTCCTTCATTCATGGCAGGACTAAGTACCACCTACATCATTCCTGACAACTGCTTGTCTACATGCTCTAAAGACTCCACAGTGACAGAGATGCCAGCACAATCCTGGCAATTTATTCTCTCGGTTCACCCTCCTCACAGTTAGGAAGTGGTTCCTCATGTTCAGTGTAAACCTCCCCTGTTGCTTGTTCTATCATCAGAGTTTAAGAAAAAAGACTTTTTCTCCATCTCCTTTTAGCAAACGTGTTCACTTGAAAACTGCTATTATGTCCCATCTCAGTCTTCCCTCTTCCAAACGAAAGAAACACAGATTTGTTTGTTTATTTGTTTCCATTCTTCATACATAGGGGATTTTTACAGACATTTAGTCATTTTTTGTTTCTCTTCACAGGACTTCTTTCCAGTTTCTCCACATCTTTCCTGAAACAGGGCACCTAGAGCTGTGCACAGTACTCCATCTGAAGCCTAATCCAGCTGGAATGGAGCAGAAGAATTATTTGCTACGATCTTGACCTCAGCAAAATCCTGCAGCAGAGAGTTCCACAGTTTCGTTATGTGTTATCTGGAAATAATTTCTTTCATCTTTATGGGTTTTAGATACCTTTTGCTTCCCTTGCCTATCCTTTCCTCCTGAGTTTGGAGAGGAAGAGTAGCTCTGATTCGCCTTCTTCAGAACCACCTCCTGTCTTACACATACACATGTACAGAAACAGGTAAGGGAGTGAATATTTTTGTTGAACCAAATTCTGTTGGTGAGTTAAACAAGCTTTGGAGCTACACAGACACTTACTTGGGTCTGCAAATGGTACTTAGCATGCCACAGCTAAATACAAGGCTTAACAGATGGTTAATCAGAAGGATGGGAGTTCTGTCTTCACCTTGCAGGCTCACCAGAGGGGCACCACAGTCTCTCCATCTCCTGAACTGGTGTCCTGTAGGATCCAGTCCCTGACACCAGCTGCTAACAGAACTTCAGATTCCCAACCCCTAGATGTGCGGCATGTCCCATCGTGCCTTCAGTCCCCTCTTCTGCATTGCACAAGACACTAGGGAGCCCTGAGAATGAAACACACGTGCTGGTTTGACAAGCATGGAGAGTTCACCCTCCACTTTCTAAACAAAAAGCAGTCAAGTAGCACTTTAAAGACTAGCAAAATAGTTTATTAGGTGAGCTTTCGTGGGACAGACCCACTTCTTCAGACCATAGTCAGACCAGAACAGACTCAATATTTAAGGCACAGAGTCTGTTCTGGTCTGGCTATGGTCTGAAGAAGTGGGTCTGTCCCACAAAAGCTCACCTAATAAATTATTTTGCTGGTCTTTAAAGTGCTACTTGACTGCTTTTTGTTTTGATAGTGTATAGACTAGCACAGATCCCTCTCTGTTACTCCTCCACTTTCTGTTACTCTGACACAGCCTGTTGTGTGTGTTGCAGGCAGGGCCATGCTATTTGCCGTCAAGTTCCTGCAGTTACCTGCAATTGGTGCTGACTGGTTGCAAGTGCCCCTGGGGCTTTTCCATTGGTCACTTTGAAATGAGGGGCAAGACTGGACAGTTGAACTTGGCTTAAAATCCCCAGCAAACCATCTCATTAACGACTGCCTGGCCATGTATTTTGCAGTTATTACGGGTCTGAACAAGTTACGAGCTTTCTGAACACACCTTACCTGAGGCATTTTATGGGAAAATATTCCATTAGGCGCGTGTGTCTTGCAAAGTACTTTTCTGATCTCAGTGGAGAGTTGTTGGAAAGAATAGGAAAACCTTTGTCAGGAGTTTCAGTGTCACAACGGCCTGTCTGAATAATGAACACAAAGGAGAAAGGATCAGATGCACAAGGGAGAGGAAAGCGTTAATTCTCGGCTGCTCTTCCCCACCTGCACCAGTCCCACAGGCCAGGTCCCTGGGGCTCCCTGCTGGCTCTGAGCCCCCTGGGATTCCCAGGGCAGCTGTATAAACATCCCTGCACCTCAGCCCCTCTCAGTGCAGATTGTCCACCACCTGCAGCTCCCGGCTGAGACCCAGGCGGCGACTGCTCATCCCCGGCTGGGGCAGAAGCCTGGTGAGTCCTTGGCAGGGAATGAATCTGTCCGGGGCGGCTGCACACACCTGACACCGAGGCAGTGTTGGAAGGGGGTGAGCTAGACTGGGGCTGCCTCACTCTGACTGCAGGGGCAGGACGGCAGCCCCTGGCACTGAGCCAATGCCCCCGGCCCTGCGCTGAGGGGCCGTATCAGGACGAGGGCGCCGGGTTACACTGACCCTCACCTGCGCACGTCACTGGGGCTCTGGCTGTTGAACTCAGCGGCTCTGGGCTGGGCTGTTATTGGTTAGAGGGACAATTCAGAGGAAACCTCCTTTGAAATCTCACTCAGTCCTGTCACATCCTCACCCCAAATCCCCAGGCTGCACTCAGGGAAACTTCCCTCAGATCCACAAGGGGCTCAGGGCTGGGTCCAGCGCTTGATGTCCCCCCTCCTGCAGCTGTAGGTCTCTGTAGCAGGGTGACAGACCCGGCTGGGCTTCACACCCTTCCTTGCCAGAGCCACACCGCTGCGGTGTCTGAACCAACCTGCTGGTTGCTCAGGAGCGAGAGCTCTCCGAGCGGTGCCATTTGTTGTGGGTGGTTTGGAAATGGAGATGCTCTGTTATATGATGGTTTGTGTAAGACTCCATTTTGTGAGGATAAACTCCATTTGGTGAGGAACCTGCAAACGCCAACATAGGCAGAGCTAGGCCCATCTGGTTCCAGCTGGACTTTCCCTCTGTGAGCTCACAAACTCTCGTTTACCTCAGAAGCTGCTCTCTGCAGAACTGTCCGTCATACGGACTTCCCTTCCGGGCTCCAATTCACTCTCTAACGTTACCTTAAGGTCCAGGCAGCAGCAGTAAGTTTAGCAAAGGGAGAAAGGCTGTGAAGGACATCAGAGCCGGTCTGTGGAACCATTGCAGAAAGCAGGTCGCCCATTAGCTGTGAGCAGAGGGTTGGTTCCCTGGTCGGGAGCAGTTGGAGCCTGCACCCCGGGTTTCTATCCTGGCTCTGAGAAGTTACACAGTAACACCTGCTAAAAGTAGCATTGCCACAGTCCGTTCAGTGCACACCCAGACATTGGGTGTCAAATCCAGGATCTGCAAGAGCAGGTAACAGCCCCCTGCTCTCCTCTCAGAGCCAGCGCACAAAGCCGGGTGCAGGTTCCCTTTGCTGAACGCACTGCTGCTGCCTGGACCTTAAGCTAACGTTAGAGAGTTAATCAGTCTCGGCCCAGGACTTGCTACCTTCCTATGTTGCTTTTCTCCCACCTGTCCTTACTGTGGTTCTCTCTCGCTCACTCGCTCACGCTCTCCCTGTGTTGTAAAAGTTACAGGGTATGCTTTGTACAGAAACCTCTGGAAGACCAAGTAACAGAAATCAGAACAAAGCAACAGACAAACACAATGGTAAACATGTCACGAGGTCCGGTGAATGGATCATGGTGACCCATCAGGAGCGCAGCTGGTGGGATGACAGCTAAATTTATTAAACCTCTCAGTGCCAAGCAAGAAATACGCAGACTTGCTCCCAAAGACAACAGAGTTTCACACCAATGTAGCACTCTGCAATTGCTTTGGTTCAATTAATATACAATTTTCTTGCATGTTACACAGAGGGAGGTAGTGGACACTTAACCAATAGGCTACAAACAAGAGGCCCCCTTGCAGCATTGCTTGCAAGCAGAAATTGGGCTTTAAGAAAATTCTAGACTGCAACCTGGCTGGTGGGGAGGGTCCGTTGGGGTCTGGGCCCAGCTCCGTGCTGAGTTGGGGAGAGTCTGGCATGGGCAGGGAGGCTCTGTTGGGGGTCTGAGCCAGGTCCAGGTCGGCTGGGGGAGGGGTTGAGGCTGGCACGGTGCCGGGGGGGAGCTCTTGGAGGTGGGGGTCTGGGCCACGTTCTGCGCTGCAGGGGAGTGAGGCTGACACAGTTCGGGGGGGCGGGTCTGTTGGAGGTCTGGGCTGGGCCCCATGCTGGCCAGGGGAGGGGCTGGGGCTGGCATAGCGTGGGCGGGGATGGACATAGGAGAGCCTTGCCCAGGCAGGCAGACAGATGGACACAGCAAAATATATACACATCAGCCCAAGTATTCCCATGTAGTCAGTGGTGCTGCTTTGTGACTGGCTTTACCTGTGTGCTGGACTGTGCCTCCGGCCAAGGCCGCAGACCCTGAAGGAGCCAGGAGGAGGAGTGTGAAGGAGAGGTTCTGCTCTCACACCCTTACCACCTGGTCAGACCCCGCAGTGGCGTAAGGGGAGGAAAAGCCAGTTCTGTGGCAGATTTCAGCGAGGTTCAGAGCTGCCGCTTGAGCGCTGAGCTAGCGATCTGGAGTGGCTGACGGAGCTTTGGGAGGAGAGTTAGTGTGTGGGAGGAGAAGAGATGCACTTCACTGTCTTTGCGCTCCTTTAAACCTCCACCTTCTGGTAACAACTAAACACCAATGAAGGAAGGAGCTCCCCGAGGGCAGAGAGAATGCAGCTGGCAGCCTGCAACAGGTCAGGGGCTGTCCAGGGTATTGCACCAGTGCAGCATGCCTGAGTATCTGCCTTACCGGCTGGTGGCGGTTGTGTGTGTTGGGTGCGAGGAGGTCCTGGAGATTGTGCTAAAGACACCAATAGAAGGACAGTGCTGTGGGAATGGGGATGTTCGGTAGCAGGAGAGTGTGTCCGGGTTCATAGTCCCACCCAGCAGGCAGCTGTCACACAAGGAAGTTTTTGCTGGTTTCTCTGGTTCTCTTACCAAATACATGTCTGTCCTGGCTGACACCCTAGTTCTCACTGATCTGCTCTTTTTCTGTTAGATCCTGGAGACTGAGTACAAGCTGCAAGGGATGGTACATGATGGCAGACGACAATCAGACGTTTTTTGTCCCTATAAGCTTCATCTTGACAGGCTTCCCTGGCACAGAGGAGTCTCAGGTCTGGATCTCCATCCCCTTCTGTCTGATGTACATTGTAGCTCTTTTGGGGAACTCTCTCCTCCTATTCATCATAGTAACAGAACGAAGCCTCCATGAGCCCATGTACCTTTTCCTCTCCATGCTGGCCATGGCTGATCTAGTGTTATCGACCACCACAGTACCCAAGATGCTGGCTGTCTTCTGGTTCGGAGATGGGGAAATTTCTTTCGCTGCCTGCCTCACCCAGATGTTCTTCAACGATATCAGTTTTATTGCCGAGTCAGCCATCCTGCTGGCCATGGCATTTGATCGGTATGTTGCCATCTGTAACCCCCTGAGATACAGAGTCATTCTAACCAAGCCTGTGATTGGGAAGATAGGTCTGGTGGTTGTTACAAGAAGTTTCTGTTTCAATTTTCCTCCTGTTTTTCTTGTAATGCAGCTGAAATTCTGCAGAACCAACCTCCTGCCTCACGTATACTGTGATCACATGGCCATTGCCCGGTTGGCCTGTGACAACAAAATCAGAGTGAACTTCTGGTATGGCATAGCCATGGCTATTTTAGCAATTGGTTTGGATGCTGTGCTCATTGCTGTGTCTTATATTCTCATCCTCAGGGCTGTTTTCCAGCTTTCTTCTAATGATGCCCGGCTCAAGGCTCTGCGCACCTGCAGCTCCCACATCTGTGTCATACTGATGTTCTACACGCCGGCCTTTTTCTCCTATTTTGCACATCAGTATGCACACATTATCCCTGGTTATATTCTCAACATATTGTCCAACCTCTACCTGTTCATCCCACCCATGTTCAACCCCATCATTTATGGGATGACAACAAAAGAGATCCTGAAACGGGTGATCAACTTGTTTTATCCCTGCTGCAGCAGATGTCTTGTGCTGAGCTAAAGGAGGATGCATAAAATGCCTCATGGTTCAGAATTTAAAGCCAGGTGTTCCTTTATACTGTAGTGGTGCTTTAATTCTGTACTTTCCTAACTGAACTTGAGAACTTGTCTCATTCACAAGTGGAAGCTGGTTCAATAAAACATATTCCCTCACCCATCTTGTCTCACGTATATCCTAGGATGGACATGGTACAAGAACACAGTGCAGTCCCAAAAAGGGCAGCTTGACCCAGTGAGAGTTTTTCTAATTTGAATGGAAACAACCAAGGAAGAAAGAACATAGCTAAAATCACCATGGAGTGAGCCTGGTGTGTGCATCTCCTCTGTGACAAGTTGCATTGGAGATGGACTCCTAATGGCAACAAGAGAACGACCAGATGGGCCATGCCAATGGTCAGTGGGTTAGGCACTCCTAAATCTTTCTCAGAATTTCTATCTCAGATGTGTTACCATGCAGGAAGGAGCAATGGACTTCCCTCCACATGAGCAAGTGTATACAAAGGGCCATAAGATTCCTCCATCTTGGTGTTCAGTCCAGCTCATCAATTCAGGAACATCTCTGCTATGAATGGAGCCTGGAAGGACTGATGACCCATCTTAACGGAGGATGTTCTCCAGAGACTTTCAAGATAGCATGCTACTCCACCTCTGCTGCAAGCCTGCATCAAGAACTTTGTGACTGATGTATGCTATTTAATTGTTTTTACAGTTTTACTTTCACCCTATTCTTTTTTCTTTCTATAAATAATCCTTTACATTTTAGATTCTAAAGCATTAAGAACATAAGAACATAAGAACATAAGAACATAAGAATGGCCATACTGGGTCAGACCAAAGGTCCATCAAGCCCAGCATCCCATCTGCCGACGGTGGCCAATGCCAGGCGCCCCAGAGAAGGAGAACAGAAGACAAGTGATTTATCTCCTGCCATCCATCTCCTGCCCTTGTTATGAAGGCTAGGGCACCATACTTTATCCCTGGCTAATAGCCATTTATGGACCTGACCTGCAAAAATTTATCAAGCTCTTTTTTAAACCCTAATAGAGTCCTGGCCTTCACAGCCGCCTCGGGCAAGGAGTTCCACAGGTTGACTGTGCGCTGTGTGAAGAAAAATTTCCTTTTATTAGTTTTGAACCCACTACCCATCAATTTCATTTGGTGTCCCCTAGTTCTTGTATTATGGGAAAAGGTAAATAATTTTTCTATATTCACTTTCTCCACACCATTCATGATTTTATATACCTCTATCATATCGCCCCTCAATCGCCTCTTTTCCAAACTGAAAAGTCCCAGTCTCTCTAGCCTCTCCCCATATGGGACCCTTTCCAAGCCCCTAATCATCTTAGTCGCCCTTTTCTGAACCTTTTCTAATGCCAATATATCTTTTTTGAGGTGAGGAGACCACATCTGCACGCAGTACTCGAGATGTGGGCGTACCATAGTTTTATATAGGGGAAGTATGATATCTTTTGTCTTATTATCGATCCCTCTTTTAATAATTCCTAACATCCTATTTGCCTTACTAACTGCCGCTGCACACTGCGTGGATGTCTTCAGAGAACTATCCACTATAACTCCAAGATCCCTTTCCTGATCTGTCGTAGCTAAATTTGACCCCATCATGTAGTACGTGTAATTTGGGTTATTTTTTCCAACATGCATTACCTTACACTTACCCACATTAAATTTCATTTGCCATTTTGCTGCCCAATCACTCAGTTTGCTGAGATCTTTTTGTAGTTCTTCACAATCCCTTTTGGTTTTGACTGTCCTGAACAACTTGGTGTCATCTGCAAACTTTGCCACCTCACTGCTTACCTCATTTTCCAGATCATTGATGAACAAGTTGAACAGGATCGGTCCCAGGACTGAGCCCTGGGGAACACCACTAGTTACCCCCCTCCATTGTGAAAATTTACCATTTATTCCCACCCTTTGTTTTCTGTCTTTTAACCAATTCCCGATCCATGAAAGGACCTTTCCTCCTATCCCATGACCACCTAATTTACATAAAAGCCTTTGGTGTGGGACCGTGTCAAAGGCTTTCTGGAAATCTAGGTATATTATGTCCACTGGGTGCCCCTTGTCCGCATGTTTATTAACCCCTTCAAAGAATTCTAATAGATTAGACAGACACGACTTCCCTCTGCAGAAACCATGCTGACTTTTGCCCAACAATTCGTGCTCTTCTATGTGCCTTGCAATTTTACTCTTTACTAGTGTTTCTACTAATTTGCCTGGTACTGATGTTAAACTTATCGGTCTATAATTGCCAGGATCTCCTCTAGAGCCTTTTTTAAATATTGGTGTTATATTGGCCGTCTTCCAGTCATTTGGTACCAAAGTGGATTTAAAGGATAGGTTACAAACCACTGTTAATAACTCCGCAATTTCACATTTGAGTTCTTTCAGAACCCTTGGGTGAATGCCATCTGGTCCTGGAGACTTGTTACTATTCAGCTTATCAATTAATTCCAAAACCTGGTACAACGTGCTCTTTTGGGTAAGACCTGAAATATACATCAACTTGGGAATGTGGCTGGTCCTTTGGGATCACCAGTACCCATTTGGATTCAGTGCAATTGGTTTTCATAACCCCTCATCTATGTAATGATAACATCGTTCGAAGGCGGGTGTAAGCAATCAGTCTTTTTTGGTCCAAGAGCCACAGCAAGGTAGAGATATTGTATGGTGGGAAATGAACGTAGGCTTGGGACAGGAGGTCTGGGTGAATGAGAGGTGAAGGGGTTCAAGAAAGGGGGCTCAGGGCAGGAAGCTGAGGTACCTCAGGTATTTCAGGATAAAGGTGCGTATGGGAGGGCTTCACAGGTTCTGGTCAGGCATCATGTACCTCAGACAGCTCTGAGTCAGCAGTACAATGTGGGTCAGGAAGGCTGTCCCCATGTCTGGGCCCCTGCCTCTCCCAGAAGCGAATGGCACATCCCAGAGATCCCCAGGAACAGGACTGGATGCAGCCTTCAGCCTAATTTGCCCACTTCTGTTTTTAGGTAGCGTTCTGGATCTTCACCTGAACGTGGCTTCACCATCAACAGACTCACAAATAGGAGGGTGACATGAAGACATCCTACTCATTATCGAGTGACCACAAGACAGACAGGAATAGTGGGAGGGAGAACAAGAAAATAAAGATAATGGATTTCAAGAAGGCAAACTTTAGCAAAGTCACAGTGTTGGTAGGCAAGTCCCCACACAACACATGATTAAGAGGAAAACTTCCTGAAGACAGCTGGCATTTTTTTTTCTAAAATACATTTTTTAAGAGCAAATATTCCTACTGTGTAGGAAACATAGGAAGTAAGACAAGATCCCACCCTGATTTACTCAGGAGACATTCAAAGATCTAAGAAATATAAAAAGAGTACTCCAAAAATGGAAAGTAAGTCAAAGTAAAAGGATGACTATTAAGAGAAAAAAAAACATACTTATGTAGAGAAAAAAAATTGAAAGGCCAAGACATAACATGAGATCAGACTAGCAGGACACATAATGGCTAACAAGCAAACTGTCTAGAAATACATGTGAAGCAAGGGGAAGACAAAGGACATATAAGTCCAAACAGCAAATGTGAAAATAGCAGAGGTGCTTATTGTATTTGTTTCAGTTTTCACTAAGAAGGTTGGGGATGACTGGATATCTAGCAGACTGAATGCCAGTAAGCCTGAGGTAGGATCAGAAGTTAAAACAGGGACAGGGCAAGTTGCAAATTAATTAGACATTTTACGTGTCTTCAAGTCACCTGTCCCTGATGAAATGCATCCCAAAATACTCAAGGAGCTAATTGAGGGGGGGGTGGTATCTGAGCCATTAGCCATCATCTTTGAAAAGTCACAGAATATGGGAAAGATTCCAGAAGACTAGAATAGGGCAAATGTAGTTCCTATCAATCAAAAGTGAAATAAGGATACCCCAGAGACTTACAGACAAATCAACTTAACTTCTGCACCAAATAATTAAGCAACCTATTTGAAAACATCTGGAGGACAATATAGTGATACATTTGGATTTGTCAAGAAGAAACCATGCTAAAAAATCTAGTACCTTTTTTGTGTGTGAGTGTTAACACACCTTGTGGACAATGGGGAAGAGGTAGATATGTTCTGTCTTGACTTTTGTAAGGATTTTGATACTGTCTCATACGACCACCTCATAAATAAAGTAAGTGTACCTCGATGGAGCTGCAATAAGTTGGGCGAAGAATTGGAACAGTTAAGAATGGTTCACAGTCCTGATGAAAGGGCACAACAAGTGGGATCCTGTTTCCTGCCAAAAAAATTCTGTCACTTGCACACTATAATGGCCCCCAGCTTTACCCAGTTCCTAGGGCTCAAGGAAAGACCCTGTTAATTTCAATACACACCCTTCCTAGGGCCCACTGACAGAGCCTTACACTATAATATCCTCACTCTCTATGTGTTAACAATCACCAAGCAAGAAGAATACACATACTAAGCACACAATGCCATACTCACTTGTCCGGTTACAGGTGGGTGAATTTCCCTGCTTGGCTAGACAAGGTCAGTCTTGGCTGCCTTCTGGTTCCTACGTCATGGCTGTGCCATTGTCTTCTGGGGGGATAGATCCTTCTTCTTCCAGATCTTTCCTTTTCACATGCCTGTTGCTTCCTTGCTGGTCTCCTTCTTTGGCCACAATTTATATAGGGAAAATTGAGTATGGCTTAGCTGTACCTTAGCCCATTATTTGCTAAAATTTTACTAAAGAATCCTGACATGCTGTAACGTAATTCCCTAACCAACGATATCCCCCCAGCTCACCTGATTTACACCTAGCAAAATTACTTATCCAGCAGACAGAAACAATTGAAAAATAGATACAGCTCATACAGGCAATCAATAGGGAAGTGGGGATTGTAATGAAAGACCAGTAAAGAAATGAAGATTTCACAACCTCAGCTGCTAGTATTTTCTTGCCCTGTGGAATACTGTCAAATGAAGTTTTCATTTCTTTATCTGGTGATGTTGGCTGCCATTATGACTGGGCCTCATTAGCCGTGTCTACACGCGCACGCTACTTCGAAGTAGCGGCACTAACTTCGAAATAGCACCCGTCACGGCTACATGCTTCAGGCGCTATTTCGAAGTTAACTTCGACGTTAGGCGGCGAGACATCGAAGTCGCTATCCTCATCAGGAGATGGGGATAGCGCCCTACTTCGACGTTCAACGTCAAAGTAGGGACCGTGCAGTCATTGCGCTTCCCGCAACTTCGAAATAGCGGGGTCCGCCATGGTGGCCATCAGCTGAGGGGTTGAGAGACGCTCTCTCTCGAGCCCCTGCGGGGCTCTATGGTCACCATGGGCAGCAGCCCTTAGCCCAGGGCTTCTGGCTGCTGCTGCGGCAGCTGGAGATCCATGCTGCAGGCACAGGGTCTGCAACCAGTTGTCAGCTCTGTGGATCTTGTGTTGTTTAGTGCAAGTGTGTCTGGGAGGGGCCCTTTAAGGGAGCGGCTTGCTGTTGAGTCCGCCCTGTGACCCTGTCTGCAGCTGTGCCTGGCACCCTTATTTCGATGTGTGCTACTTTGGCGTGTAGACGTTCCCTCGCAGCGCCTATTTCGATGTGGTGCTGCGCAACGTCGATGTTGAACGTTGACGTTGCCAGCCCTGGAGGACGTGTAGACGTTATTCATCGAAATAGCCTATTTCGAAATAAGCTATTTCGATGTAGGCTTCACGTGTAGACGTAGCCATTAACAGCCTGATGCAACACTACATTAATGTAAATGTGATGGGCTGTGAGGCCATGTCTTCCTTTTTTCAACTAATGGTTGCTGCCCTTTCCCTCTGCTTGCAGACGAAGGCCGTAGGCTTTAGACCTTAGAAAGTGTCGATAGGAAAAGGCCTTATCATTACACTTGCATTCAGGGGAGTTGACACACTTACTGAGCCCCTGAGCAAGACGGGAGGGACAGTTCTGTGCTCCCAGAAGGATAGGAATTCAGACGAAAGGGGCAGGACAAGGAGCAGCCTTTTCTCAGCGCTTCCTGGAGGTGCCATGCAGAGCGATGCCAGTGATTTCAAAGCCCAGGTCTGCAGCCAGTGACGCTGCCTTGGTAGCAATGGCAGAGGCTTGGAGCTCTGGACCCTTTGGAACTGCTGGGCTCTGGGACAGTCGCTCCCTTTCTCCCGTCTGTCGGCAGGCCTGGTTATAGCTCCGTTCGACATCCCTGCTTTGGATAGTGACAAAGAGAGCAGGCTGATAAAATGTGTAGTTGATACCAGGCTGTGAAGAGTTTGCAAGTGATACCAGGCTGTGAAGAGTTGCAAGTGGGTGGGGCTGGAATACAAAATGATCTGGACAAGCTGGAGCAATGGTCTGAAATGAAACTCAGTATGGACAAATGCAAAGTGCTCCACTGAGGGAGGAACAAACAGGTGCGTGCATACAGGATGGGAAATGAGTGCCTGGGAAGGAGTACCCCAAAAAGGACCCTGGGATTGTCACAGCCATTTCCCACTCTGTCACTTCTCATGTAGACGGCAGGGGGCCTCCAAGGCTTCTGTTCAAAAACTGCCCAAGCGCTCAGGTTCCCTGGCCTTGGGTGAGTCGCTGCTATCACCAACATGCAAAAACCCTGCTGAGAATCCAGGAAGGCGCACTTGGGAATTCCTTCCAGTGGGGTGACCTCAAGCTTTTTAACCCTCCCTCCGGAGAGAGCTTTGAAACCAGATTTCTCCTAGTAGCATGGTTTGTGGTCTTTGGCACATGCACACAGAACCTCCTGCCTTCTAGGGCCAGGAATCAGCTCATGGTCTTAAAAACGTGATTTTTATTAACAAAACCAGTCAAACACGCTTGGTAAAACATTACTTGGCTGCTAGGTGTTACAGAGCAGCAGCAACAACAACATAACGATTAACACACTGAGAATGGCTTCCCTGGGATTCAGCCAAGAAAGTTAAAGTGTAAGGGGTAGTAGTCACATGGGCTCAGCACCAAGAAGCCCAACAACCCCCAGAATAAAGAAAATAACTTGATTCCGTCTGATTAAACATGCCTTCTTCCCTCATCTGTGCTTCCAACACTTAGTCCTTCCCTAGGCATGGAGGTCGCTGGATTCTCCATGCCCAGGTTCCTTTTTTAACTCATGGCTGGCCAGCTTTGGTTACACACAGACCGGAACAGAAGGGCCACTTCAACTAAAAAGCCCACACTCTGTTTCCATTAGCTCTTCTGGCCTCCTGCTAATACATTTTCTGCTTCCATAGCATTCCTGGAGACCCTCTCGGACCCGCTGTCTACAGTTTTGTGGGGAAAGAACAGATTAAGAGCTATTTAGAAAAGCTGGCTGCACACAAATCCATGGCTCCGGATTTAATACATCTGAGGGTACTGGCAGATGTCATTGCGGAGTCTTTGGCTATTATCTTTGAAAACTTATGGAGGACAATCTAGGGAGCTATGGTGAGCCCTACTTCAGAGGGAGAGGTGTAGGTTGGATATTTGGAAAAACTATTTCCCCAGCAGGGTGGTGAAGCACTGGAATGCGTTACCTAGGGAAGTGGTGGAATCTCCATCTCAAAAGTTTTGGTTTTTTTTTTTTAATTCCCAGTTTGCCAGACTCCTGGATGGGATGACTTACTTAGGCTGGACTTGATGGCCTCCTAAGGTCCCTTCCAGCTCTAGGATTCTATGATTACAGGTAAAATAATTACACTATGGCTGCCTCTAAACTATGAGTTAAAATTGATATTTATGAGAATCAATTGTTTAAATTTGTTTTTATAATTTCAATTCAAGCATCTACAAACATTCTAGAAGATTGACCCACCATGTTTCCATGTAGAGTTTCTGCGTCCTCATTTCTTTATCCAATTTCGACTTTGTGAGCAATGCATTCTAGATCCCTACCCCACAGTACATTGGCCCCAGTAGACTGTGAGTATTCGATGTCCAAATCCCATAATGCAAAGCACTTTCCCAGATGGAAGGGAGAGGACGTGGGGAGTGCAAGGCAAACATAAAGAGTTTCCATTATTATTATTCAAGAACCACCCTTGCAGTGGCCAGCTGCAACCTGGTGCATGGGGGGTGGGGCGGGAACTTAATGTCCGGATGAGTGCACTGTGTGGCTCATTATGAAATCGCTAAAGTATTATGAAATTAAAAATTATATTGCCAGAAAGATCTTTGTAAAAAACAACCTTGAACATACATTACATCTGGACTGTATGAAAATTATTTGGATAAAAACTCAGCAAAAAAAGTAACAATCTTACGAGTGTGCAGATAGGTGTCAAAGAGATTGATACTGCTGGGGTGAAATGTAATAGACAAAGGAATTGTTACGTTGTGCGTGCCCTCTGTAGTTGCAGCACTAGTCAATGCAGAAATCAAATCAAATTGTGACTCTCTTCATCCTCACTGGTATGGAAGCAGACATACAAAGAAGGCCACCATGTAGCTTTGTGGGATACATAAGGGACACTTCAGGAGGCCGATGAATTTGAATTACATACACGGCACTTCCACACTAGCACGCATTTGAGGTTCTAAAGTCGAGATTGGCACTATACCCATCCCTTAGTATCGATATTTTGCTATCGAGATCAGGTCATATTAGATTGAGCTCAAGACAGTGACAGTGAAGACAGTGATGTCTTAATGTCACGATAAGTCGTTTAAATTCAATTTTAACTCATAGTCTAGATGCAAACTAAGTATACATTAGAGGGTTTTGTAGAAAAAACTAGCTGAGCATCAACACACAAAATGCATGTTGTCAAGAGAAACTGTTGACAAAAAAGCTGTGTCAATGTTCCAGGGGCCCTTTTCTTGACAGAAGAGATCAAAAGATCAATCCACTTTAATGTGTGGAAGCAACCTGTTCACCAAAATTTTGCTGGAGCATCTCTTCTGACCATAACTTCTGTAGACAAATGCTTCTAGTGTAGATGTAGCCTTAGAGTCAGGTTTCAAGTTAACCACTGTGAAAAGACATGACTTAACTAAATGACTGGACTGTCCAAAAAAGGGCATTACCACTTCTGTTCATCACAGGGTCATAGTAGACCAACATGATTCAACCGTGTGACACGTGCAAGAAAAGTGCTCTAAATTAGTTAATACCACTGTGTGGCACCTGGAAGTGGGTGTCACTGAACTCACCTGACCAACCAACATGGCTTCCCCATTACACTGCATTTCTGGAACAAGTTAGCAAGCCCTCTCCAAGCTCCAAACTTCAACTTCCATGGTGTGCAAACATGCAGGGGCACAGCCCTCTGCTTTTACTTGCAGACTCTCTGATCAGCTATGCATGGGAAGGCTACAGCTCCGGCACCCTCAGGTTCTCTGGCAGGTGCCCCCTTGAGAGCATAACCCCAAAATGATCCTTCCTGGCCCAATATAGGGAACTGTAAAGCGTAAGCTGACACCCCCCGCCCAGTGGAGAATGATTTGCAGCAGCTTGCTGTCCCCAGTCGTGAGTGGCACACACTGTTTCTCCGAGGAAGCAAAAAATAAGTTTAACTTACAAAGATAGATGTTAAGAAATTATAATAACAGCAAACAAGTCAAATCTGATTAATTAACACATAAAAACATGACCCAAGATATAAAATATAGATTGGCTATGAATAGCAAATGCTCACCCTAAATAATGATACAAGCATGCTGTGGAGATTCTTAACCGGCCCTGGCTTACAGCTTGCAAACATCAGGTGTTCCATTGACCCTGGGTCCAGCACTAGCCCTAGAGCCGTCCTTGTTCCTGAGGTGTTTCCAGGCATCTGCTTGGACAGGGAGTCAGTGAAGAACTAAGGTGGCATCACACTCATGCACTGAAGAGCTTAGCCATATGGAAGAAGCCCTGTGTTTTAAAGCCTGGTTCCCACGCCAGGCAGTGGAAAAACACTGCAATTCCGTGATGGAAACCAGCACTAGATGACATGGCCACACATTCCGATAGTGTCCTCATATGAATTCTTCATAAGCTACATTGTGATTACTCTATAGTCATACCAGACCAGAGACAGACCAGACGGGAGGTGACAGTGGCATATACAGTCATGAATGGTGTGGATAAAATCGTTAGATAAATACAAAACCAGAGGTTACATTCTGTAATATGTTGGCAGAACATTTAATATGAATAAAAAAAATGCTTTAATTCTTTCAGGTAACACAGAGCTAACCTGTGGAACTCCTTGCCCAGGGATATTGTGATGAATGCAAGTATAATTAGTTTAAAAAAGAGCAAGGTTTATGTATAACTGGGATCAAAAAAGAATTGGGTAAGTTGATGCAGAATAACTCCATCAAAAGTTACTAGCCAAGAGGATCAGGGAGGTTATTCCAGTGTGCAAAATCACTGGATACCAGAAGAAAGGAGGAAAGGACAGGGATGCATCACTCCATCACTCTTCTGCTCTGTTCACCGCTACCCCCGCCCCCGCCCCACCTGAAGCTCTGGTATAGTCCACTGCTGGAGAAAGGCTACTGATCAGATGCAGCATTGGTCTCACACAGTACAGGCCATTCTCTGGTCTCTTGAGACATTTCTTCTCCACAACTGCAGAAATGGAAGTTGAGCATAAGAGGGGGAAGAAAAAAATCGCAGACCCTGCAGAATTTCTGTGACATTAGCAAATGGTTGGAAAGCCTCCAAGTCCCCAGAGGAATCTGTTGCTTATCTGCAGTGGTCTGGGATCCCTTTTGTGCAATACAATAGATGTTGCACAGAGACACTACTGTTCTCCCTCTCCCACAGTTGGACAGCACCGAGAACTTGAGCAAAGGAGCCCTTACCCATAGCATCAGCCCACAGTGCCTCTGAGCACTCTCCCACCCAGTCACCCCCATCAACTTACCAGTGTAGTGAAGAGACAGAGATCATCCAGGGTAAGGCAGACGCAGCCACATGACTTGTGCGTGGGGCAGCCACAGGCGAGGTCCGTAAGACACAGGCCATGGCTATAGAACAGGGGGGCTCAAGCCAGCAAGCTAGCGACCCTGAAAAGGATTTAGGAGTTTCCATATTTTTTGTGGAAGGTGCTTTAGACAAATACAATTTAATGGGCTCAAAACAAGGATAATGGGTTAAAATTCTAGGTCCTGTGTTATGCAGGAGATCAGACTACGGTCCCTTTTAGCCTTGTGCTCTATGAATCTCTCTCTCTCTCTCTCTGTATGGGTGAGGTCTATTCTGCCTCAGCTACATCCTCTTGCTGTGCTTCTGCAGGTCTAGGAGGTCAGTGATGGCACAGACAAAGTCACCTCTATTCTGGTGCTGTCCCCTAAGGAGACTTACACATGACCTCCATGCTGGCTCCAAATTATGATCACCAGGGAAGAAACTGAGGAGGAAAGAATGTCACCCAAGGAGATACAGCAAGTCACTAGCATTAAAAAAAGACTAGACCCCTCTTTTCAGCCTGCAGTCAAGTGCAGGTCCCTCTGGCCCAAGGAATGGCACCTTTAATTTTTGCTTTTTGTTGAGACTACAAATTTGATGCAGCTTGTCACAGAGGACATGCATATACCATACTCTTCCTTATGGACATTTTGCCTTTTTCTTTCTTCCTTTTTTTTTTCCCCTTTAACTCAGAACAAGTCTCAGGCTGGGGCCACACATGCCCAAAATTTCGAAAGGGCAAAATCTAATGGCCAAATCGGAGAATACTAATGAGGTGCCAAAATAAATATTCAGCAACTCATTAGCATCCTGCCAGCCACAGCACTTCAAAAGTGCCATGTTTCGATAGAGCACCACTTCAGCTCCGCGTAGAGTTTGCAGCTGTGTCAGTACCAGGATAAAAGAGAGACAGGATTCATGAGGAAATGACTTTTATTGCACCAACTTCTTTTGATGAGCGAGACAAGGGTTCATGCTTACACAGTGGACATCCAAAATCAGTAAATCCATAGAGTCAAAATGAAAACCTGTCTTTATTTTCCAAATAGCAAGACATTTTCTGCTGGCTCCCTTAGCCCTGTGGGGAGCTTTTGCTTCAGCATAGACAAAACAAGTTGATCACCCGCTTCAGGATTTCTTTTGTTGTCACCCCATAAATGATGGGGTTTAACATCGGGGGGAAGAGCACGTGGTTGTTGGCCAGTAGATTGAGAATATAACTAGGAATGATGTGCCCATATTGATGAGCAAAATAGGAGAAAAAAGATGAGATGTAAAACATTAGAATAACACAGATGTGGGAACCACAGGTGCGCAGAGCCTTCACCCTGGCATCCTTGATTGGGAGCTGGAAGACAGCCTTGAGGATCAGCACATAAGACACAACAATGAGCACAGCATCCAAGCCAAATGCTAAAATAGCTACGGTTCTGCTATACCACGTGTCAACTGTGATGTCGTCGCAAGCCAGGCGGGTGACAGCCCATTCCTGACAGTAGGTGTGAGGCAGGACGTTGGTTCTGCAGAACTTCAGCCGTTTCAGGAGAACAATGTAAGGAAAAAAGACACAGAAACTCCTTGTGACAACTGCCAGCCCTATCTTCCCGATCATGGGCTTGGTTAGCACAGTGGTGTATCTCAGAGGGGTGCAGATGGCAACGTACCGATCAAACGCCATGGCCAGCAGGATGCCCGACTCAGAGGTAAGACTGACGTGGATGAAGAACATCTGGGTCAAGCAGGCAGCAAAAGAAATTTCCCCTGCTTTGAAGCAGAATACAGCCAGCATCTTGGGCACGGCTGTGGTTGATAATAGTAGATCAGCTGTGGCCAGCATGGAGACGAAAAGGTACATGGGCTCATGGAGGCTTCGTTCTGTTACTATGATGAACAGGAGGAGAGAGTTCCCAAAAAGAGCTGCAACATACATCAGGCAGAAGGGGATGGAGATCCAGACCTGAGACTCCTCCGTACCCCGGAAGCCAGTGAGGATGAAGCTTACAGGGACAAAAGAACTGTGATTCTCAGATGGCATCATGTACCATCTCTTGGAACTCCTATTCAGATTCCAGGAGCTAAGAGCAAAACAGAAAATCAGTGAGAACTGACGTGAGGGAATCAGGGAAACCAGCACAAACTTGCCTTTGTGACAGGTGGGACCATCAGACTAGAAACACTCCCCTGCTACAGGACTTCTCCTTTCCCACAGAGGGAAGGTGAGTCACATGGCTCTGACCTTGGGTTAATCAGTGCCTCCTCCTGGTGCTGCTGTCCATAACACAATCGCCAGACAGTCCTTTCACGCAATGCCTGTAGGGGGGTAATCTGATGTGCTGCGTTGGTGCAATGGCCTGGAAAGCCCGTACTCCCTTGCTGGGATGCTGCCTACATTCTCTCTCCTCGGGGAGCTCCTTCTGTTGCTGTTTAGTTAGCAGAGGGTGGCGTTGATGTTAAGTTTAAAGGCATTTACAGAGTGTTTTGTTTATCTGACTCACACCCCTTCCACTCCCGTTACCTACTCCTGGCCACTAGCTCAGGACTCAAGCAGGATCTCTGAAAGTCAGTGAAAACAGCCACAGGACTGGTTCCTCCTGCCCTTGCCCTGGTTTTACACTCACTCTTGTGTTGTCATTGCCATGTTTGTATGGTGGGAGAGTAGAACCTCTTTCATTCACAGGCCTCCTGCTGGCTTCTTCAGACTCTGGGGCCTCTACCTGTCACATATTCCAGCACACAAGTAAATGCATTTACAAAAAATTCCCACTGATTATATGCAAATAATTGATGTGATGTATCTACTTGCAGTGCACATGGATTATGTGTTCATATTGTGTATGTGTACATGGGACACCCTCTTCTGTCTTGGAATAACGGGGACTTTTTATCCAATCTGGTGCTCTAGTCTGGCCATTTCAGTATGATGCTCCGGATGATAACACATAATTACGGTTGTCCCCTGTACCATTAATAGCAGTAGGCTGTGAGTTTTGAAACACTGGTACAGGCATCATAACAGTTTCCCACTGCTTGCTTGACCCACATGTTATTCTTCCATGTCAGTCTTACCTCTTAGTCGGGCATCCTGCTGGCCATGGAGTTAATCGGTACGTTGCCATCTGCAACCCCCTGAGATACACCACTGTGCAAACCAAGCTTGTGATCAGGAAGATAGGGCAGATGGTTGTCACAAGGAGTTTCTGTGTCTATTTTTCTTACACCATTAAAAGAGACTTTTGGAGTAGTGACACTACACATGAGACCGTTGCAGAGAAACGTGCTGTATTTAGTTACTTTACAGTACAATCCTTCTGTATTCTAACATGCTCTTCCGAACGTTGTAGAGTTAGTTTACTGTGATCCCAATTCTACTTCTAACTGCTTTAGAAGCACATATTGTAATGTCTACTTTTCAAAGTTAGAGTAACATAAAAGTGTATAGCAAGCAAACCAAAATACATTTTAAATCTATGAAAAACAACAAGAAGTCCTGCGGCCCCTTATTGACTCACAGATATTTTGGAGCATAAGATTTCATGGGCAAAGACATAGCGAGTTTTTGCCCATGAAAGCTCATGCTCCAAAATATCTGCTAGTCTATAAGGGGCCACAGGACTTCTTGTTGGTTTTGAAGGTACAGACTAACTCGGCTCCCTCTCTGATTTTAAATCTATGTTCATGCAAACAATTGCCGTGTATTACATGTGTATGACATCTGATGGGTTTGGGAACAGAGGCTGCATTTTTCTTGCGAAATACAGATATCTTCAAACAATTAAGAAGTAATTCCAGTTGCTGCCTTCCTGAAGGGCAAAAATTATTAATTTACTGGAGCTATTGAATATAAATTTTTACTTGATTTCTCTGTTTGTTTATTGTTTCGCTCTGATTTCAATTGCTTTATCTGTGTGAGATTTCTGTAAAAACTATGCATTTGAACTTTTATGCCAGAGAGAGAGGGAGAGAGAATCCAAAGGCCAGTGGGTGCAAAGTGACCTAAGACGGTAGCCAGACCTGGCCCAAGAGCGATTAATTCTATAATGTTATTTTAAGGAACAGACACTAGCAGTGAGTTTAGCAAACTGAGAAAGGCCATGAAGGACATCTGAACCGGTCTATAGAAGCATTTGAGAGAGCAGGTTATTCATTTAGCTGTGAACAAACGTTGGCTCCATGGATCAAAGTATTTGGGAACCTGCCCTTGGGTTTTTAACCTTGGCTCTGAGAGGAGAACTAGGATGTACCTGCTCTTGCAGAACCTGAATTTGGTCTGCCAGTGTCTGTTGCATTAGCGTGCATGCTGTATGGATTGGCAGACTGCCCCCTTTGGCTGCCCTTAACTGTTACTGGGCAACTCCCTGTATGAATGCGTCAGTGCTAGGCGTTATCCTCCTGAACTGCGGGTTTTCAGTTTGAAATTCTTTTTAATTCACCCCCCAGTGACCAAGTCCCTGAGGTTGTCTCAGGCTGTACTCCAGCAAATATTCCTCTACTTGGCCAATTTACTCACAGTACTGTTTGCTACGTTTTCCTTCCCTGCACTTACTTGTCCCGTTCTGATAAGCATCAGTTCAGATGTTACTGGCTGCTTGCTTTCATCCTGCGGTGGTGTTTGCACAGCAGTTGACCCAGTTCCAACTTTTAATTTCACCAGGGCCACCTTTTTCCCATTTTGTCCCCATTTCCCACACACAGAGTAGCTGCCTGAAGCTTGCTGTTAACTATCAATATTTAGAAGAAGGGAAAGAAACAGCTATTTTTTTCAGGTTCTTACGTAACTGCCCACAGGCAGACTTGAACCTGAAACCTCTGGACCTTACAGTAGGAACCTGAACAGTTTAAGTGAGAAGGAAGATAGCTCTCACGGATAGCTGCAGAGGTGACATATTCTTTCACTCTGTAAGTGGCCTAGGTGCCACCCTATAGAACACTGAACCGCACATCTAGGTATGTGGGTTACTCTGCCACATACTGCCAATGTTTTATTCTGTTCCTGTGCTTGCTGTCTCTGCAAGGAGAGCTGGAGTATCCCAGGGCCCTGTTGCTTCTTCTGCTTCCTTCAGTTCTTCCCTTGTTTCTGTTGCTTGCCCCCCATTTTTTGTGGCCTGTCATCTTAACCATTGAACAGCCATGGTCATAGTTTGCAATACGCTCTAGTACAGGGCTACAGACTCTGTTCCAGCCTTACAAATTCCCCTCTCTAGCAACTCAGCGTGTCCATATTCCGTTAAGTTCTAAATAGATTCTTAGGAAGGAATTTAGGGGGTTCCCTAATATTTCATCTTCTGCACTGTTAGATCATGATTCCTTCGTACAGCTGCATTGCTCAGTCAGAGTCCAGGGCCTCACATTCCCAGGCCCACCGTAAGGGACCAGGCACAACAGGAAAATAACATCCCTCCATCAGATGTACAAGGGAATGAGGAGACAAAGATAAAGAGGGGGAATGGAGGGATTAATGTCAAACTGTGGATATCACATAGACTTACAGACTCTTAGGGCTGGAAGGGACCTCAGGAGGACATCAAGTCCAGTCCCCCATCTAAAGCAGAATCAACCTCAAACAATTTATCCCAGCCAGGACTTTGTCAAGCTGAGGATTAAAAAACCTCTAGGGATGGTTATATAACCTTGTGTAGCCCATTGGGCCATCTTCAGTCCGTGAATTATGAATTATTATTTTCCTGGATGATGTGTAAACCTCCTCCCTAGCCAACACCCATGAAAGGCCAAAAAGCGGGGAACAGAGCAGGAAGAGGGCCTGGCACATGAATGCTGGTGTCAGGCCTGGCTAATGCAGCCTTTCCAGCGTGGCTCATACAAAGGGAAATCAGGCAGTGCCCAAGAGACCAGCCCTGCTCCCTGAACCGGGCAGGAGGAGGGCGGCTATCGCAGACACACACGTTGCTGAGAGGCGCTCGGCACAGAGCACTCACACATACACCTTCCTGCAGGGCAGTGCCAGAGCATCCCCATAGCAGCACCTGCCCCAGGAGAGCAGGAACACGCTCCCGTCCTGCCCCTGCAGTCAGAGTGAGGCAGCCCCAGTCTAGCTCACCCCCTTCCAACACTGCCTCGGTGTCAGGTGTGTGCGGCTGCCCCAGACAGATTCATTCCCTGCCAAGGACTCACCAGGCTCCTGCCCCAGCCGGGGTCGAGCAGTCACTTCCTGGGACTCAGCCCGGAGCTGCAGGCGATGGGGAATCTGCACTGAGTGGGGCTGAGGTTCAGGGATGTTTATACAGCTGCCTTGGGAATCCCAGGGGTGCTCAGAGCCAGCAGGGAGCCCCAGGGACCTGGTCTGTGGGACTGGCTCAGGCGGTGAAGAGCAGCAGACAATTAACCCTTCTGTCCCCCTTGTTGTAGCTGATCCTTTCTCCTTTTGCACATTACTTAGAAAGGTGATTTTTGGCAGAGATAACCCCAGCACAGAGTTGCCTCTTCCTTACAGAGAATTCTCCCCTTAGACTCAGAAACTCACAACAGCACACAGAAGTCATACAGAACTTTGACCCAGAATGAGTAAAAAGTGCAAGGTGTGTGCAGCCAGTTCATAACTTGTTAAATTTCATAGCAACTGCAAAATACACATCCAGGTAGCAGTTCAGGACAGGGTTAGCCGGGGACTTAATACCAAGCTCAGTCCTCCAGGTGATCAATGGAAATCAATCGACCTGCTTGGGGTAACTTCAGGAACCTGATAACAGACAACATTGCTGTGCCAGCCAACTGAGCACAAGGCTGTGTCAGATGATACAGGGGAACGGGGGCAGGATGCTCCTTGTAGGTCTAGGAACCTGAAGTTGTACGAGTGGCCAATGTCAGGGGCTGCATAACCCAGAGCACTCGCTCCTGGGGGCTGAGAGACTGTGGTGCCCCTGTTGTTAACCAACAAGGTGAAGACAGGGCTGGCTGAATTCTGCATAACTATTCATTAAGCCTCGTATTTAGCTGTGACACTCTGAATGCCCTTTGCACATCCAAAGAGGTACTGGATGGCTCCAGAGCTTGTCTGTCTCACCAACAGAACCTGAAGAAGTGGGTCTGTCCCACAAAAGCTCACCACCTAAGAAATTATTTTGTTAGTCTTTAAAGTGCTACTGGACTGCTTTTTTGGTTTTTGGTAGTACATAAACCAACACGGCTCTCTCTGTTACTCACCAACAGAACCTGTCTTTGTTGAACTTCATTGGATTTATTTTTGCCCAGTCCTTCAATTTATCTAGGTCACGCTGCACCTTCTCTGTATCTACCTGTCCCCCAGCTTAGTGTCATCTGTAAATGTACTGAGGGCGGAATCCATTCCCTCATCCAGGTAATTAATAGAGATGTTGAACAATACTGGCCCTAGAACTGAACCTTGAGGCACTCCACTTGAAACCAACTACCAATCAGACATAGAGCTGTTGATCATTACCCATTAAGCACAGTTGTCTAGCCAACTTTCTATCCACTTTTCAGTCCGTTTATCGAATTCATACTTCCTTAACTCGCAGGCAAGCATATAGTGGGAGTCTGTGTACGAAGCATTTTCTGAAGTCCAGGTGTATCACATTGATTGACTTCCCCACATTCACAGAGCCAGTTAACTTATCATAGAAGATACTCGGACTGGTTAGGCACGACTTGCCCTTAGAAAATTCATGTGGACTACTCCTGATCACTTTCTCTTCTTCCAAGTCCTTCAAAATGGATTCTTTGAAGATCCCCCCTCTATGATTTTTCCGGGGACTGAGGTAAGGCTGACCAGTCTATAGTTCCCTGGACTGTCCTTTCTCATTTTTAAAGCTGGACACTATATTTGTCTTTTTCCAACCATAAAATCATAGAATAGTAGGACCTTGATAGGTCATCAAGTCCAGCCCTGTGCCTTCAGGACCAAGTACTGTCTAGACCACCCCTGACAGACATTTATCTAACCTGTTCTTAAATATCTCCAGAGATGGAGATTCCTCAACCTCCCTAGGCAATTTATTCCAGTGTTTGACCACCCTGACAGTTAGGAACTTCTTCCTAATGTCCAACCTAAACCTCCCTTGCTGCAGTTTAAGCCCATAGCTTCTTGTTCTAACCTCAGAAGCCAAGAAGAATAAATTTTCTCCCTTCTTTTTATGACACCCTTTTAGATACCTGGAAAACGCTATTATGTCCCCCCTCAATCTTCTCTTTTCCAAACTAAACAAGCCCAATTCTTTCAACCTTTCCTTCACAGGTCATGTTCTCTAGATCTTTGATCATACTTGTTGCTCTTTTCTAGTCCTTCTCCAATTTCTCCACATGTTTCTTGAAATGTGGTGGCCAGAACTGGACACAATACTCCAGATGAGGCCCAACCAGGGCAGAGTAGAGCGGAAGAATGACTTCTCGTGTCTTGTTCACAACACACCTGTTAATGCATCCCAGAATCATGTTTGCTTTTTTTGCAACAGCATCACACTGTTGACTCATATGTAGCTTGTGGTCCACTATAGCCCCTAGATCCCTTTCTGCCACACTCCTTCCTAGACAGTCGCGTCCCATTCTGTATGTGTGAAACTGATTGTTCTTTCCCAAGTGGAGCACTTTGCATTTGTCTGAATTAAACTTCATCTTGTTTACTTCAGACCATTTCTCCAATTTGTCCAGATCATTTTGAATTTTGACCCTATCCTCCCAATCAGTTGCAACCCCTCCCAGCTTGGTATCATCAGCAAACATAATAAGCATATTTTCTATGCCAATATCTAAATCATTGATGAAGATATTGAACAGAACCGGTCCCAAAACAGATCCCTGCAGAACCCCACTTGTTATACGTTTCTAGCAGGATGGAGAACCATTAATAACTACTCTCTGAGTATGGTTATCTAGCCAGGTTTGCACCCACCATATAGTAGCCCCCATCTAAGTTTTATTTGCCCAGTTTATTGATAAGAATATCATGCGAGACCATATCAAATGCCTTGCTAAAGTCTAGGTATACCACATCCACCACTTCTCCCTTATCCACAAGGCTCAACATCCTATCAAAGAAAGCTGTCAGATTGGTTTGACATGATTTGTTCTTGTCAAACCCACGCTGGCTGTTCCCTATTGCCTTACCAGCTGATTTCCTTAATTACTTGCTCCATTATCTTTCCCAGCACAGAAAGTGCTCTTCCTGATCCAGGAGCAGAAGAGGGCTTCCAGAAGAAGAGCTGTGATCTTTTGATTTTGGATCGAAAGAGCACATTTTGTGTGTAGATCTTCTGCATGGTTTTTTTTCATAAAAGAGCTGGAAGTTCTAAAAGAACTTGCTCGTGTAGACACAGCCCTAGCGTATGTCTCAGGAAAAAGAAGACTTTGTCATACAAGTCGAAGTAGTATAGCAAATAAAGATTGATGTAGCTGTATGCAAGAAGTTTATCTGATAAGATTCCTTTTGATTCCTTTAACCATTTTAACTTTCTTTCTTTCTTTCTTTCTTTCTTTAGATTTAAGATTCTAAAGAGTTGGCAACACCACGCTCTTTGGGTAAGTTTTGAGTTATATATTGACCTAGGAATGTGGCCGGTCCTTTGGGATCAGAAAAAAAAAACAACTTTTTATTTGTTTCATGGGGTAGCCCAGTTAGTCTGGTTGTTGAAGCACAAGTCTTCTCTGTGGTTAGGTGGCTAACATTCAGCTTTATTGAATTCAATAAGGCAACAGATGAGCCAAGGCTGCTTGATGCAGCTAACTCTAGTATTTTATACCCTTACACAAACAAGCCCACTGTCAGAGACAATTAGTTCGAGAATCGTAGATCACTTTCCAAAGAGAAACCGTTATCAGCCAGGAAAAACAGGTGCCAGGGAGCTGCATCCCCAATTCCAAACAGTTCATTAACACACTCCATAGAGCTCATCCTCCCAGCCATTCCCAAACAGGTCAAGGAAAGGATAGGCTCTTGTGTGCCTGTGGAAGTAAGGGATGTGAAATGGCTTCTATACAAGACGGTTTCCACAGTATCTTCAAAAACAACAAGATGTCCTGTGGCACCTTATAGACTAACAGATATTTTGGAGCATGAGCTTTCGTGGGCACAGAAACACTTCTTCAGATGCATCTGATACAGCGGGTCTTTTCCCACAAAAGCTTATACTCCAAAATATTTGTTAGTCCGTGTGGTGCCACAGGACCTCTTGTGCTTTTTATTTGCTGAGATGGGTTTTTCGTAGCCTCGCATCTGATAAGATGGGCTACTGGTGGGGATGCAGGAGAAGTGGGGTGTCTGGGGGAATTGCTTGTATGCCTTTTTGGTAGCCGGAGTGGTGGAACAGAGGAGCTCTTTGTGACACTCTTGCTGTGTCTTATAAAGCAGGACCCCCAGTTCTGGGCTCTAAGCAGTCCTGTCTCTCAGTGTTTCACCCTGAACTGATACTCTCAGCAACGCCCCATGGGACTCCAAGGTTACACTGAACTTTCCAGAAGTTATTTGCTGCTCTGAGATACTGCTTTTCTCTCGCTCTTGCCCTTGGACACTGAGTGCTCATGGAGCCATTCACTGCCACTGAAGATGTGGGTGCTCAGCAGCTGTGGAAAACCAGGACCTGGATGGCTCAAGATGGGTGTCCAAATGGGAGCAACAGAAGCCCCCTAAAAGTTGGGGGGGACACTGGTGACGGAAGTGTGGCCTGACCTGCTGCATCGCCTTCCCCAAGCTCTGACAAGCTGTCCCCCTCCTGCAGAAGCTAAGCCCATGCACCCTTTTCTCACAAGGCCTGCTCCTTCACCACCCTGTTGCCCATGATCCCGCCCCACCCCATGCCCTGCGCCATGTCCCCTCAGCTTGTTGCTCAACCTTATGGCTGGAAAGAGTGGGAAAGAACAGCCCTGGCCCCACTGAAAACAATGGGCCTGTGTCCTTTACCTCCTGCTCAGTCCCCACCCTGCTGCCCCCTCTTCTAGCGCCATGTGTCCAAATTCGAAACCCTGTAAATCAGCAGCCATGCTGGGAAACACATGGCCTTGAGTGCAACTGAATGTCCCGTTGTCCCTTTAGTCCCACACATCTGGGATTCTCACTGGGACTGCCCATCAGTGTCCCGGGCGCGGCTGGGCCCTGATGGCTTCTGTCAGCCAGAGACCGAGTCAGAGAACTCCTCTGCTTAGCACAGACTTGACTGGCCTCAATAGTGCCAGCCCCAGGACAGAAGCTCCCACTGGCCTTTGTGACTCTGTCCTGTAACTGTCTGTGCATCAAGAGCCACAGGACTGGGGTGTCGGTCACAGGGCCATGAGGTGCTGCTACGCACCCACCTGCCAGCAGTTGCTAGGCCAGAAACTGAAATCCCACAAAAGAGCCCAGTCCTGGCACCTTCTGGGCAGGATGCTGTAGGTCCTGGTTGGTTCACAGCTTCTGTGGAAACCCAGCTCCAGGGGTGGGGAGCAGCAGGCAGAATCTGTCCATGCAACTGGCGTCCACAACGCTCTGGTTTACGTCCATGTGCGTCCTTGCTCGTTCCCTCGGCTTGACGTCCTGGTAGTGTGACTCTGCCAGACTCCTGACAATGGACTCTTGATTTGCCCTGAGGCCTGTCTTGAACTGTGACCTCTCAGTATCGGCCCAGGCCTGACTGTGCTTTCACCCCTAGGTCAGACATCCCAAATCCCAGTCATGACAGGGGACACCAGGTGTTCTTTCAGAAGTTGCTGCTGGTGCTCTGGGCGATGGCCAGAGGAGCCAACATGTGGCTGTTATCTGTGCTTGATGGCTGTCCACCTCGACCCACACCCATCAGGGAAGGGTCCATCCTTGAGGCAGCAAAGGGAAAGTTTCCAAATTGCTCTCGTGTGATGCTCAGTGCTGGCTCCTGGAGCTTGGCGTAGGTGCCTCTCAAGGTTTTGCAGCATCTGAGACATTTCCAAATTGCTCAAGGCTCGATCTTCTCTCTTTATCTCCTGGGGAACCGGGCGGGGGCAATGTCCCTGGACATATGCGTATATTTGTCACAGAGTCTCTTCTGCTTTCTGATAACCAGGTGGACAAAGATCCCATCCTGGATCCTGTGGACCTGAGCGTGTTCTGGTCTTTTAAAACCCTCCCAATGAACACCAGCATCATCTGGCTGGTAAGGCAGTAGACACACTTGGAGTCTCCTTCAGGACCTGCTCAATCGTGCTGTTCTCCATCACCACAAACTCCTTTTCACTGTGATATGGATGATGCAGGCATTGGCGGAAATGACCGGGCAGGCGATGGTGTTGTCTCCACTCTTGGCTGTGGCTAGGGAGGCCTAGGGAGGGCCGAGGGGATCCGCAGTGCAGGGGCTGAGTTTGCATCCCTAGGATTATTTTCTTAGTATTGTTCTTGCTGCTGTGCTCACAACTCTGTGGGTCGGGGAGGAGGAGAATGGGACTGCTGTGCACCTGCCTCATGCAACGCACAACATTTTAAGCTTTCTGAGCTCCAACTGCGACAGAGATGTCGGCACATCACCATGGGGACCCAGCCTTTCCCCAGTGCGGTGTGGGAAGAGACACAAGGCAAAACTATAGCCACAGTACAGAGCATCACCCTTGCTGGGGTAGTGCCACTATGACAGAGATGGCAGGGTGGCGTAGGGGACAGGACGCAGAGATGGGGTCCAGCGTGTCTGGGAACTAGTTCCAGTTCTGACACAGAACTCATGTGTGACCTTGGATAACTCACTTCATGCTCCCATGCCTCAGTTTCTCATCTATAAAATGGGCTCACAGTTTTGCTCTCCTGATCAGGACACCATGAGATCTGTTGGCAACAGAGCTGTGTAAGAGCTCAGGACTGTTATTCTTCAGGGCCAGAAATCTTTGCCACACAGAAATTCATCTTATTTCCTTGTTACAAAATGAAGAACCCCACCCCCCACATTGGGGAAGGAGAAGCAGAGACTGAAATCAGACCTTAGCTGGCAGTGACTCAAAGCTGGGAACAACTGGAAGCTCTTCAATGACGGGTAAGAAAGCAAATGCGATCAAGAAATGACTGGAAACACAGCTGGATGTAAACCCCTCCCTCTGGTGCCGGTCTCTCCAGAACAGGAGTCATGGAATCCCAGGACTGGCAGGGACCTGGAGAGGTCATCAAGTCCATCCTCCTCCACTCATGGAAGGACCAAGCACTAACTAGACCATCCATGACTGTCAAACCTGCTCTTAAATATCTCCAGTGATGGAGATTCCACAACCTTCCTAGGCGATTTATTCCAGTGGTTAGCCACCTTGGCAGTTGGGAAATTTTTTCCGAATGGTCAACCTAAACCTCCGTTGCTGCAGTTTAAGCCCATTGCTTCTTGTCCTATCATTAGATGTTGAGAATATTTTTTTTCACTTTCCTTCTTGCAATGCCTTTTCAGGTACTTGAAAGCTGTTATTATGGCCACTCTCTGTCTCCTCTTTTCCAGACTAAAAAATCCCAGTTCTTTCAGCCTTCCTTCGCAAGTCACATTCTCTAGACCTTTACTCATTTCTGTGGCTCTTCTCTGAACCTTCTCCAGTTTCTCCTCCTCCCTCCTGATATGCACATCCCAGAACTGGACACAGGTTTACAGCTGAGGTCTAATCAGCGCAGAAAATGGCTTCTCCTGGCTTTCTTATGACACTTGTTAATCCAGTGATTTGGGCTGGCAGGATGCTGCGTCAGGGAAGCTCACACATCACTGTCAGTAACAGATGGTCTGAGGAAGTGGGTCTGTCCCACGAAAGCTCACCTAATAAACTATTTTGCTGGTCTTTAAAGTGCTACTTGACTGCTTTTTGTTTTCACTGTCAGTGACACCTACTGCCCAGCTGTGGAGGGAGGAAGACAAGGGGTTGGAGGGGTGACTTGAGGGATTATCTTTTATTCCAGATGGTTTTTCACTAGGGGATGTTGTAAAGACCCAATGTGTAACTTGGCTCAAACAAGATTCAGAAAACTCCAGTGGGGGACAGACCCATCAGTGACGACTGGCCAGGGTGGTCAGGTTGCACCTGTGTGGCCAGGGGGTCACTGACTCTGGGGCTGGGGCTGGGCCTGGACAACAGGGGAAGGAGCAGTTGGTAAATTTCCTGGTTCTGTTCTTTTCCGTGAAGCCCCAGCACAGGCCAGTGCCAGGCGATGGGACCCTGGGCTGGAAGAAATTGCTCAAACTCAGGCTGGCTGCTGTTATGTCCCTATGCAGGATAATGGCTGGAAGCATCACAAGCCAGGGGCAATTAGCTCCTGCTGCTGTAAATAGCTTCTCTGCCTGATTAGTCCCTGTTCACACCTCAGCCTCTGCCTGTGTCCCCAGGGGCTGTGTGACCTCCCAGGACCTGCTGCACTGCAGGGAGAGCGTATAAACACCCCCGGAGCGGAGCTGGGCAGTCTGCGGCGCACGCTCCAGGCAGCCTGGGCCCGGAGGCTCTTTCCTTCCATGGTGAAGATCATTGTCACATCTTCTCCGGTGAGTCCAGGGCAATGAGTGTGTGTGTGTGTGTGTGTGTGTGTGTGTGTGTGTGTGTGAGTGAGTCACATCTTCCTCGGTGAGTCCAGGGCAATGAGTGTGTGTGTGTGTGTGTGTGAGTCACATCTTCCTCGGTGAGTCTAGGGCAATGAGTGTGTGTGTGTGTGTGTGTGTGTGAGTCACATCTTCCTCGGTGAGTCTAGGGCAATGAGTGTGTGTGTGTGTGTGTGTGTGTGAGTCACATCTTCCTCGGTGAGTCTAGGGCAATGAGTGTGTGTGTGTGTGTGTGTGAGTCACATCTTCTCCGGTGAGTCCAGGGCAATGAGTGTGTGTGTGTGTGTGTGTGTGTGTGTGTGTGTGTGTGTGAGTGAGTCACATCTTCCTCGGTGAGTCTAGGGCAATGAGTGTGTGTGTGTGTGTGTGTGAGTCACATCTTCCTCGGTGAGTCCAGGGCAATGAGTGTGTGTGTGTGTGTGTGTGTGTGAGTCACATCTTCCTCGGTGAGTCTAGGGCAATGAGTGTGTGTGTGTATGTGTGTGTGTGTGTGTGTGTGTGTGTGTGTGTGTGTGTGAGTCACATCTTCCTCGGTGAGTCTAGGGCAATGAGTGTGTGTGTGTGTGTGTGTGTGTGTGAGTCACATCTTCCTCGGTGAGTCTAGGGCAATGAGTGTGTGTGTGTGTGTGTGGGTGGGAGAGAGAGAGCGACAGAGAGAGAGAGACCCCTCTGGGCAGAGTTTCAAGGGGAGAGTTTCAAGGCCAGCAAACCTGCACACATTGCTATTCTCTCAGCTGCACTGCTGAACTTCTGCCCCTGCCTGGTTCGCTGGTTCCAGGCAAGTCTCCTCTGGACAGATCAGCTCAGGGTCCAGCCTGCTCAGCAGAGTCCCTGCCGCTCCTGGACAGAAACCAGCCAGTTGAGGATGGGGTAAGGAGGAATCTGATGAGGTGTTCGCAGATGAAACCTCCCGCGCCCTGCATGAGAGTTCCCTGCCCCACGGCTCTGCCGTAGGAGGAGGGATTTCTCCCATTGCCACTGGCCAGTGTTTCTCTGCACTGGCAGGACGGCCGGTGCACGAGGTGGGTGGTTCTGGGGCACCAGGCCCTGGCAGGAAGTGCAGAGCCCATAGAGCTCTAGTTCTCCCTGCTGTTCCCTGCTGACCCCAGCCCGGCACCTCTGCCCGCTGACCCAGCACTGCTTCCCCCATCCTGACTGAGCACATCAGCGTGTGACACAGAAACACACAGACGCACAAATACACAGACCCATTGTCACCCACACTGACACCCTCGCTCGCATACGCTCACAGACACACTCTCCCACCCCGTGACACACAGTAACACTCACACAAACACATACACATTCTGTCGGTCACAGACACAGTGACACACACACACACACACACACACTCAGTTGGCATAAGGGAAAATAAAACTGAGGGCGGCCCAGGAAGAGAACTAGAGGGCAGCACATCTCCCCACCAGCTGCTTCCCTCGTACTGCCCCTCCTGTGGCTGGCTTCACCCCGGCTTTCCGCCGGCTCCCTTTGGCTGCCCACCCTGGAGCCGGCTCAGCCCCCTGCCAGCGCACACGGACACAGACAGGCTCCCAGCCAGCAGGGGTGAGTGTGACCTGCAGTGCTGCTGGGCTGGCTCCGGTGTGGGAGCAGAGGCAGGGCTGAGCCATTCCCGGTACCAGTCCCAGGGGTTTGTACTCAGCCCAGCCCAGCCCTGACCTGCCTCCATGCCCCATGCTCCAGCGGGACGGGAGCCAGCAGGGTGTGCAGCCAGCAGCAGGGAATCACCCCCAGTTCCTAGCAAGGAACGTCCTTCTCAGGCTGCCAGAGACAGAGATATCAGGCCAGGAGGGACCCCCATGAGATCAGCTGCTCTGAGCTCCTGAGTGAGACCTGCCCTGGTCATGTTGGAGCCAGTCATCTGGCAAAGCATCTCACAGCTGCCCTGGCAAGTCAACACAACCCTAATTTAATAGTGTGAACCTTCCCTCTACTCTGATCACGACGAGCGTGGGGCCAGTATCTCCACCTCCTTCCTGTAGAATTTTTCTGAACAGTGGACAACAGAGCCGTTTGGAACATAGGAACAGCCACACTGGGCCATACCAAAGGTCCATCTAGCCCTGGGTCCTATTTTCCAACAGAGGCCAATGTCTGATGCCCCAGAGCAAGTGGATCAAACAAGTAACAGTCAAGCCGTCTCTCTCCTGACATCCATCTCCAGCCTCTGACAGAGGCTGGGGACACCATTCCTTACCCCTCCTGCCTACTAGCCATTGATGGACCTAATCTGCATGAACGTATATACTTCTTTTTTGAATCCTGTTAAAGTTTTGGTCTTCACAACATCCTCCGGCAAGGAGTTCCACAGGTCTGCTGTGCACTGTGGGAAGAAAAACTTCCTTGTGTTAGTTTTAAACCTTCTACCCATTAATTTCATTCAGTGACCCCTACTTCTTATGCTATGGGAGCAAGTAAATAACTAATTCTTACAAGGTTTTTCCACACCAGTCACAATTTTATACACCTCTATCATATCTCCCCTTAATCTTCTTTCTTCTAAGATGAAAAGTCCCAGTCTTTTTAATATTTCGTTATATGGTCCCCTTTCCAAACCCTTCATCATTTCTGTTGCTCTTTGCTGAAACTTTTCCAATACAGATATATATATATTTTGATATGAAGCATCTGACATTTGTATGCACTATTCAAGATGCAGGTGTACCATGGATTTACACAGATGCAATAAGATATTCTCTCTTATTCATTATCCCTATTTAAATTATTGCTAGCATTCTGTTGGCCTTTTTGACTGCTGCAGCACATTGAGTGGATGTTTTCAGAGAACTATTCACAGTGATTACAAAATCTCTCTCTTTAGTGGTTATAGTTAAATTAGTCCCCATTGCATGTATGTATAGTTGGGATTATTTTTTCCAATGTGCATTCGTTTATATTTATCAACATTACAACGTATTTGCCATTTTGTTCCCAATTGCTTAGTTCTATGAAATCTTTTTGAATCTTCAGAGTCTACTTTGTTCTTAGCTGTTGCAAACAGTTTAGTATCTTTAGCACATTTTGCCACCTCAGTGTTTACCCCTTTTTCTAGATCATTTATAGATAGGTTGAATAGGATTAGTCCCCACACAGGCCTTTGGTGAAAAACATTAGTTACCTCTCTCTATTCTGAAAATTTACCTGCTTATTCCTACCCTTTGTTTCCTGTCTTTTAACCAGTTTTCAATCTATGAGAGGATTTTCCATCTTATCCCATGACAACTTATTTTACTGAAGAGCCTTTGGTGAGGGAACTTATCAAAGGCTTTCTGGAAATCTAAGCACATTATAGCCACTGGATCCTCCTTGTCTGCATGCTTATTGACCCCCCTCAAAGAACTCTAGGGCTGTGTCTACACTAACTCCCTACTTTGAAGGAAGGATGGTAAATCGGGTGTCAGGAGATTATTAACGAAGCGCTGTGCTGCTCATGCAGGGAGTCATTAAGCTAATTCTCTCTCGCGGCAACTTCGAAGTGTTAAAATTGGCTCGCGTGTAGCTGTGGCTAAACCACTGGTATGTTGAAGTCCCTTTCAGCGCCTCATTAGTATTCTTCGAAGTGATCATTAACATGGCTATTTGGAAGATTTCTGTAAGTGTAGATACGGCCACTGTGTTTTTCAGTTTGGGGTACACTTTTAAGTTGGGCCTCTATTATGGTGTCTTTGAAAAGTTTCCATGCAGCTTTCAGAGATTTTACTTTTGGCAGATCCCTTTTAATTTCTGTTTAAATAACCTCCTCATTTTTGTATAGTTTCCCTTTCTGGAACTAAATGCCACAGTGTTAGGCTGCTGAGTTGCTTTACCCACCATAGGGAACTTAAATTTTATTACATTATAGTTTCTATTTCCAAGTGGTCCAGTTATATTTACCTCTTGGACCAGATCCTTTGCTCCACTAAATCAAGAATTGCATCTCCCTTTAGGTTCCAGAACCAGCTGCTCCAAGAACCAGTCATTTAAGGTATCAAGAAATTTAATCTCTGCATCCCATCCCCAGGTGACGTGTACCCAGTTAACATGGGGATAGCTGAAATTCCCCATTATTACTGAGGGATTTTATTTTGGTAGACTCTCTAATCTCCCTTGGCATTTCAGAATCACTATCACTATCCTGGGCAGGTGGTCGGTGATATAATGGTAATATATCCCTACTGCTATAATCTTATTATTAGAGTGATTAGGTGAGCAGAATCACTTGGTTCCCTTTACATGCACTAATGTTGGAAATGAAATGAATAACTGAAGTAACCTTCTTTTTGCTGACTGATGCCATGGAATATCTGGAGCCCAGCTGTTCAAGGTTAATTCCAAACAACTACTCATTGATTTCCCTGGGGAGAGCAGCCCCAGGCTCCAAGAGAGGGCTGTTGTGAATTGTGGTTGTGCAAATCACTGTAGAACTGCAGGTCTCTTCCCTGACACCTGTTTGCAGGGAAACTCACAGGTTCATTTTGCATTTGCCCAGGGTGTTCGGCGCTGGCCGGGACAGCGACTGCTCATCATGACAGATTTCAATAGCAGCAGCTTCCAGCCCGCAATGTTCCATCTGACGGGGTTCCCGGGCCAGGAAGCTGTTTACCACTGTATCGCTGTCCTGTTTATGTTGTTATACATCACTGCCATTGTCGGGAACTGCCTTGTTCTCTGCATCGTCTGGGCAGACCGGCACCTCCATCAGCCCATGTATTGGTTCCTTTGCATGTTGTCAGTCAACGACCTCGGGATGTCTCTGTCAACCCTGCCCACAGTGATGGGCACCTTCTGCTTCCATTTCACGGCCGTCACGTTCAACGCCTGCCTGGCCCAGATGTTTTTCATTCACTCCTTCTCATTCATGGAGTCGGGGATTTTACTGGCCATGTCATTCGACCGCTTTGTCGCCATCTGTAACCCTCTGCGCTACGCAGCCATCTTGACCCACACCAGGATCCTGAAAATTGGACTGGCCATAGTAATTAAAAGTACCAGCATGCTCTTCCCCTTCCCCTTTCTCATTAAACGGCTGCCCATCTGCAAAAGCAATGTCCTGTCCCATGCCTACTGCTTGCACCCGGACATGATGAGGCTGGCGTGTGCAGACACCACAGTCAATAACATCTATGGATTGCTTGCTATTCTCGTCACTTACGGCTTAGACTCACTCTTCATCATCCTCTCTTACATTAAGATTTTGATGACTGTTTTAAATATTGTATCCCATGAGCAGCGCCTCACAGCCCTGAACACCTGCGTCTCCCATATCTGTGCCGTCTTACCCTTTTACGTCCCAATAATTGCTGTCTCTGTTTTGCACAGGTTTGGGAAAAATGCCCCTCTGCTGGTGCATATTCTTATGTCCTATGTCTACCTCTTTGTCCCCCCTGTGTTAAACCCCATTGTGTACAGTGTGAAAATGAAGGAGATTCGCAAGAGGATCTTCCGAGTATTTTCTAGGGACAAAATGTGAACTATTAGATGTGTCAGAAATAGTTTTGTTGGAGGAGTTTTGGATGAACATTACATCTTTCGACATACCTGAGCAAGTCTGACGCCCTGCAGAAGGGGCTTTTAACTCCTCTTACATCTTTACAATACAGTACAAGATGTTAAAGGAAATCAAGGTCCGTCGGTCTTTTGGATCAGGGCCTGTGGTTTCCAGTGGGAGGGACCAGCACTTGACACTTCATGGCTGTGACCTGAATACAAAAGGCATCTGTACAATATAGCACTTGCTGGTCTCAGCTGATCCACATTCTCCAGCAAGGACCTTTGCCCAAGCTGTGTGCTCGGTGCTTAGCGTGAGTGGGGATGGGAGGAACACTATCCCAATGGCCAGAGCTTACCAGGGGTTGTGACTTAGGGCAGACCACGCACTTGGTCACAAATTGAGCCCCTTGCTCACACCAGGGGCTCTGGCCATCCTTCTGCCCCACCCCACAAGCTCTTTGTGTGCCATCCTCTCCACGGGAGTTCAGCCAGCTCCCGCTTCCTCCAGTTCTGGTCTCTCTCTGTCACAGGGGAGACAATTTAAATGGCCATGGAGGGCCTGAGCTGAGACAGGGGGTGGTTGTTATTCAGGGAGTTGTACGTGGCTCCCACCAACCAGAGGTTTGATTGACAGCCACTTCCAGAGGTGGCCGAAGTGGCTGGTGCCACTACACAGATGCTAAGGGTTTCTCCTCGTGTCATTTCTCTTTTTCTGGTGGCTACCACACTCCACAGGGCTGGGCCCACGGATGGCTAGAATATATGGAGATATACCTATTCATAGAACAGGAAGGGGCCTTCAAAGGTCATCGGGTCTGGTCCCCTGCACTCACAGCAGGACCTATCGCCATCCCTGACAGATTTGTTTGTTTAATGTATTTCCCCCAGATCCCTTATTGCCCCCCCGCCCCAACACACACTTTAAGGATTGAGCTCCCAGCCCTGGGTTTAGTAGGCCAGAAACCTTGGAATCAGTTGGCTACAGCACTCAAAGAGCAGCATGTTACAGACAGGTGAAGAAACAGAGACAGGCCACTGGGCCATGTGCTCGCGGGCCTGGGGCTTGGCTGTCAGCGTTCTCTGACAGAGAAGCAGCTTCGAGGAATAAGAAAATACACAAGAATACTGTGCACTGCAAGGGCTTGTGCCATAAATTGTATGAGGCTGTTGTTTGGACAGAGAACCAGGCAGGAGCAGAGCCACAATGTGGTGTCTGTGGCATGCCCTTGGCATTGGAAAGGCTGCACACACCAGCAGCTGGGACATTTCTCGTGGTCTCCTCTCTGAAAACGCCATTTCCAGAACCCTCCCAGTCTGCAGCGATGAGTCAGGTTCCATGAAATGTCCACAGCCTCATGATCAAAACCAGTCATTAGCTTCTTGTTTCCTTAAACCTCCCCCTTTTCAAATGTGGAGGCGGTAAAACCTTTCATTTGACCTACTGTTTTTTTCTCTGTTTCATTTGGAACATTACATGCAGTAAGTCAATCCTACGTACTCACCAGCTGATGGACGCTGCATGGCGTGGAACTGCGACTGGAGCAAATTTTATTGAAAAAAACAAAGAGGGAAAACGAATTTGCTTTATTTCAGTGACAGCATTTTCCAAAAGTGAAGGGAAAGGAGGGCTGGCGTGAGGGGTGCAGAAGTGGGGAAGGGCAGGGTGGGTGGATTAGAACAGAGGGTTGGGAGGTGGGGGGCTCAAGACAGGGAGTGGGGGGTTAGGGCGGGTGAGTGACAGCAGACTCAGGGCAGGGGGTGGGGTGGCATGGGGGAGTTGCTGGGACTGGGTGGCTCTGCTCTGGCAGTGGCCCCTCCCAGGGGGCAGAGCTGCACTCCCAGGCCGGGGGTGGGATGTGGAGCTACATGCTTGTCATCCAGGGGATGGGCCTTTGTGGGCTAGTGACAGCCTCCAGCTGCCCCACCCCCACCCCTGGCCTTGCGGCTGCTCCAGCCCCCAACCTTCCAAACCTCTGTTCCAGCCTCCAGCGCCTCCCTTCCTGTGGCCCCAGGCTGCTGGGGAGTGGGTTGCCTCCTCGAGCTCCAGCCTTCAGCAGCCCTCACCCCTTGCCTGCAGGGTCTCCGTGGGGTCAGAGCAGGCTCTAGGTCTGTGGCAGGACAACTACTTGCCTGGTCTTCGTGTCCACTCTCTTGGTGCTGAAGCTGCCCCCAGCAGCCGCTCTCAGTACCACGTCCCTCCCTTTCACCTCCCTCCTCCCTTTGCATGCTCTGGGAAACAGCCCCAGGCCAGCACTTCCCATAGATCACATCACGCGCATCTCATAGAAGTGCAAGGGACCTCAGGAGGTTCTGCAGGCACTACCAAGCATTGACCTTGGCTTAAATGAGGATAAGGGATTCTTAGAGCTTAGTGCAGAGTCGGCTGTAGACACAACCCATTCTTTCCCTCTGTAAGTGGTGTAGCTACCAGTACATGGGACGGCAGGTGGGTGGCTTACAGCTGCACCCTTAGTTTGGTGGTCCTAGCTATTACGGTTTAGGAGGAGCTCTTGAACAAATGGACTCAGAGATGCACGGATGGAGAGAGGCACTCTACAATACATGCTCTCAGAAGGGTAACTGTGCTAGTCTGGAGCCTTGCAAATAACAAACAGTTATGAAGCACCTCAGAGATTGAGAAATTTATTAGCTTTTGTGGGTGAGACCCCCCCCCCCCTTCCTCAGATGATTGAAGTAGAAAAAACTAGATTCCAGGGTTTGTATAGCAGGGAGAGAAGGAAAGGGAAAGGTGAGAAAAACAAACAAACAAACAAACCCACCCAGCAGGTCACCAGTCACAGGTATAATCAATTGATAAAGTAAATTAAGTAGGATGTGTCCCATTCCTGTGGATATCAAAGGTGGGGGGATTGACCCTACAATGCATAAGTTGAGATCTCTATTAAGGCCAAGGGTAACCATGTCAAATTTACTAATGAATTCCAGTTCTGGTGTTTCCCTCTGTGATCTTGTGTAAGGTTGTTTTGTAGAAGAATGGCAACTTTTACCTTTATTTCAAAGTTTAGTATTTTGGATTGGGGATTCTGAAGAATTAAATGGGGGTAAACCATCATGTGGACAAGGGAATCCAGTGGTTATAGTATATTTGGGATTTCAGAGAGCCCCTTTGTTAGCTTATTTTACACTACAGACCATCCCAGGGTTACATTCATATATATTTTACTAACTGTCTCTATTAGATTAAAGAAATGAGGGAAAATAACTTTGAAGCACACACCCCCACACACCCATACCTTCTTGCACTCACACACTTACACAGGCGAACTCACACAGATAAAGAGTTGCATAGGGACAGTGGAGGGAGCCGAGGCATTGTGGGTCCGTGTGCCTGGCTGCTGGCATGAAGAATGGGTGGTGAGCTGAGTGTATGACCCCCTTGTCAGCTTGCTCCCTCGTCCATTTAGTACTCAGGAGCAATCAGTACCATCCATCCTGGAGAGAAGAGGAGTGGCCCAGGGCCTCCTCCTGCCTCCCCAGTCAGCCAAGACTAATGCCTGCAGAGTGGTGATGTCAAGAAGAACTCCCTATAACTTTGCACACATCTTTGTGTATGTTTCAGTCCAGATTTATCAGCTAAGAGCAGATGGGACTTAAATCTTTTTTCAATGGGGCCTTTTTCTCTTTCTTGGTTGGGTTCTTTTGCGGGGCTCAGCTCTTATTATTCTCTGGCCGTACAAGTGCTGCTGACAGCTGGTTGCCCAGACAGGCTGGCTTCCGGGACTAACTGGGCTTGTTTAGTTTGGAAAAGAAAAGATTGAGGGGCAACACAATAGCAGTTTCCAGGTATCTAAAAGGGTGTCATAAGGAGGAGGGAGAAAACTTGTTCTTTTTAGCCTCTGTGGATAGCACAAGAGACAACGGGCTTAAACTGCAGCAAGGGAGGTTTAGGTTGGACATTAGGAAGAAGTTCCTGACTGTCAGGGTGGTCAAACAGTGGAATAAGTTGCCAAGGGAGGATGTGGAATCTCCATCGCTGGAGATAGTTAAGAACAGGTTAGATAGATGTCTATCAGGGATGGTTTAGACAGTACTTGGTCCTGCCCTTGGGGCAGGGGGCTGGACTTGATGGCCTCTCGAGGTCCCTTCCAGTCCTAGTATTCTATGACTCTATGATTAATTCCATTGCATGCACATACACACACACACACATTCATATTTCTCAGTGATGTCACAGACACACCAAACATTCTAGCAGCCAGGATTTCTTACAGACTTATGTCATCTATAAACCATTTCTTACTAAGTGTTAGTATGATAACAGACCTTGCAGCTGCTACAAAACAAAGCTTGTGAAACAAAATGGAGCCATAGAGAACAAAGCTAAATCTATAAAACAACGCTAGTGTTACAAAGCTTACAGAAAGGGGCAGCACTTTAAAACGAGCCATGACTGAAAGTTACAGAATTTACTTCTGCTTTGTAATGGACTGAGTGGAGGCTTTTACTGACCCCCTGACAAAGTTTCTCACCAAAGTGTCTACAGCAAAGTAGTTGCCATGGGATAAGAGGGAGGGTTCTCTCATAGGTCAGTTACTGATTAATAAATAGGAAAGAGAGGATAGCAATAAATGGTCAATTTTCACAATGAAGTGACATAAACAGCAGAGTCACCCAAGCAACTGTAATGGACTTGTGCCATTCCACATCCATTAATAATCAGGAAAGGGAGAGAACAGTGAAGTGACAACTTTTACAAGGGATACAAAATTTACTCAGACACTACTGTCAGGACAGTTAAGTCTGAAGCTAATGTGACAGTGACTGAGCCACACATTTGCAGAAGAAATTCAATACTGATAACATATATTCCCAACTGCACATAGAATCACAAAAGGTTAGGGCTGGAGAAGACCTCAAAGGGGCATCTACTCCCATCCCCTGCTCGATGTGGGACCAATCTCAACCACATGATCCAAGCAAGGGTTTGTTTGTCAAGGCAGGCCTTAAAATTCCCTAAAGACGGAGCTTTCACCAAATCCCTGAATAACCTATTCCAGTGCTTCACCACTAACTTAGGGAAATAGTTTCGCTTAGTATTTACCCTAGACTTTCCCCACTGCAACTTAAGACCGCTGCTCTAACTATTTGATGTCAGCCTTCAACTTCCTGAAGGGAGGTTCCAAGGAGGATGGAGAGAGGCTGTTCTCACTGGTGACAGGTGACAAACCAAGGAGCAATGTTTTCAGGTTGCACTGGGGGATGGTCTAGGTTAGATATTAGGAAAAACTATGTATGTGTTTGTGAGTAAGTGATATAAATCAGTTGATACCACTTTGATGGGTTCCCCTGGGGTGTCACCTAGAAGTGGAGTTTCACTGAGCTCACAAACTGATTTGCAGAGGTGCTGAGCTCTCCCAGTGCCATTCACAAGCACTGCAGCTGGGGGTGCTCAGCAGCTGTGAAACACCAGGCCAGGATGGCTCCAGTTGGGCACCAAACAGGAGTTATAGGAGTCTTCTGAGAGTGCCCGCCTCCACCACCATGAATGCCTGCTCCCCCATACTGCCTTTCCTCCACAGCACGGCCATCCCCTACCCCATCCCAGACCCCCTCCCTGTTCCCAGAGCCCCAACCCTCACACTGCCTCATCCCCTGAGCACCCCCCCCACTGCCTTCTGCCCACCAGTCCCTGCTCCTGCACCAGCCTTTCCCCAACGCCTCACCCCCCCATGCACTGCTCTGTGCCGTGTCCCCTCTCACTCACCTTTATGGCTGGTAACAACTGTGAGGAACAGCCCTGCTGCTGTTCTCAGAGATGGGGCCGTCTCCCCATTCCAGGGCCCTGCAGCCAAACCGCAGCCCCTGCACATCAGCAGCTGCTCTGGGGAACATCTGCCTTGAGCACAGGGACTGGACTGACTAACCCCCTCCCACCCACAGTCCCTCCAGTCCCTCCAGTCCCACCATTCAGGTTGTCCCTGGGACTGGCCCATTGGTGTCCCAGTCGTGGGGGCCCTGATGGCTTCTGTCAGCCAGGGGCCAAGTCAGAATTCCTCTGGCAGCACAGACTCAGCTGGCAGCAATAGCACCGGGTGCCAGAACACAAACTCCCTCCAGCCTTCCTGACTCTGCCCCTGTTCTGTCTGGGTGCCAGGACCATGGGTCTGGAGCATCGGTCACAGGCCCTGAGTCGCTCATACGCACCCACCTGCCAGCAGTTGCTAGGCCTCAAGCTGAAACCTCACAGTGGGTCCTGGGACCAGCTGGGCCAAGGGAATGGTGGGGGTCTTGATTGATCTGCAGCTCCTACAGAAGCCCAAGTTGGGAACAGCCCCGACACCCACCCATACTCCGGTTTGGGTGCCACATGGATCCTGTTTCAGCTCCCTGGTCTCTGTGTGTCTGGCACCTCACCGACACACATCCACGAGGGAAAGATCCATCACTAACATTGCAAAGGCCCTGAATCGCTGCCTCAGCTCCCACACAGACTGCAGTAGGGCCTAGGTGACTGTACATGAGGCTGTAGAAGGCTCTGCCACAGGCCTTATGTGTGACCTTAATTGAGTCAATTTACCTTCCCGTGCCTCATGATCCTCACCTATAAAATGGGCTCATAGCCCTGCCCTCCTTAGCAATCCACCTTGAGATCTCTTGGCAAAAAGGGTTTGTAGAACCGAGGATTGTTATTTTGCAGGGTCAGCAACCTGTGCCATAGAGAAAATCAGCTGACCGGCTGGTTACAAAAGGACGAAAACCCCAAGCAATGAAAGGATGAGCAGAGACTGAAATGTCCTTGGTAGAGACCCAGATCTGGGAGCAGCTCATCCATGACCTGGTTAGAATTGCAAACATGCAATGACTGACTGGCAATATGGCTGGATGTAAACCCCTCATATCTACTGCTGGTCTCTCCTGAGCGGGAATCATTGAACCGTAGGACTGGAAGGACCCTCAAGAGGTCATCAAGTCCAGTCTCCTACACTTTTGGCCGGACCATGAATCATCTAAAGCTTCCCTGATAGGTGCTTGTCTAACCTACTCTGAAAAATCTCCATTGATGGAGATTCCACAAACTCCCTTGGCAATTTCTTCCAGTGCTTAAGCACTTTGTTAGGAAGTTTTTCATAATGTCCAACCAAAACCTCCCTTGCTGCAATTTGAGCCCTTTTCTTCTTGTCCTATCATAAAAAGTTGATGGAGAACATTTCTACTCTCCCTCCCTTGTTACATCTCTTCAGCTACTTGAAAGCTGTTATCATGTCCCCTCTCAGTCTTCTTCTAAACTTGTCTAATTCTTCCAGTCTTCCCTTGATGTCATACGTTCTAGACCTTTCATCATTTTGGTTGCTCTTCTCTGGACCTTCTCCAATTTCTACACATCTCTCTTGAAATTATGATCCCAGACTGGACACAATACTTCACTTGAGGCCTAATCCATGTAGAGCAGAGTGGAAGAAGTAACTTCTCATGTCTTGCACCTGACACTCTTGTTAATACAGATTGGACCTCTCTCATCCAGAACTCTCTCATCCATAATCTGACATGATTTTAGTTATGTGGATGACCACTTATCATGGGTGTGGCCAAGTTTCCCTTGGCCCATAAAGTTTATTACCAGTCACCAGGCCCAGCTCGCAGTGTTCTGTGATGTTGTTTATCTGTAATTTACCCATAAATGTCTTCTAAGAGCTCAACGAGCAGTGGAAGTGTTGGTAATGCTCCAGAAAATATAGTCTTCCTGTCATCCAGAACATTCTCTCATCCAGCACCGGTCAGGTCCCGAGGGTGTCAGATAGAAGAGGTTCAACCTGTACAGTGCTTCAAACTTACAGGAGGTTGAGTCAGTGAATCTCATCCCTGCACTGGCAGTGCTACCCACCCTCCCTGTCGCGGAAGAGGAAGACAAATTGGAAGGGTGACTTTCTTCCAGACTGTTTTTTTTACATGGGGATGTTGTAAAGGCCCAAAAGTCAACTGGGCTCAAACAAAAAACTGTTCTGGATTTGATTTTAACAAATAAGGAGGACTTGGTCGAGAATTTGAATGTGGGAGGCTGCTTGGGTGAAAGTGATCATGAAATCATAGAATCCACAATTCTAAGGACTGGTAGGAGGGAAAACAGCAAAATAGAGATGATGGATTTCAGGAAGGCAGATTTTGGTAAACTCAGAGAGCTGGTAGGTAAGATCCCATGGGAGGAAAAACTGAGGGGAAAAACAACTGAGGAGAGTTGGCAGTTTTTCAAAGAGACATTATTAAGGGCCCAAAAACAAGCTATTCCCCTATGTAGGAAAGATAGTAAATATGGGCAGAGACCGCCTTGGCTTAACAAGGAGATCCTGCATGATCTCAAACTAAAAAAGGAATCCTATAAAAAATGGAAACTGGGACAAATTACAAAGAGTGAACATAGGCAAATAACACAGGAATGCAGGAGTAAAATTAAAAAGGCTAAGGCACAAAATGAGCTCCAACTAGCTACAGGCATAAAGGGTAACAAGAAGGCCTTTTACAAATATATTAGAAACAAGAGGAAGACCAAGGACAGGGTAGGGCCATTGCTCAGTGAGGAGGGAGAAACAGTAATGGGGAACTTGGAAATGGCAGAGATGCTTAATGACTTCTTTGTTTCGGTCTTCACAGAGAAGTCTGAAGGAATGCCTGACATAGAGAATGCTGGTGGAAAAGGGGTAGAGTTAGTTTTTGAAATAAAAAAAGAACAAGTTAAAAACCATTTGGAAAAATTAGATGTCTGCAAATTACCAGGGCCTGATGAAATGCATCCTAGAATCCTCAAGGAGCTGATAGAAGAGGTAGCTGAGCCATTAGCTCTCATTTTTGGAAAGTCATGGGAGGCAGGAGAGATTCCAGAAGACTGGAAGAGGGCAAATATAGTGCCCATCTACAAAAAGGGGAACAAGAACAACCCAGGAAATTACAGGCCAGTCAGCTTAACTTCTGTGCCAGGAAAGGTAATGGAGCAGATAGTTAAGGAAGTCACCTGCAAGCACTTGGAAGGTAGTAAAGTGATAGGGAACAGCCAGCATGGTTTTGTAAAAAACAAATCATGTCAAACCAACCTGACAGCTTTTTTTGACACGATAATGAGACTCGTAGATAAGGGAGAAGCAGTGGATGTGGTATACCTAGACTTCAGTAAAGCATTTGATACGGTCTCGCATAATATTCTTATCGACAAACTAGGCAAGTCCAACTTAAATGGGGCTGCAATAAGGTGGGTGCATAACTGGCTGGCTAATCGTACCCAGAGAGTAGTTGTTAATGGTGCTCAATCCTGCTGGAAAAGCATAACAAGTGGGGTTCCGCAGGGGTCTGTTTTTGGGACCAGTTCTGTTCAATATCTTCATTAATGATTTGGATATTGGCATAGAAAGTATGCTTATTAAGTTTGCAGATGATACCAAGCTGGGAGGGGTTGCAACTGCTTTGGAGGATAGGGTCATAATTCAGAATGATCTAGATAAATTGGAGAAATGGTCTGAAGTAAACAGGATGAAGTTTAATAAAGATAAATGTAAGGTGTTGCACTTCGGAAGGAATAATCTGTTTCACACACACAGAATGGGAAAAGACTGTCTAGGAAGGAGTACAGCAGAAAGGGATCTAGGGGTTCTAGTAGATCACAAGTTAAATATGAGTCAACAGTGTGATGCTGTTGCAAAAAAAGCAAACATGATTCTGGGATTCATTAGCAGGTGTGTTGTGAACAAGACACGAGAAATCATTCTTCCGCTCTACTCTTCGCTGGTTAGGCCTCAGCTGGAATATTGTGTCCAGTTCTGGGCACCCCAATTCAAGAAAGATGTGGAGAAATTAGAGAAGGTCCAGAGAAGAGCAACTAGAATGATAAAAGGTCTGGAGAACATGACTTATGAAGAAAGGCTGAAAGAATTGGGCTTGTTTAGCTTGGACAAGAGAAGATTGAGGGGGGACTTGATAGCCGTTTTCAGAAATCTTAAAGGGTGTCATAAGGAGGAGGGAGAAAACTTGTTCTTCTTGGCCTCTGAGGAGAGAACAAGAGGCAATGGACTTAAGCTGCAGCAAGGGAAGTTTAGGTTGGACATTAGGAAAAAGTTCCTAACTGTCAGGGTGGTCAAATACTGGAATAAGTTGCCAAGGGAGGTTGTGGAATCTCCCTCGCTGGAGATATTTAAGAACAGATTAGATAGATGTCTATCAGGGATGGTGTAGATAGTGGTCGGTCCTGCCATCGGGGCAGGGGACTGGACTCAATGGCCTCTCGAGGCCCCTTCCAGTCCTCGTGTTCTATGATTCTATGATTCTAAGATATGGAAAAGTTCCCTGGGACTATTGACCAGGGTGGTCAGGGACGCACCTTCCTACGCCAGTGCTCCTGACTCTGAGTGCTGGAGCTGGGACTGGGCAATAGGGCAAGGAGCACTTGATAAATTGCCAATGTCAGATGACAGGGCCCTGGGCTGGATGGAATTGCTCTTACTCAGTCGGGCTGCTGTTATGTCCCTACGCAAGATAATGGCTGGAAACAGCACAAGCTGGGGCAATTAGCTCCTGTAAGTAGCTTTTCTGCCTGCTTAGTCCCTGTTCACACCTCAGCCTCAGCCTGTGTCTCCAGGGGCTTCTGACCTCCCAGAAGCTGCTGCAGGGAGAGCGTATAAATACGCCCCCAGCCGGGCAGTCTGCGGTGCACGATCCAGGCAGCCTGGGCCCAGGGGCTCTTTCCTTCCATGGTGAAAATCATCGTTTTGTCCTCCCCGGTGAGTCCAAGGTAATGCAAGTGAGTGTGGGGGAGGGGCAAAAGGGTTGGGGTAATTATCCGACCCCCCTGGGGTGAGGTTCAGGAGGACATACGAGCCCAGCAAAGCCGAACATGTTTCTCTTCGCTCAGCTGCGCTGCTGAAATTCTGCTCCTGCATTGTTAGCTGGTTTCAGGCAAATTTCCTCTGGACAGATCAGCTAAGAAGTTGGTCTGCTCAGCAAGGATCCTCACAGAAGGAAGAAAGGTGAGCAGTGAAATACAGACCCTGGATTTCAGAAGAGCAGACTTCATCTCCCTCTGAGAATTGGTGGTCCGGGTCCCACGATGAAGCTAATATGAAGAGGATAGGAGTCCAGGGCAACAGGTAGTATTTTAAGAAACCTTATTGAAAGCACAGAAGCAAACTGTCCTGCTGTGCAGTAAGAAAATCAAACATGGTAGGCAACCAGCTTAGCTTACCAGGGAAATCAACTTAAACTCAAAAAGGGATACATATAACAAGTGGAAACTTGGCTAGGTGACCCAGGAGGGGTATAAATATATTGCTTGAGAATGCAGGGGAGTAATGAGCAAGGATAGCAGTTCCAGGATAGGAAAGCAACAGCTGCATTCAAGTATGAGAGAGGTCGCCATGTTAGTCTGTATTTTCAAAAACAACAAGAAGTCTTGTGGCACCTTATAGACTAACCAATATTTTGGAGCATAAGCTTTCGTGGGCAAAGACCCGCTTCATCAGATGCATGAGTGAGGGAGGGGAGGTGGCAGAATTCAGAGGAGGGTTTAAAGAGGGAGTCTGTGTCCAGGGGAGGGCCAGAGCTGACAAGGTCTGTTCAGTCACGGAGGATGTAGTCCATTATCAGCAGTTCATGTGGAGTGGTGAACATCAAGAGAGGAGAAATGAAGTCCATTCAGTCAGGGGAAATGTGGCCCACTGGCAGTTGCTAATGTGGAGGTGTGACCATCAAGAGCAGAGAAACTGCTTTTGTAATGGGACAACCACGCTCAGTCTCTGTTCAGTCCTTGGTTGATGGAGTCAAATTTACCAGTGAATAGCAGCTCAGAAATTTCTCTTTGCATTTTTTTTTGTAGGACTGCTACTTTTAAATCTGTTGCTGGGTGTCCAGGGAGACTGAAGTGTTTTCTTAGAAGTTTTTTGTATGTTACCATTCTTCATGTCTGATTTATGTCCATTTATTCTTTTACATAGAGACTGTCCAGTTTGGCCAATGTAAATTGCAGTGGGGCATTGCTGGCACATGATATCATATATTATGTTAGTAGATGTGCATGTAGATATGTGAGCAGAGTTGGCAGCGAGGTTTGTTGGAGGGATCGGTTCCGGGTTTAGAGTTACTGTGTTGTGGTCTACAGTTGCTGGTAGGGATTTGTTTAAGGTTGGCAGGCTGTCTACAGGCAAGTATTGGCCTGCCTCGCAAGGTCTGTGAAAGCGAAGGACTTGTCCAGGATGGGTTGCAGATCACTGATGATGCAATGGAGAGGTTTTAGCTGGGGGCTGTATGGGATGGCCCGTGCCATTCTCTTGTTTTCCTTGTTGGGCCTGTCTTGTAGCTGGTGGCTTCTGGATACCCGTCTGTCTCTGTCAATCTGTTTCCTCACTTCCTTAGGTGGGTATTGTAGTTTGAGGTCTTGTAAATGTTTCTCTCTGTCTGAGGGATTGGAGCAAAGGCGGTTGTACCTTGGTGCCTGGCTGTAAGCAATGGATTGTGTAGTGTGCCCTGGGTGGAAGCTGGAGGCGTGTAGATAAGCACAGCGGTCCGTGGGTTTTCGGTATAGGGTGGTATTTACGTGGCCATCTCTCATCTGCACTGTAGTATCCAGGAAGTGGATCTCTTGTGTGGACTGGTCCAGGCTGACGGTGATGGTGGGGTGTAAACTGTTGCAATCACGGTGGAACTCTTCAAGAGCCTCTTTCCCATGGGTCCAGATGATGAAGATGAACAAATCATCAATGTAGTGCAAGTGGAGGAGGGGTCTAGGGGATGAGAGCTGAGGAAGTGTTGTTCCAGGTCAGCCATAAAAATGTTGGCATACTGTGGGGTTATGTGGGTGCCCATAGCAGTGCCACTGATTTAACGATATAAATTGTCCTCAAATCTGAAATAGTTGTGGGTGTGGACAAAGTAACAAAGCTCCACCACCATTTGTACCTTGGTCTTATTAGGGATAATATTCCTAACAGCTTGACGCTCATGCATCTGACGAAGCAGGTTTTTGCCAACAAAAGCTTAAGCTTCAAAATATCGGTTAGTCTGTAAGCTGCATTCAAGACCATCCGTTCAATTTGGTGTTCACAAATAGTATCTATGAAGACAAACGCTTGGATCTTCAACACCAATGTGAAGAGGGTGTTCTTGTATGGATGTGAGATCAGGTGCACTAAAAAGTCTTCAAACCACAAGCTACAGGCATTCATAAACAGATGCCTGAGGTACATCCTTCACATCAAAAGGCAAGGCTTGATCACAAATGGGGGTTTTGGAACAGAGCATGAGAAGGGCCAATTGATGTTCAAATCAAGAGAAGAAAATGGGGATGGCTAGGCCACACCCTCAGAAAACCATCATCCAGCTTAGTCCGTCAAGCAGTCAAATGGAACTCACAAGGAAAACACAAAAGAGGAAGACCTCGGATAACATGGAGAAGATTTACTGAGATTCAAGGAATACAACTGGGTACTCCTGGAGTCAGATATAAGTTTTTCCTGGAGACATTGTGAAGAGGAGGATACGCATAGGTGGCTGATACTCAACTTGGAGTACAAGCAATAAGTAGAAATCAGGAAGGCCAAAGCACAATTGGAAATGCAGCTAACAATGAAAGTGAAGGGTAACAAGAAAGTTTACTACAGGCATGTTAACAGTAAGAAGGTGGGCTGTGGGAGCTGGTACTTAATGAGGAAGGCAACCTTGGATAGATGATGTGGGAAAGAACTCAATGCTTTTTTTGCCTCTGTCTTCATGGAAAAGATCAGCTCTCAGTGTAGTGCATTAGGCAATGCAGTATGGGAAGGAGGTGGGCAGCCCTCATTGGGGAATGAACAGGTTAAGAAGTTTATTAGAAAAGCTATTTAGAAAAGCGAGACATGCACAACACCATGAATCCAGATTTAATACACCCAGGGGTACTGAGGGAGTTGGCAAATGTCATTGCTAAGCCTTTGTTTATTATCTTTGAAAATTCAGGAGAGGTCCAGGAAGACTGGAAAAGGGCAAATGTAGTGTCCATCTTTAAAAAAGGAAAGGACAATCCAGGCCACTATAGGTTGGTTTATCTTACCCCAGTCCCCAGCAAAATCATGGAGTAGATCCTCAAGGAATCCTATTTGCAGCACTTAGAAGAGGGAAGAACGAATCAGAAACAGTTAATGTGGATTCACCAAAGGCAAGTCACGTGTGACCAAAGTGATTAGCTTCTATAATGAGGTAGCTATCTGTGAGGACATGGGGAAGACAATGGATGTGATATACTTTGACTTTAGCAAACTTTTTTTATACAATCTCCTACAATATTCTTGCCTGCAAATTAAGGAAGCACGGATTTGATAAATGGACTCCAAGGTGGATAGAAAGCTTCTAGATGGTAGAGACCAATGGGCAGTGATCAGTGGCTTCATATCTAATTGGCAGCCAGGTTCATATGGAATGCCCAAAGGCTGGTATTTTTTAATATCTTTATTAATTACCTGGATGAGGGAATGGATTGTGCCCTCAGCAAATTTGCAGATGACACAAAGCTGGGGGTACAGGTATGTTGAAGAGAAGGGTAGGATCCAGAGTAAAGTAGACAAATGGGAGGATTGGGCCAAAAGAAAGCTGATGAGGTTCAATGAGGACTGAGCAGAGTCCTGCACTTAGGATGCAAGAATCCTAAGCATATTTACAGGCTGGGGATTGGCTGGCTAAGTAGCAGTGCAGCAGAAAAGGACTTGGGATTTATGGTGGATGAGAGGCTGCATATGAGTCACAAGTGTGCCCTTGTAGCCAAGAGTGAAAATGTCATAATGGGGTGCATTAGGAGGAACATTTCCAGCAGATTTGAGTAGCTATTATTCCCCTCTATTCAGTGCTGGTGAAGGCTCATCTGGAGCATTGTGTCGATTTCTTGGCCCCCCAGTGTAGAAAGGATGGGGGTGCATTGGAGAGAGTCCAGCAGAGGGCAATAAAATGATTAGGGGGCTGGAGCACATGACCCACAAGAAAAAGATGAAGTATTTGTGCTTATTTAGTTTGTGGAAGAGAAGACTGAGGGGCGATTTGATTGCAGCCTTCAGCTTTCTGAAGGAGTGGGGAGATTCTGCAAAGGATAGGAAGAGGCTGTTCTCAGTAGTGATGGATGACAGAACTAGGAGCAATGGTCTTAAGTTACTGCTGGGAGATCTAGGTTGGATATTAGGAAAAGCAATTTCACTAGGAAGGTGAAGCACTAGAGTGTGTTATATAGAGAGAGTGTGGAATCTCCATGTCTACAGGTTTTCATATTGTACCTTGACAAATTCCTGGTGGGATATTTAGTTGGGGTTAATGCTACTTTGGGCAGGAGGCTGAACTCGATGACCTCCTCAGGTCTCTTCCCACCATACAATTCGATGATTCTACAAGAAATTGGAAAAAGGTCCAGGGAAGAGCAACAATGATTAAAGGCCTAGGAAATGAGACTTCAAGAGAAGACTGGAAGAACTGGATTTATTTAGTTTGGAATAGAGAAAACTGAGAGGGGGCATGATAATAGCCTTCATAAACCTAAATAACTATTACCATGAGAAGGGAGAACAAATTATTCTCCTTTACCTCTGATGAGAGGACAAGAAGCGCTGGGCTTAAACTGCAGCCAGGGTGGTTTAGGCTGGATACTAGGAAAAGCTTTCTGACTATCAGGGTGGTTAATCCCAGGAATAAATTGCCCAATGAGCTTGTGGAATCTCCACCTATCAAGTCTGATCCCCACCGCTGGTACTTTGATTGCTGAAGGTTGAGGTCTGTAAGAACTTTTAAATACCCAGACACTAGAGGCTTATGCTTAAAATAAAATAAAGTTTAAAAAAAAAAAGTCTCTCCAAGATGGCAGAGTCCCTGACCGTGGGTGATGCACTGCCATTCCCAAAAACAAAACCCTCATTGAGAACCAGGATGACATATTTGCAATGCCTCTCCGTGGAATAACCCCAGGCTCTTAACCCCCTTTCATTACAGCGAGTGAAAAGAAATTGCGATCTCTTAGCAGCTGACCTTCCAGTAATAGGCTTGTGCACACAGAATGTCCTGCCTTCTGGGACACAGGACTCAGTTTTAAAAAGGTTGTTTTATTAAGAAAACAAAGAAGACCTATTTGGTGAGCACACCTACTTGGTAGCTGATACAGAGCCACTGATTAAAGGTAGCTTGAAGCACAGAGAATTGTTTCTCTTGGATACACTTTTAAAGATACTGGGTATGGGGGAGGTGTGGTACATAAATCTGGCCTGAGATGTCATCAGATGATACAGAAATTAACCTGTGAAGTCCCTCAAACCAACTCCTTCTGCAACCCCTAAGAGAAACCTGATTGCATCTGACTTCCTGTTCACAGGGCCTGTTGTCCCAAGATTCAGCGTCTTCTGGGTACGGATGTTACAGAAAAAAATCCAAAACATCTTTCCTGCCTCATTTATTATTAGCTCTGGCCACAGAAAAGACTGCTGGGCCAATTACCACTCCCAATTCAAACTTCAGTCTCTCTTCCCATCATTTCACCTGGGTACTGGCCAACACTTCCCCGAGATTTTCAGGGGGCAACAGACTATGGTAATTGCTTAAGTGTATGGTAATTTAGTTATATGGATGGCTGGGATGTCTAGAAAAGGGTAGTACAAACCCATCTGTCACATCATTGGACATTTTTAGGAGCAGGTGAGATGAACATCTGTGATAGAGGACCTAGATGGTACGTGATCGGCCGTGAGTTGAGAGGACTGGCCTTGATGACCTCCTGAGATCTCTTCCAGTTCCATTTCTTGTGAATCTATAACAGAGGGCTCTTGTGATCTGGGATTCTGACTGCAGAACTGCAGATCTCTTCCCTGTCACCTAGTCACGAGGTAACTCACAGGTTCATTCTCCATTTGCCCAAAGTGTTCGGTGCTGGCCGGGACAGTGGCATCTCATCATGACAGATTTCAATAGCACCAGATTCCAGCCCGCAACTCTCCAGCTGACAGGGTTCCCGGGCCAGGAAGCTGTTTACCACTGGATCGCGGTCCTGTTCATAGTTTTGTACATCACTGCCGTCGTCGGGAACTGCCTTGTTCTCTGCATTGTCTGGGCAGACCGGCAGCTCCATCGGCCCATGTATTTGTTCATTTGCATGTTGTCAATCAATGACCTTGGTATGTCTCTGTCAACCCTTCCCACCGTGCTGGCCACCTTCTTCTTTTGTTTCACAAACATCAAGTTTGATGCCTGCCTGTCCCAGATGTTTTTCGTTCACTTCTTCTCCTTCATGGAGTCGGGGATTTTACTGGCCATGTCGTTCGACCGCTTTGTTGCCATCTGTAACCCACTGCACTATGCAGCCATCTTGACTCCCACCACAATCCTGAGAATCGGGCTGGCCATTGTCATTAAAAGTGCCAGTATGATCTTCCCTTTGCCCTTTCTTATTAAACGGCTGCCAATATGCAAAAGCAATGTCCTGTCCCATGCCTACTGCTTGCATCCCAATCTGATGACGTTGGCGTGTGCAGATACAACTGTAAATAACATCTATGGATTCAGTGCCCTTCTCATCACTTACGGCTTAGACTCCCTGTTCATCATCCTCTCTTACATTAAGATTCTTAAAACTGTTTTAAATATTACCTCCAAGGAGCAGCGCCTCACTGCCTTGAACACCTGCGTCTCCCATATCTGTGCAATCTTACTCTTTTATGTCCCAACAAGTGCTGTCTCTGTTCTGCATAGATTTGGGAAAAATGCCCCTCTGCTGGTACATATTCTTATGTCCTATATCTACCTCTTTGTCCCCCCTGTGTTAAACCCCATTGTTTACAGTGTGAAAATGAAGGAGATTCGCAAGACGATCTTTCAAGTCTTCTCCAGGGGCACAGTGTGAACTAGGAGTTGTGTCAGATAAGGTTTTGTTGGAGGAGTTTGGAGTAGCTTGTTGAATGAACATTACATCTTTCCATATACCTGGGCAAGTCAAAATGCATTTAGCCTCAATATGCTAATATATTCATGGCTGACCTGGAACAACGATTCCTCAGCTTTCGTCCCCTTTTACCCCTCCTCTACTCACGATACATTGATGACATCTTTATGATTTGGACCCATGGTATAGAGACTCTAGAAGAATTTCACAGAGACTTTAACAATCTGCACCTCACCATCAACTAATGCCTCGACTACTCCCCGTGAGCAATACATTTCCTGGACACTACAGTACAAATCAAGGATGGTCTGATCAGTACCGCACTCTACTTACCTTCATGCTTCTAGCTTCCATCCTACACACATAACTAGATCCATTGTTTACAGTCAAGCCCTTAGGTATAATCTCATTAGCTCTGATCCTACTGACACAGACTGAAAACTACAAGATCTTTACCAAATATTCATAAACCTGAATTACCCACCAGGAGAAATAAAAAAAAAAAAGTTGCCAGGGCCAGACAAATACCCAGAGACCAGCTACTCCAAGATAGGCCCAAAAAAGCCAAGAACAGAACACCGCTGGTCATTACCTACAGCCTCCAACTCAAACCACTGCAACACATTATTAAAGACCTACAACCCATCCTTAATCAGGATGCCACACTCCAGAAGGCCCTAGCTGACAAACCTGCTATCTCCTACAGACAACCTCACAACCTTATGAGGATTCTCACCAACAACCACAGTCTATACCTCAGGAGCACCAGTCCTGGAACTTTTCCTTGCAACAAGGTCCGTTGCAAACTTTGTCCACATATCTATTCTGGTGATACCATCACTGGACCTCACCAGGTTATTCACAGAATCATGAGCACATTCTCATGTTCCTCAACTAACATCATATATGTCATCATGTGCCAACAATGCCCACATGCTTTGTATATTGGACAGACTTCAAACGCTCTTAGACAAAGAATTAATGGGCATAAAAAAGACATAAAAGCACTCCTAATTCACAAACCTGTCAGTCAACACTTTAATGGAGTGGGCCATTCTGTTAATGACCTGAAAGTCTGCGTTTTACTGAAGAGGAATTTTCACAGCAGTTTGGAAAGCGAGGCTGCTGAACTCTCTTTTATATTCAAATTTGACACATGAACATGTGGTTTGAAGCGGGATGGGAATTTTCTGGGTCATTATAGGGGGTCTTGTCCCCCCTTCTGCCCACCCGGTCTCTGATTTGCTCACCCTGATAATATTTTTCTGATTTGCCAACATTGATTACTCTTTTTTGTTCTCTGTGCCTTAAATATTGAGTCTGTTCTGGTATGACTATGGTCTGAAGAAGTGGGTCCATCCCACAAAAGCTCATCACCTAATAAATTATTTTGTTAAAGTGCTACTGGACTGCTTTTTTGTTTTGGTAGAATACAGACTAGCATGTCTAGCTCTCTGTTTGTATTTAGCCAGTGGCCTGGAAAAGGACCTGTCATCTCCTCTTATATCTTTATATTGCAGTGTGAGTTGTCAAAGGAAATCAGTCAGTCAGTCTTTTGGATTGGGGCCTGTGGCTTCCAAGGGCTGTGGGCAATGCCTGACTCTTCAAGGCTGCAAATGGAATAAAACTTTTAAACTGAAAGAAGGGTTAGGGGATGGTCTGGACATTGTTGCGAAGTGACATCTTTCCCATGCACTTAGAATACTAGAATCATAGATTGCTGGGACTGGAAGGGACCTTGAGAGGTCATCAAGTCCAGCACCCTGTCCTAATGACAGGACCAAGTACTGTCTAAACCATCCCTGATAGACATCTATCTAACTTGTTCTTAAATATCTCCAGCGATGGAGATTCCATAACCTCTCTTGGCAATTTTTTTTACTGTTTGACCACCCTGACAGTTAGGAACTTTTTCCTAATGTCCAACCTAAACCTCCCTTGCTGCAGTTTAAGTCCATTGCCTCTTGTTCTATCCTCGGAGGCCAAGAAGAAAAAGTTTTCTCCCTCCTCCTTATGACACCCTTTCAGATACCTGAAAACCGCTATCATGTCCTTCCTCAATCTTCTCTTTTCTAAACTAAACAAGCCCAATTCTTTCAGCTTTTCTTCATAAGTCACATTCTCTAGACCTTTAATCATTCTTGTCACTCTTTTCTGGACCCTCTCTAATTTTTCCACATCTTTCTTGAACTGCGGTGCCCAGAAATGGACAAAATACTCCAGCTGAGGCCTAACCAGCGCAGAGTAGAGCAGAAGAATGACTTCTCGTGTCTTGTTCTCAGAACACCTGTTAATGCCTCCCAGAATCATGTTTGCTCTTTCTGCAACAGCATCACACTGTTGACTCATATTTAGCTTGTGGTCCACTATAACCCCTAGATCTCTTTCTGCTGTAGTCATTCCTAGACAGTTTCTCCCCATTCTCAAAACAAAAAGCAGTCAAGTAGCATTTTAAAGACTAGCAAAATGGTTTATTAGGTGAGCTTTTGTGGGACAGACCCACTTCTTCAGATCATAGCCAGACCAGAACAGAGTCAATATTTAAGGCACAGAGAACCAAAAACAGTAAGCAAGGAGGACAAATCAGAAAAAGATAATCAAGGTGAGCAAATCAGAGAGTGGAGGTGTTGGGGGGAAGGTCAAGAATTAGATTGAGCCAAGTATGCAGACGAGCCCCTATAGTGACTCAGAAAGTTCCCATCGCTATTTAAACCACGTGTTAATGTGCCGAATTTGAATATAAAAGCCAGCTCAGATGATTCTCTTTCCAAAACTGTGCGAAAATTCCTTTTCAGTAACACACATACCTTTAGGTCATTGACAGAATGCCCCATTCCATTAAAATGTTGACTAACTGGTTTGTGGATCTGGAGTGTTTTGATGTCTGTTTTTTGCCCATTGACCCTTTGTCTAAGCGAGTTAGAAGTCTGTCCAATATACAAAGCATCTGGGCATTGTTGGCACATGATGGCATATATGATGTTAGTAGAAGAGCACGAGAAAGTGCCCGTGATTCTGTGAGTAACCTGGTTAGGTCCAGTGATGGTATTTCCAGAGAAGATATGTGGACAAAGCTGGCAGTGGGCTTTGTTGCAGGGAAAGGTTCCAGGACTGGTATTCCTGGGGTATAGACTGTGGCTGTTAGTAAGGATCCTCATGAGGTTGGGAGGTTGTCTGCAGGAGAGGACAGGAATGTCACCCAGGGCCTTCTGGAGTGTGGCATCCTGATTAAGGATAGGTTGTAGGTCTTTAATAATTCGTTGCAGTGGTCTGAGTTGGGGGCTGTAGGTGATGACCAGTGGTGTTCTGTTCTTGGCTTTTTTGGGCCGATCTTGGAGTAGCTGGTCTCTGGGTATTCGTCTGGACCTGTCGATTTGTTTTTTTACTGCTCCCGGTGGGTAATTCAGGTTTATGAATATTTGGTAAAGTTCTTGTAGTTTTTGGTCTCTGTCAGTTGCATCAGAGCAAATGCGATTGCACCTAAAAGCTTGACTGTAAACAATGGATCTAGTCACGTGTGCAGGATGGAAACTAGAAGGGTGTAGATAAGTATAGCGATCAGTAGGTTTTCGGTACAGTGAGGTACTGATCAGGCCATCCTTGATTAGTACTGTAGTGTCCAGGAAATGTATCTCTTGCATGTTGTAATCGAGGCATAAGTTGATGGTGGGGTGTAGATTGTTAAAGTCTCTGCGGAATTCCTCTAGAGCCTCTGTACCATGGGTCCAAATCATAAAGATGTCATCAATGTATCTTAAGTAGAGTAGTGGTAATAGGGGATGAGAGCTGAGGAATCGTTGTTCCAGGTCAGCCACAAATATATTAGCATATTGTGGGGCCATGCAGGTGCCCATAGCAGTTCCACTAATCTGGAGGTATAAATTGTCCCCAAAACAGAAATAATTGTGTGTGAGAACAAAGTTACAGAGGTCAGACACCAGATTGGCTGTGGTGGCATCAGGGAAGGTATTCCTGATTGCTTGTAATCTGTCTTTATGTGGAATATTAGTGTACAGAGCTTCTACATCCATAGTGGCAAGGATGGCGTTATCAGGAACTTTTCCGATGTTTTGTAATTTCCTCAGGAAGTCGGTGGTATCTCAGATATAGCTGGGAGCTGGTGGCATAGGGTTTGAGGAGAGAGTCCACGTAACTGGATAGTCCGGTGGTAAGGGTGCCAATACCTGAAATGTTAGGGTGTCCAGGGTTTCCAGGTTTGTGGATTTTGGGAAGTAAGTAGAATAATCCAGGCTGCGGCTTAGATGGTGTGTCTGAGCTATGAGGTCTCGAGTAGCAGCAGGGAGTTCCTTCAGTAGTTGTTGTAATTTCCTTTGGAATTCCAAAGTTGGATCAGCGGAGAGAGGTCTATAAAATGTGGTGTTGGATTGTTGTCTGGCTGCCTCCTGTTCATATGTACATGTGAAACTGATTGTTCCTTCCCAAGTGGAGCATTTTGCATTTGTCCTTATTAAACTTCACCCTGTTTACCTCAGACCATTTCTCCAACTTATCCAGATCATTTTGAATTATGACCCTATCCTCCAAAGCAGTTGCAGCCCCTCCCTGCTTGGTATCATCTGCAAACTTAACAAGTGTACTTTCTATGTCAATATCTAAATTGTTGATGAAGATATTGAACAGAACTGGTCCTAAAACAGACCCCTGCAGAACCCCACTAGTTATACTTTTCCAGAAGGATAAAGAACCATTAAGAACTACTCTTTGAGTATGATTATCCAGCCAGTTATGTACCCACAGAAAAGTCTGTTTGCATGCAAAATTTCCTCTCTGAAAAGGTCATTTCCAGACCAGGTCAAGCAGGGATGTTTCAGTATTCACAGAATCATAGAACACTAGGACTGGAAGGGACCTTGAGAGGCCATCGAGTCCAGCCCCCTGCCTCAATGGCAGGACCAAGTACTATCTAAACCATCCCTGATAGACATCTATCTAACCTGTTCTTAAATATCTCCAGCGATGGAGATTCCACAACCTCCCTTGACAATTTATTCCACTGTTTGACCACCCTGACAGTTAGGAACTTTTTCCTAATGTCCAACCTAAACCTCCCTTGCTGCAGTTTAAGTCCATTGCCTCTTGTTCTACCCTCAGAGGCCAAGAAGAACAAGTTTTCTCCTTCCTCCTTACGACTCCCTTTTAGATACCTGAAAACCGCTAATATGTCTCCCCTCAATCTTCTCTTTTCCAAACTAAACAAGCCCAATTCTTTCAGCCTTTCTTCATAGGTCACGTTCTCTAGACCTTTAATCATTCTTGTCGCTCTTCTCTGGACCCTCTCTAGTTTTTCCACATCTTTCTTGAAGTGCAGTGCCCAGAACTGGACACAATACTCCAGCTGAGGCCTAACCAGCACAGAGCAGAGCAGGAGAATGACTTCTCGTGTCTTGTTCACAACACACCTGTTAATGCATCCCAGAATCATGTTTGCTTTTTTTGCAACAGCATCACACTGTTGACTCATATTTAGCTTGTGGTTCACTATAACCCCTCGGTCCCTTTCTGCTGTAGTCGTTCCTAGACAGTCTCTCCCCATTCTGTATGTGTGAAACTGATTGTTCCTTCCTAAGTGGAGCACTTTGTATTTGTCCTTATTAAACTTCATCCTGTTTACCTCAGACCATTTCTGCAATTTATTCATATCATTTTGAATTGTGACCCTGTCCTCCAAAGCAGTTGCAACCCCTCCCAACTTGGTATCATCTGCAAACTCAATAAGTGTACTTTCTATGCCAATATCTAAATCATTGATGAAGACATTGAACAGAACCGGTCCTAACACAGACCCCTGCAGAACCCAACTTTTTATACTTTTCCAGCAGGATTGAGAACCATTAAGAACTACTCTCTGAGTACGGTTATCCAGCCAGTTATGCACCCACCTCATAGCAGCCTCATCTAAATTGTATTTGCCTCGTTTTTTGATAAGAGTATCATGTGAAACTATATGAAATGCTTTACTAAAGTCTAGGTATACCACATCTACTGCTTCTCCCCTATCCACAAGGCTCGTTATCCTATTAAAGAAAGCTATCAGATTAGTTTAACAAGATTTATTCTTTACAAACCCATGCTGGCTGTTTGCTATTCCCTTACCACCTTCCATGTGCTTGCAGATGATTTCTTTAATTACCTGCTCCATTACCTTTCCTGGCACTGAAATTAAGCTGACTGGCCTGTAGTTTCCTGGGTTAGTCTTATTCCCCTCTTTATAGGTGGACATTATATTTGCCCTTTTCCAGTCTTCTGGAATCTCTCCTGTCTCCAATGATCTTCCAAAGATGATAAATAAAGTCTCAGATACCTCCTCTATCAGCTCCTTGAGTATTCTAGGGTGCATTTCATCAGGCCCTGGTGACTTGCAGACATCTAATTTTCCTAAGTGATTTTTAACTTGTTCTTTTTTTATTTCAACTTCTAACCTTACCCCTTTCCCACTAGCATTCACTATGTTGGACATTCCCTCATCAGACTTCTCAGTGAAGACTGAAACAAAGAAGTCATTAAGCATCTCTGCCATTTCCAAGTCCCCTGTTACTGTTTCTCCCTCCTCACCCATCAATGGCTCTAACCTGTCCCTGGTCTTCCTCTTGTTTCTAATATATTTATAAAAAGCCTTCTTGTTTCCCTTTATGCCTGTAGCTAGTTTGAGCTCATTTTGTGCCTTAGCCTTTCTAATCTTTCTGCTGCATTCTTGTGTTGTTTGCCTATATTCATCCTTTGTAATTTTTCCTTGTTTCCTTTTTTTATACAATTCCTTTTTCATTTTGAGATCATTCAAGATCTCCTGGTTAAGCCAAGGCAGTCTTTTTCCATATTTTCTATCTTTCCTACACAGCAGGATAGCTTGCTTTTGGGCCCTTAATAATGTCCCTTTGAAAAACTGCCAACTCTCCTCAGCTGTTTTTCCCCTCAGTTTTGCTTCCCATGGGACCTTACCTACCAGCTCTCTGAGTTTACCAAAATCTGCCCTCCTGAAATCCATTATCTCTATTTTACTCTTTTCTGTTCTACCCTTCCTTAGGATTGTGAACTGTATGATTTCATGATCACTTTTACCCAAGCTGCCTTCCACCTTCAAGTTCTCTACCAATTCCTCCCTATTTGTTAAAATCAAATCTAAAACAGCTTCCCCCCCGGTAGCTTTTTCAACCTTTTGGAATAAAAAAATGTCTCCAATACAATGCAAGAACTTACTGGATAGTCTGTGCCCCTCTGTAATAGTTTCCTAACATATATCTGGATAGTTGAAGTCCCGCATCACCACCAAATTTGGGCCCCTGCTTGACTTTGTTAGTTGTTTAAAAAAAGCCTCATCCACCTCTTCCACCTGATTAGGCAGCCTGCAGTAGACGCCTAGCAGGACACCACCCTTGTTTTTTACCCCTCTTAGTCTAACGCAGAGACTCTCAACATGTCCATCTCCTACATCTGTCTCCACCTCAGTCCAAGTGTGTGCATTTTTAACATATAAGCAACACCTCCCACCTTTCTTCCCTGTCTATCCTTCCTAACCAGGCTGCACCCTTCAATACCAACCTTCCAATCATGTGTATTATCCCACCAAGTTTCTGTGATGCCAATGATGTCATACTTATATTTGTTTACTAACACTTCCAGCTCTTCCTGCTTATTACCCATACTTCTTGCATTTGTATACAGGCATCTAAGATATTGATTTGATCTTGCCTCCCTGTTTTGCCCTGACCCTCTTTTTACTCTGACATTGTTGCCCATGCTGCCTCCCATTTCTGACCTGTCACCCAGGTTTCCATGTTCTCCACTTACCTGTGGGCTTTGCTCCTCTGCCCCCGTCGAACCTAGTTTAAAGCCCTCCTCACTAGTAGGTTAGCCAGTCTGTGTCCAAATGCGGTCTTTTCCCTCCTCGAAAGGTGAACACCATCTCTGCCCAGTAGTCCTTCCTGGAATAGCATCCCGTGGTCAAGGAAGCCAAAGCCTTCCTGGTGACACCATCTTCGAAGCCAGGCATTCACCTCTAGGATGCACCTGTCTCTGCCTGGGCCCCTACCACTGACAGGCAGGATTGAGGAGAATACCACCTGTGCCCCAAACTCCTTCACCCGTGCCCCCAGAGCCCTGAAGTCACTCTTGACCTGCTCAGCATCATACCTCACGGTATCATTAGTGCCCACATGGGTGAGAAGCATGGGATAGTAGTCAGAGGGCCTGATAATCCATTGATACAAACAGTAAAGAACAAGGGTGATATAATGGTAGGGTCTACTACAGGCAACCCAACCAGGAAGAAAAGGTGCATGCGGGTTTTTAAACTCAGGGAACTGGTATGTATTGTCTCAACCATGATGTGAGAAAAAACAACAAGTCCTGTGGCACCTTGTAGAGTAACAGACATTTTGGAGCGTAAGTTTTCGTGGGCAAAGACCAGCTCCATCAGATGCATGGAGCAGGTCTTTGCCCATGAAAGCTTATGCTCCAAAATATCTGTTAGTCCATCAGATGTCACAGGACTTCTTGTTGTTCTTGAAGGTACAGACTAACATGGCTACCATTCTGATGTGAAAAAAGTTCCAGCTACCACCAAGCCCTGCCAGTCAGACATGGTGGGGATCTGCCAGCTACTTCCAGGAGTGGTACAGTGCCTGCCTTGATCCCAGCGTGCTGCCCCTGTAAGATTACGAGACAGAATTAACGTTCTAATGGGCTGGATGTGTCCCACTTGGCTTAGTATGCCCACCCCAAGCTAGAAACATAAATGAGAAGAGGAAAATAAACTACGAACGCATAACAAGAAAGAGAAAGACCAAGTATAGCCGAGGCCATTATTTAGTGAGGAGTGAAAAATAACAGGAAATGTCCAAAATACAGAGGTGCTTGATCATATCTTTAACTCGATTTTCCCCAAGATGGCTGGTAGGAACTGAATGCCTAATTTCATGAATGCCACTGAAAACAAGGTAACAATGTAAAGTATCACAGGCTAAAATAGGGGAAGAGCAAGTTAAAATTAATTAGACAAATCTCAGATCTTCTAATCATCAGGGTGTGAAGAAATGGGTCATAGAACACTGAAAGAACTGGTGGAGGAGCCATTAATGATTATTTTTGGAAAGTCATGGAAGGTGGAAGAGATTCCTGAAGATGGAAAAAGGCAAATATCACACCCATCTATAAAAAAGGAAAATAAGGACAACCCAGGAAACTAGAAACCTGTCAGCTTATCTTGTGTAGCTGGAAAGATAATGGAGAAAAAAAATACAAAATAAAAAGCCTTGTGGCTGGGCAGGAAGTGGCAGCATTGTTATACTTTTATTTTAATATTATCTTATACGATCATTCATAAACAAACCCAGGAAATAAAACGTGGACGCAGCAACTACAAAATGGGTGCATAATTGTTCAGAAAACCATTCCCAAAAAGTAGTTATGAATGGTGCACAGTCATGCTGAAAGGAAGAATTAGTTGGTTTCCAGAAGGATCGATTGTGGGTCCAGTTCTATTCCATATTTTAAACAAAGATTTAGACAATGACAGAGAGGGTTCACTTACAAAGTTTGTGAAGGACACCAAGCTGCCGGGGGTTGCAAGTGCCTTGGGTAGTAGTAGGCAGTAGCAGGCATCCTTCAGTCTGCGTAGACTATGGATCAAATCAGGTTTGGGAACCTTAAGCCTCACGCACCCAGCAAGGCAGGTGAACTGTGGCGGGACAGTACCCTACTGGCTGGGGGCTGCCCAGCTTGGGGCGGGCGGTGACTGTTCAGTGAGATGCGAGGATCTCTCCCACCGTCAGAGGCAACCCCTGGCGCTCGTTCTCTACGCCAATCGAGCAAGAGCTTATAACCGGTGTCTGTTACCTCCCGTGTTGGTTCAATGCTGTTAGCGATGCTGGAGCACCTCTCCAGGCGCGAGCCTGGGCATTTGTTATGGAGACTCTGGGCTGCCCAGACGCCAGTGTCCCCCTCTCGGCTTTACTGATATAGTCCAAAGGAGAGGATAACCTCTACATCTGGTACCAGCTCAGCTGCAAGAGTTGCCAGGTCAATGCCAGAAGTTGGCACAGAACCGCCTTAGGACTCCCCTCCTGATTTTCTGTCAGGGTTTACTCCCTTAGCCTTGCTCCTTCCCAGGATAACCAACAAGGCAGTGGGGCATTCTCTATAACTGATGAGAGTTTCGGCTGTGATAGAACATAGAGGTACAACTGGCCTCAACTCACTGGAACAGAAATGTTAACTGTATTTCATTGGCCCTGGTCTAGGAAGGATAACAAGGAAGAAAAGAACAGAACATTCGTGACGACTGAGAGATCGACAGGATTGAGAGAGACTGCCATTTGCCAGCCTGTTCAAACCCTGCTGTGCCCCACAGGAAAAAACACATGACCTGCTCAATAATGTTACTACATGAAAGTGACCTTCATCTAAAAACAGACACTCCCTCCGAGCTGAGGGAGGAGCTGCTGCTTTATAACAACATCTGCCACATCCAACTGACTGTCTTCCTTTGGCTAAGCCTAACAGACAGCTGCCTCCTCTTCCAAAGCAGAATATTGGCCTTTCAGCAAGTAAGACCTCTTTCCTTAGGGTTGATGCTTGTTCCACAATTCAGGAAGGGATGTGTGGTGTTTTACAGATGCTCCAGCTACTGATGGAGGCTCCAGATACAGCCTCCACACACCAACACCAAGGGGAAGGTTTTATAAGTCATCAGGGAGTCAATGCGTAGTCAGGTGAGAGAACTTCAGGGAGTTAGTTTCCTCAGCCTTCTCTGTGAATCTGGCAAGAAAAGCACATTCCAAACATGCCCAGCAGATACTTCTGTGGGGGATTATCATGGCCTACATTTTCTGAGGCAGCCACAGCTTGATCTTTCCTGTAAGAATAGCCAAAAAATTATTTCTTAGCATTGAGAAATTATAAGGAGAATCACAACATACACAAATCTCATTCATCTACATCTGTTTTCTTTCACCCCTCTGTTGACCACAATGAAGAGATCAGAGGTGAAAGAATCTGCTTCCCCTTCCCCCTTTAATATTGTTTAGGCTGAGGGCAGATCTACGCTAGGCCTAAAATTCAGTCGAATAGCTGGATTGACCTATATATGATTGACATGTCTGTCTTCACTAAGGGAGGTCAACGGGAGAATTTCCAGTCGAGCTCCCTTACTCCTCGTGATTACGAGACGTACAAGGTCCAACTGTCGAGCCCCAGAAGATTGATTTTGCCCATCCCCACTAAGCGCGTGAAATTGAACCCCAGAGATCAACCCTGACCAGGTTAATCTCCCAGCGAGACTATATGCACCCGAAGTCTACACTGGCAATTGAGCGACAAACATAGGTGCTCATCTTCCTCTCATACCCTCTCTCCCTGCAGCTCCCAAGACAAAAGATTTGCTGCAGCGTCACCATAAACAGCACATTTTCAGGGCGGTGAACAACTGGAAAGCCACTCGTTTGGGGATGCTGTTGACTGTAGAGAGCCATTTAGCCACCAACGCCAGAGGTTATGACCCAGCTGCATCAGATCATAAACTACATTCACAGCCGTTATGGTCTTTCACTTGGCACATTCAGTGTGAGCGACAGCATTGCAAACAATATTCCCCAGGAACAACTTCTGCACTCCACCAGTTTCTTCATAGATCAGCTCCAAAATAGGCTGCCCCCCCTACCCTCATGTCAAGTCAAGTGGCAAAAAGCTGACTTGGAGATACCCTGTAGCACTTTAGGGTAGTACTTGGCATCCCCTCTCCCCAGCCCTTTGCCCTGTTCTGACATGGTGAGATCACACACAAACCACTCACTGGGGGTGGAAGCAGGAGTTACACTGTTTGACATTTAGCAACATGGCTATTTCATTAAAAGCAGCGTAATTTGTGTAGGTATCACACAGCAACAAAGGAGGGAAAAGACAAAAGCATGGCTTGAAAACCAGACACTGTCAAGGGGACTCAGAGAAGTTGTCAATTTAGTCTGTAGTGTCACAAAATAAAGCAAGCAGTCCAGAAGCACCTTAAATGCTAACAATTTTATTTATAAGGTAATGAGCTTTAGGGAATAAGGAATCCAATACTTTTTTATTTTTAAACACCACACTTATCAAAACAATGAGGAGACCTGCAGCACCATAAAAACCAATGGATCCACTAGGGCAGAAGCCCCTGTGGACAAAACCCACTCCATCAGATTCACCTGATCGTCTGATGAAGTGGGCCTTACCCAGGAAAGCCCACGCCCCAACAAATCCACCAGTCTGCAAGAAGCTACAGGACTCCATGTTGTTTTCCCAGATACAGACTAACATGGCTAACCATCAGATCACACTCACAAGATGTTTAAAGCTTAGTTTAGGATTCTGTATGAACGAACGAAAGGAACTGAATAGGCAGAAGAAAAAAATAGCGAGCATTTACTGAGATGCATAACTGGAATTTGTAAAAGCAGCTAAATTCATGTCCTGAATGCAGTCAAGGTAGTTTTTGACCAACTGTTTGAGAGAATCAATGCATTAGACCCAGGAGTTTCCAGTTATATCTCTTACCTATGCACTCATGTGAGATATTTTTGTATTTGCTGATTTCAAGTTAAGGATTTTTTTCCTCCGTCCGAGTAACAGAATCAAGCACTTAAGAGGAAAGCCACTGAGCTCCTTTTAAAGGTTTTGTTACAAACCAGGCTCCCTCTGTAACCTTTAAAGTCCTAATAAAAGAAGCCAGGATGCAATTATACTGACATGCTGCACAGTTCTCAGAGCAGCAAGCTACTCAGCTGCCCAAACCATGGCCGGAATTATCCTACTTAACTATTTTTTCCAGGGCTTTGCCTAGAGCTGGCACACTGTGGCCCAGGGTCTCACTCCTTGGGAAATAAGGAGCTGAAAACACACGGCTAAGGAAATCCACATCATTGCAGAAACCCTCTATGACTAAGGGGGCACTGCACACCTGGTTGGTTTGTTAAGGAACCCTTCACAACGCCTTCCTGAGGTTAAGATGTTAGCTTCAGCATAAGGCCTTGACAGAGCAGGGAAGGAAAGAAGTTGCCTATTCAGCCATCCCTTGGGTGACAGGATATTAATTCAAATTCTTTTGGACAAACTACAGAAATGGCCTCAGGTAAATAGGATGAAGTTCTATGAAGACAAATGCAAAGTACGGCACTTAGGGTGAAACAATCATTTTCACAGAAACACAACAGGAATACTGCTGTACGGGATCTGGAGTGACAAGCTAAATATGAAGGAGCTGTGTGACACCCTGGAAGGGACAGTTAACATCATGCTGGAATATATAAGCAAGAGTGTAGCGAGTAATTCTTCTGCTGTACCCCATGCTGACTGACTCTCAGCTGGAGCACTGAGTCCAAATTCTTGGCGTCACGTTTCAGGAAAGATTTGGAGAAATTGGAAAAAGTCCTGTGAAGAGCAACAAGGACTACAATCTTGAAAACATTACCTGTGAGAGCAGATATTAAAAAATATGGTTTTGCTTAGTCTGGAAAAGAGAAGATTGAGATGGGACATATTTAGATTTTCAAGTACCTAAAAGGTGGTACAAGGAGAGGGAGAAAAGTTCTTCTTAAGACATAAAGCAGAAGAAGTAACAGTGGACTTAAATTGCAGCAAAGGAGGTTCAGGCTGGACATTTTGGAACACTTCTGAAGTGTCGGGGTGCTTAACCACCAAAATAAATTGCATAAGAAGGTTGTGGAAGCTCAGTCACTGGAGATACTTCAGGGCAGGTTAGACAAACACCTGTCAGGGATGGCCTAGATAGTACTTTCTCTTGTTGTGAGTGCTGGATTAAATGACTTTGCAAGGTTCTTTGAACTGCTATGATTATTCCTATTTTACAAATTGGAAACTGAGGCACAAGAAAGTACCATGACTTGCCCAAGGCAGAGTTTGGGGATAGAAATCAAATTTCCAAAGGGCTGATTCACAGCTTGTATATATATATATAATTCAGGGGCTTCCTCTCCCTGACATGGAGACACTCTTTCCTGAGCTTACATGACTGGTCTAAGGAGAAAGGATCAGTTCTTTGTGCTTTCAGTGATGTACAGTGGAAGGAGGAGGTGGCTTAGCTAGGGTGTGTCTACACAGCAAAGTTAGTTGGGAATAATGGATGCTATTCTGAAATAACTTTGCAAGCGTCTCCACAGCGCACCCTCTATTATGAAATAATTTTGAAGTAGCGAATGGCTTATTTCAAATTTAGTAAAGGTCATTCTAAAAGGAATAGCTCCTATTCAGATATAGGTATTTTGGAATAGGGGCTGAGTAGACAGGGAAAAGGGAATATTTTGAAATAAAATATTCTAGAATAGCTTTTACTCTAATACATAGCTGTTGTGTTGAAATAGTATTTCAGATTAAGGCCCTGGAAGCAGCATTTCCAAAATAGGTTCTATTTTGTGCGGAATCAACATTTCAGAAAAAAAACAATGCTTCTCTGGGGCCTTTCCTGTCGTGTGGATGCGTTATTCCAGAATATCTTATTTTGGAGCAATAACTCCCGAATAAACTAATCTGGAATAACTCTGTAGTGTAGACGTACCCCTAGAGACAGTGTGAAACAGGGTCTGAAAGCAGCTCTCCACCTGACTCCTTACTCCCAGAGCTAAACATCTACCTGGGCCCCAAATAGAAGCTACAGGAAAAATGTAGAAAATTAAACATGTTGTCAGCTTCCAGATTCCTGAGGTACAAACCTACCCCTGCCCTGCTTGCGTGTCTCACTTTCACCCCACATTTCCACTATGGGCATCTGCTGTCCAGGAGACACCCATCCCTCGAGCCATCAGCCTGGCTTCATCCCGTTCTGCCTCAGGAAATTTCCTCAGGGGCAAAGTAAGGCCTCCCATAGGTCAGTAAGTGGTTAAACTATGAAACAAAGGGAAGTAATAAATGATCATTTTCACAGTGAAGTGAGGTAAACAGCAGGGTACTTCCCTGAAGGATTAATGCTGGTGCATGTCCTCTTTCACATATTCAGTATTGTGCAGGAAAGGGAGTGAACAGTGAAGAAGAAGAGTTTGCAGAGGATATGACATTACTCAAGATAGTTGAACCTAAAGCCGAATGTGACCAGTGACAGAAGAATCTCATAAAACTTAAGTGGTTGAGAGACACAACGACAGATGAAATTCAGCTCTGATTAAAAAATAATCCCAAGTGCACATGGAACGTTATAAGACTGGGTTTGCGAGCGAGACCTCAGGAGGCCATCCCGTCTAACCCCCTTCTCTGAACAGTGCCCACCCCTAGAACATTATCCCAGGCCTGCCTTTAAAATGCTTTAAGGATGGAGATTCCACCATCTCCATAAGCAACACTTTCCACTGCTTCACCACCCACCTAGTGAAGTGGTTTATTCTAGTAGCCAACCTAGAGCTCCTCCACTGTAACTTCAGACCACTGCTCATTGCCCTATTCTTTACCACCTCTAACAATAACCCAGCTATGGAGGTGTTCGAAATTAGCTGATACAACTGTGAGACTTTCCCACCAGGATGCCACCTGAAAGTGGGATTTGAGTGATCTTTGTGTGCCCACCAGCCTGGACTCAATTTCTCATATAAAAGGGCACTTTTGTCAGTGCAGTAGCATGTCAGCAGCTGGGGCAGGAGGATGCTCTTTTGGAAAGCAGGGACAGCAGAGATGAGGAAATTTCTTTCACTGGACCAACTTCTGTTCATGATAAAAGAATCTTCAAGCTCTGACAGTAAAAATACATAGCGACCACTGCTTCAATCAAAACCTGGCTAGATTTTTTAATTTACAAGGTCTTTTTCTTTTATCTCCTTTAGCTCAGGAGGAGGCCTCTACTGCAGCCTCTATAAAACACTTTCTCTATATGTTTCAGGATCTCTTTTGTTGTCACCCCATAAATGATGGGGTTTAACATAGGGGGAACAAGCACATAGAGGTTGGCCAGCAGGTTAAGAATATAACCTGGGATGATGTGTCCAAACCGGTATGCAAAATTGGAGAAAAAGGATGGTGTGTAGAACATCAGTATGACACAGATGTGAGAGTTGCAGGTGCGCAGGGCCTTGAGCCGGGCGTCCTTGGATGGGAGCTGGAAGACAGTTCTGAGGATCAGCACATACGACACAGCAATTAGGACAGCATCCAAGCCAATTGCAAAAATAGCCACAGCTACACCATACCAGAGGCTGACTGTGATGTTCTCGCAGGCCAGACGGGATAGAGCTATGTACTCACAGTAAGTGTGTGGCAGAAAGATGGTTCTGCAGAACTTCAGCCTCATCACAAGAAAAACAACAGGGAAAATGATGCAGAAACTTCTAGTAACAACTGCCAGCCCTATTTTCCCAATCACAGGCTTGGTTAGTATGGTGGTATATCTAAGGGGGTTGCAGATGGCAATATACCGATCAAATGCCATGACCATCAGGATGCCGGACTCGGAAATAAAACTGCAATGGATGAGGAACATCTGGGTCAAACAGGCAACAAAAGAAATTTCACCGTCTCTAAACCAGAAAACAGCCAGCATCTTGGGCACTGTCGTGTTCGATAATAGCAGATCAGCAGCAGCCAGCATGGAGAGTAAGAGGTACATGGGCTCATGGAGGTTCCGTTCTGTTACAATGATGAATAGGAGTAGGGAGTTCCCCAAAAGACTTCCAAGGTACACCAGGCAGAAGGGGATGGAGATCCAGGTATGAGACTCCTCCGTACCTGGGATGCCAGTCAGGATGAAGTTTACAGGAACATAGAAGGTCTGATTGTTGGCTGCCATCATCCACCATCCCGTGGAGCTTCTATTCAATTTCCAGGAGCTGAAAGGAAAATAGAAAATCAGTGAGAACTTGAGTGTCAGCCAGGACTGGAATGTATTTGGTGAGAGAAAAGACCAACCAGCAAACACTTCCTTGTGTGACAGCTGCATCTTGGGTGGGACTGTGAACCCAGACACACTCTCCTGCTTCAGAACATCTCCATTCCCAGAGAGGGAAGGTGGTTTTGATTTTTACAGCCCTGAGTTAAGCAGGGTGTCCTGCTCCTGTGGATACATTCCACAACAGAATCTCTCCTCCACATTTTTCCTGCAGTCTCTCTCCAGACTCGAGCTGTGGCTCTGGAAGTGTAAGTCGGCACATGACTTGTTCCACCTCTCTTACCCTGGTTCTACACTCATTACTGTAAAGTCACTGCCAATGCATAACATTGTGACCTTGGCCCAACACTCTAGTACACAACTAAACTCATTCATGGGCATCTCCCTTTGACTTGTGTAAAAATACTCCCCAGATCAAAGCAGTGGCTTTTCTCAGGAACTGGACAAGAGTGCTCTGTGCTGCACTACACACCTATAATGTGGTAGTTTCATTGCTCACAGATGTGAAAAAATCACACCCCTCAGCAACACTGTTACACCAACCCCACACCCTGTGTAAACACAACTAGGGCCTCTAGGGGAGGAGTTTTCATGAAATCATAGAATCCTAGGGCTGGAAGAGACCTCAGGAGGTCATCAAGTCCAGCCTCCTGCCCCAAACAGGATCAACCCCATCTAAACCATCCCAGCCATGACTATATCAAGCCAGTTCTGAAACACATCTAGTCATGGAGATTCCACCACGCCTTTAGGCAACATACTCCAGTGCTTCAACACCCTCCTGGTGAAGTAGTTTTTCCTAATATCCAACCTACTCCTCCCCTTTTTTAACTTCAGATCATTGGTCCTTGTTCTGTCATCTGTCACCACTGAGAACATTTTCTTTCCATACTCTTTACAGCCCCCTTTCAGAAAGCAGAAGGCGGTTATTAAATCACCCCTCAGTCTTCTGTTCTGTTTATCGTCTGGGAGGAAGACAAACATGGCAGATGCCATGCAGGTTACAACAGCCGACTTCTCGGTAGACATGTCACCATCCATTTTTCCCCTTTCTTCAGAGTTCCCTTCGAAGTTTCTAGTCTTGCCATGAAAGGCACAAGAGAAACGACATACAAAAAAGGGACAACTGGTATGGGGATGCCCCCAAGGTGAACTCCCAGACAAAGTTCCTGTTAGCTGCTCCTGTTCACTGCCCACAAAGCTCATTGATGATGCCTTCTTATAAGGCTGCTGGCTGGCGAGGCCTTATTTTAACTCTGTCATGAGGAAAACCCGCTCCCATTCGCTTAGGCTGTCTGCATAAACACACCACTTCAGTGCAGCTGTGCCAAGGCACTGAGTGAAGCCCAGCCATGTCCGTAGCCCTGCGACAGAGAACTACAGCTGCAGGCAGGAGAACATCGGGCTCACAGCAGCTCTTCTACTCAGTTACTCCTGAGCACCACAGTTTGCTCAGTCTGCGCCTGAACACCAGTCAAGTTCTGTGACCGCGCTGGACCCAGCCCTGAGACCCTTGTGGATATGAGGGAAGTTTCCGTGAGTGCAGCCTGGGGATTTGGGGTGAGGATGTGACAGGACTGGGGGAGATTTCAAAGGAGGTTTCCTCTGAACTGTCCCGTTAACCAACAACGGCCCAGCCCAGAGCCACTGAGTTCAACAGCCAGAGCCCCAGTGATGTGCATGGGTGAGGGTCAGTGTAACCCAGCGCCCTCGTCCTGACACGGCCCCTCAGCGCAGGGCCAGGGGCATTGGCTCAGTGCCAGGGGCTGCCGTCCTGCCCCTGCAGTCTGAGTGAGGCAGCCCCAGTCTAGCTCACCCCCTTCCAACACTGCCTCAGTGTCGGGTGTGTGCAGCCACCCCAGACAGATTCATTCCCTGCCAAGGACTCACCAGGCTCCTGCCCCAGCTGGGGATGAGCAATCGCTGCCTGGGACTTGGTCGGGAGCTGCAGGTGGTGGGGAATCCTCACTGAGCGGGGCTGAGGTTCAGGGATGTTTATACAGCTGCCCTGGGAATCCCAGGGGGTCTCAGAGCCAGCAGGGAGCCCCAGGGACCTGGCCTGTGGGACTGGTGCAGGTGGGGAAGAGCAGCCGAGAATTAACCCTTTCCTCTCCCTTGTGGCATCTGATCCTTTCTCCTTTTGTACGTTATGTGGAAAGGCCCTCATAACACAAAGTCCCCTGGCAAATTGTTCCTTTGACTTTGAAAACAACTTTCAGCTCTGACCTGACAACTCTCCACTCCACACACACCTCTAACAGAATGGGGTGTTCAGGGACCTCGTGACTCATTAGGGCCGTGTCTACACTAGCCCCTAACTTTGAAATGGCCATGCAAATGGCCTTTTCAAAGTTTACTAATGAAGCACTGAAATGCATATTCAGTGCTTCATTAGCATGCGGGTGGCTGCGACACTTCGAAATTGCCGTGCCTCGCCAACGCGCGGCTCGTCCCAATGGGGCTCCTTTTTGAAAAGACCCCACCTACTTAGAAGTCCCCTTATTCCCATGAGCAGATGGGAATAAGGGGACTTTGAAGTAGGCAGGGTCCTTTCAAAAAGGAGTCCCATCGGGACGAGCCGTGCAGGGGTGAGGCGCATCAATTTCGAAGCGCCGCGGCCACCCACATGCTAATGAAGCGCTGAATATGCATTTCAGCGCTTCATTAGTAAACTTCAAAAAGGTCATTTGCATGGCCATTTCAAAGTTTGGGGCTAGTGTAGACATAGCCTAGGATTGCTATCAGCTGCAGAACACCTGTCCAGGCAGTAGCTCAGGACATGGTGAGCTGGGGATGTACAGCCAGGGTCAGCTGTCCAGACAGGGTGAATCCCAGGGTGACCAATTGAAAATCTCATGGGATTTTTTCTCATGGGATAGTTTTCTCATGGGAGACTTTAATCATCCGGACATTTGTTGGGAGACCAATACATCAGCACACAGACAATCCAGGAAGTTTTTGGAGAATGTTGGGGATGACTTCTTGGTACAAGTGCTGAAGAAACTGACCAGGGGCTGTGCACAACTTGACCTGCTGCTCACATATAGGGAACAACTAATACGAGAAATAGAAGTGAGGAAACCTGGGCTGCAGTGACCACGAGATCATAGATTTCAGGATCTGGACAAAAGGAAGAAAGGTGAGCAGTAACATACAGACCCTTGTTTTCAGGAGAGCAGACTTTGACTCCCTGGGAGAACTGATGGGCAGGATCCCCTTGGAAACAGAGATGAAGGGGAAAAGTGTTCAAGAGAAATGGCAGTATTTTAAACAAGTCTTACTGAAGGCACAGGAACAAGTCATCCCACTGCATAGTTAGAAATGCAGACATGGTAGGCAACCAGCTTGGCTTAATGGGGAAATCCTTAGTCAGCTTAAAATCAAAAAGGATGCATACAAGAAATGGAAACATGGACAGTTGACAAAGGAGGAGTATAAACATACGGCTGGAGAATTCCGGGCAGTAATCAGGAAAGCAAAAGCACAATTGGAACTGCAGCTGGCAAGGGATGTGAAGAGTAACAAGAAGGGTTTCTAAAGGCATGTTAACAATAAACAAGTTATCAGAGAAGGTGTGGAGTCATTACTGGATGAGGGAGGTAACCTAAAGACAGATGATGTAGGAAAAGCTGAAGTACTCAATGCTTTTTTTGCATCAGTCTTCATGAACAAAGTCAACTTCCACATGATGGTCCTAGACAATGCAATGGGAAGGTGGAGGGCAGCCATCTGTGGGGAAGGAAAAAGTTCTGAGCTATCTAGAAAAACTAGATGTACACAAATCTATGGGTCTGGATTTAATGCACCCCAGGGTACTGGGGAAATTGGCAGAGGTCAGTGCTGAATCTTTGGCCATTATCTTTGAAGACTCTCGGAGATCGGTGGAGATCCCGGATGACTGGAAAAAGGCAAACATATTGCCCATCTTTAAAAGGGGAAAGAAGGACAATCCAGGGAACAAAAGACCGGTCAGCCTTACCTCAATCCCTGGGAAAATAATGGAGGGAATCTTCAAGGAATCCATTTTGGAGCACTTGGAAGAGGGGAAAGTGATCAAAAGTAGCCAACATGGATTCACCAGGGGCAAGTCCTGCCTGACCAATCTGATCAGCTTCTATGATGAGTAACAAGCTCTGTGGACATAGAGCAGTCAGTGGACGTGATATACTTTGACTTCAGCAAAGCTTTTGATATCGTCTCCCACAACATTCTTGTCCGTAAGTTAAGGAAATATCTCTGGACTATAAGAAGGCGAGAAAGCTGGCTTGATGGTTGGTCCCAACAGGTAGTGGTCAAAGGCTCAATATCTGGATGGTGGTTGGTTTCAAGCTGAGTGCCGCAAGGCTCGGTTCTGGGTCCAGTGTTATTCAACATCTTTATTAATTACCTGAATGAGGGACTGGGTTGCACCCTCAGCATGTTTGCGGATGACAAAAAACTAGGGGGAGAGGTAGATGTGTTGGAGGATAGAGAGAGAATCCAGAGTGATCTGAATCAATTGGAACACTAGGCCAAATGAAATCTGATATGGTTCAACAAAGAGAAGTGTAGAGTCTTGCACCTGTGGTGCAAGAATCACAAGCATTGTTACAGGCTGGGGACCGACTGGCTCAGCAGCAGTACGATGGAAAGGGCCCCCAGAGTTTATGGTGGATGAAAGGCTGGGTATGAGTAAACAGTGTGCCCTTGTAGCCAAGAAGGCTAACGACATACTAGGGTGCATAAGGAGGAGCATTTCGAGCAGATCTAGCAACGTAATTATTCCTCTTTATTTGGCACTGATGAGGCCACATCTGGAATATTGTGTCCAGTTTTGGGCCCCCCAGTATAAAAAGGATGTGGATTTGGTGGAGCAGGTTAAGCAAAGGGCAACAGAAATGATTAAGGGGCTGGAGCCCAAAACCTATGAGGATAGGCTGAGGGATTTTGGCTTGTTATTGAGTGTTCAGGGAGATTGAAGTGTTCTCCAACAGGTTTTTGTATCTTACCATTCCTGATGTCTGATTTATGGCCATTTATTCTTTGAGGTAGAGAAGGTCCAGTCTGGCCAATGTAAAATGCCGTGAGGCATTGCTGGCACATAATGCCATATATGATGTTGGTAGACGTGCAGGTAAAGGCGCCCCTGATGGTATGGGTGATGTTAGCTCCTGTGATTATATCACTGGTGTAGATATGGGAGCAAAGTTGGCAGCAAGGTTAGTTGGAAGGATTGGTTCCAGGCTTAGAAATACTGTGTTGTGGTCTATAGTTACTGGTAGGAATTTGTTTAAGGTTGACAGGCTTGAAACTGGGAGGCAGCCTGGGGGAAAGTGATCAAGAGTTCATGATTCTAGGGGATGGTAGGAGAGAGACCAGCAGCTGAACACAATGGATTTCAGGAAGGCAGACTTCAGCAAACTCAGGGAAATGGTACTTATGGTCTTAACCATGATGTGAGAAATAAACAACAAAATGTCTGTGGCAACTTATAGGCTAACAGATATTTTGTAGCCTAAACGTTCATGGGCAAAGACCCACTTCATCAGATACAAGAAGCTGGTCTTTGCCCATGAAAGCTTATGCTCCAAAACATCTGCTAGTCTAGAAGGTACTACAGGACTTCTTGTTGTTTTTGAAGATACAGACTAAAACAGCCATTTCCCTGATGTGAGAAAAGGCACAGCTACCACCCAGCCCTTTCAGTCAGGCCTGGTGGGTATCAGCTAGCTACTTCCAGGAGTTGTACAGGGCTTGCCCTGATCCCACTGTGGTGCCAATGTAAGACTAAAAGCTAGAATGAACGTCCTAATGGGCTGGATGGGTCCCACTTGGCTTAGTATGCCCACAACAGGCTACAAACATAAATGGGAAGGGAAAAAAAAACAATTTCCAACACATTAGAGGAAAGAGAAAGACCATGAATATAAGAGGCCATTATTTAGTGAGGACTGAAAAATAACAGGAAATGCCCAAAATGCAGAGGTGCTTGATCATATCTTTACCCTAGTTTTCCCCAAGATGGCTGGTAGGAACTGAACACGTAATTTCATGAATGCCAATGAAAACAGGGTAACACAGGCTAAAATGGGGAAAAAACTAGTTAAAATTAATAAGAGAAATCTGACATCTTCAAATTATTAGGATCTAAGGAAGTGGGTCATAGAACACTGAAAGAGCTGATGGAGGAGCCATTAATGATTATCTTTGGAAAGTCGTGGAAGGCGGAAGAGATTCCTGAAGATGAAAAAAGGGCAAATATAACCCCCAGCTATAAAAAAGAAAAGTGAGGAAAACCTGGGAAACCAGAAACCTGTTGGCTTAACTTCTGTATCTGGAAAGATAATGGAGCACTGAGTCCAGTTCTTGGCATCACATCTCAGGAAAGATTTGGAGAAACTTGAAAACGTCCCATGAAGAGGAACAATGACTAAAATCTTGACCTGTGAGGGCAGATATTTGTAAAATGCTTTTGTTTAGTCTGGAAAAGGAAAGCTTGAGAAGGGACATGTTTAGATTTTCAAGTACCAAAAAAGGTGGTACAAGGAGAGGGAGAAAAGTTCTTCTTTAGCCCTAATGCAGAACAAGGAACAATGGACTTCAATTGCAGCTAGGAAGATTCAGGCTGGACATTATGGAACACTTCTGAATTGTTGGTGTGGTTAACCTCCAGAATAAATTGCCTGGGAAGATTGTGGAAGCTGAATCGTTGGAGATACTTCAGGGCAGATTGGACAAACACCTGTCAGGGATGGACTAGATAGGAATTCCTCTTGTTGTGAGTTCTGGTGGCTGAATTAAATGATTTTGGAAGGTTCTTTGAATTACCAGGTTATTCCCATTCTACACATGGGCAAGCTGAGCCAGAAGAAGGTCCCGTGATTTGCCCAAGGCAGAGTATGAGGATAGAAATGAAATCTCCAATGGGCTATTCCTGATTCACAGCCTGAAAATATTTGATCCAGGGGCTTCCTCTCCCTGATATGGAGACACTCTCCCCTGAGGTTCCATGACTGGTCTAAGGAGAGAGGACCAGTTCTCTCTACTTTCAGTGACGTACAGTGGAAGCAGGAGGTGGCTTAGCTAGGGTGTTTCTACACAGCAAAGTGAGTTGGGAATAATGGATGTTATTTTGAAACAACTTTGCGAGTGTCTCCAAAGCGCAACCTCTATTTTGAAACAAATTTTTAAATTGCAGATGGCTTATTTTGAATTTGGTAAAGCTCATTCTAAAAGGAACAGCCCCTATTCAGATATAGATATTTTGGAATACGGGTTTCTTAGACAAGGAAGAGGGACTATTTTCAAATAAAGTATTTTAGAATAGCTTTTACCCTGATCAATAACTGTTGTGTAGAGACAGTATTTCAGATTACAGCCCCTGGAAGCAGTGTTTCCAAAATTGGCCCTATGTTGTGTGGACTCACTACTTCAGAAAAAAAAAATGTTTTCTGGGGACCTTCCTGTCGTGTGGATGCGTTATTCCAGAATATCTTATTTTGAAGCAATAACTCCCGAATAGAATATTCTGGAATCATGCTATAGTGTAGATGTACCCCTCGAGACAGTGTGAATTGGGGTCTGAAAGCAGCTGTCCATCTAACACCTTATTCCAAGAGCCAAACACCTACCTGGGTTCCACATAGGAGCTACAGGAAAAATGTAGAAAATTAAACATGTTGTCAGCTTCCAGATTCTTGAGGTACCAACCTTCCCCTGCCCGAAGTGAGGTAAACAGCAGGGTCCTTCCCCTAAGAATTACTCCTCATGCATGTCCTCTTCCACATATTTGGTATTGAGTGGGAAAGAGAGTGAACAGTGAAGAAGAAAGGTTTGCAGAGGATATGACATTACTCAAGATAGTTAAGCCTGAAGCTGACCATGACCAGTGACAGAGGGCTCTCAGAAAACTATGTGGCTGAGAGACACAACAGCAGATGAAATTCAGCACTGATTAAAAAGTAATCCCAAGTGCACATGGAATCATAAAAGACTGGGATTGGAAGAGAGACCTCATGAGGCCATCCCATCTAACCCCCTTCTCTGAACAGAACCCACCCCAAGAACATGATCCCAGGCCTGGCTTTAAAATGCTCTAAGGATGGAGATTCCACCACCTCCACAAGCAACACTTTCCAGTGCTTCACAACCCACTTAGTGATGGAGTTTTTTTTCTAGTAGCCAATCTAGACTTCTTGTCCTGTAACTTGAGGCCATTGCTTATTGTTCTATTGTCTACCACCACTAGGAGTAACCCAGTTGTGGAGGTAGTTATGCTCTAAATTAGCTGGTACAACTGTGAGGGTTTCCCACCATAATACCACCTGAAAACAGTATATAAACGATCTCTCCTGGCCCACCAGCCTGGTCTCACTTTCACAAAGAGAAGGCCACCACTTTTGTCAGAGCACTAGCATGTCAGCAGCTGGGGCAGGATGCTGTTCTTTTGAAGAATAGGGACAGAAGAGATGCTGCCAAGCACCAAGAGGGAAACATGCGGGTGTAGAGGGGAGGGACACGGAAAGCCCTGCTCAGGAAACAGCCCTTTCGGACCCTAAGGTCCAAGGAAAGTAAACCCCTGCTAGAAGGGGAGATGCTGAATTAAGAAATTGATCCTGATTACCTCCGTGTCCAGAAAGGCCACCAGACACTGAGCACTTGTCCCCTTCCTCTGCCCTTGCTATGCTGATGATGACCGTTGTCGGGGAAGCCACTTTTCCCTGGGGTACAGAGTTCCCCAAAGGTCCGAGGCTGGAGGTCAAAGCAGTGAGGCAAGAGAGAGATCCAAAAGGAAAATTTATTTGCATATATACAAGCTGCCAGCTTCCAGAGAAGTGGGAGCCCTGAGAATCAGTTTTCAGGCCTTTTTACACAGTTTGTTTAGATAGTTTGGTAATTAATTGTCTTCTTTAACATACCAAAGTCTCAGCCAAGTTATCCTGAGATCTGTCTGCAAACACCAGCTCTGCTGACTTCAGTTTACCCAACAAAGATACATGATGACCAAAACAAAGGAGTCTTCAGGGTAAATTGTCTCTAAGTGACAAGGTCACAACTTCAAAGAGGTACAGATGACCCCCTCATTTCCTCTCACAGACTGGGGTCTGGTTATTGTGGAAAAGTAAAAATTTTAACCCCTACAGCAGTTTTTCTTTTTCCTTTTTCCCCCACACCGTGGCTAAATCTGATTGTGAGTTGCTCCTGAAGTAAAAGGGTTAGGCAGAGATCTGTTGTGAGCCAATCAGGTGAGGGATTAGGCCAGAAATTGCCCATTTTTCCCATACGAGAGAGAACGTACACAGCCTACCTTTGCCCGGGAGCAAAGGACCCACTGTTGGGTATTTAGTTTCTTAGTCCCTTAGGGCATCCATCTGCTTTTATATGCGGCGTCACAGACCAGCTGGGAAGGCTATAGCACAGTCACCCTCAGCTTCTCAGACACTTGTGCCCTCGAGATTATAAACCCAAAATGATAACATCTGGTGCCATATACAAATTTTAGACAAACAAAAAATCCATTTATTAATGATAAGTTTGATTTTAAATGATTCTAAAGCATAGCAAACAGACAAAGCACACTACGCAGCAAATAAACAAAGCATGTAAACCAAGCTTCATGTATGACGCAGATGGGCTATGAAACGCAAATTCTCACCCTAACATATGATGTAGGTGCGCAGCAGAACATTACTTTAATAATACCAGAAAGGGGAAGAAAAAATCTTGGCTGGAAACCAGTGGAATCTGTCAACCCGATGCATGGAGAATGGTAAACAAAATATCTCATGGGCCACACATTGCTTTACATCATGCAATACAGCAGTAACCTGTGGAACGAATTGCCATGGGATGCTGCAATGATCAAAAGTACAACTGGGTTCAAAAAAGAATTTGGGAGCTCGATGGAGGAGAGGTCCATGAATGGCTCTTGGCCAAGAGGGTCAGGAATACAATTATATGCTTCCAGTTGTCCAAAATGTCTGAATGCCAGAAGCCAGAGGGGAAGACAGGGACAGATCTCACTACATCTGCCCTCTTCTGTTTACACCCCACTCCCGACACTTGCTACTGGCCACTAATGGAGTCATGGTACTAGAGGGGATGGAGTATTGTTTTGACCCAGTACAGGTCATTCTCTAGACTCCTGAGACATTTTTTCTCTGCAACTGCAGGAATGGAAGGTGGGACTAAAAGAAAATAAATGCTTCCTGGATTGTTTATGTGACTTTAACAGAAGGCTGAAGAAGACTCCAAGGCTGGGATCAGTATGTTATATCAGCAGCACAACGTTGTTTTGCACAGGATAAATCAGTGACAATTAACTCTTTCTACACTGCACCAGGCTGCACTCCCCCTCCCTCCCCTTGAACCTCTGCCCTACCCAGACAACCCCTGAAACCATCTTTGTAGAGAAAGGAATAAGATCCGCCTCTGTAAGCTGGACCCTTCCGTGTAAAATATGCCATAAGGCAGCCAAAGGCAAGGTCCATGGTGTATAGTGTGCAGAAAAGGGAACTGAGGCCAGCAAAGCAGTGACACCGAGAAGGAAACTTTGTGGAAGATGCTTTAACCAAATACAATTTGCTGGGGTCTATATAGGGGCGAGTGGTTGAAACTGTAAAACCTCTGTTACAGTTTGAGGACTAACTGATTACGCAGCAGTTCTGCAGAAGAAGAACCTGGGTACGTCAGTGGATGAGAAGACGGACATGAGTCACCAGTGTGCCCTTGTAGCCTAGAAGGTTGATGGCGTATTGTGTTGCATTAGTAGGAGCTGTGCCACCATATCAAGGGAATATTATTCCCCTTTATTAGGCACAGGTGAGGCCACATCTGGAAACTGTGTCCAATTATGCCCCCTCCCTCGCCATTACAAAAAGGATGAAGATTCACTCCAGAGACTCTAGTGGAGGACAACAAACAAACATAAACCGAAAAGATGAGGGGGCTGGTGCCCATGACTTATGGGGAAAGGCTGAGGAACTCAGTCTTATTCAGTAAACAGAAGAGATGAGCGAGGCGGGAACTGTCAGCAGCCTTCAAATACCTGAAGTGGTTTCCAGAGATCATGGGGAAAGGATGTTCTCAACGGTGACAGATGACAGAATGAGGAGCAATGGCCTCATATTGCAATGGGGGAGGTCTAGCTTAGATATTGGAAAAAATATATCTCCAGGCAGGTGGTGAAGCACCTCTCTAGGCTACCTAGAGAGGTCGCAAAAGCCCCATCTGGAGAGTTAATTAAGTCCCAGCTTGACTAAGGATGGGCTGGCATAACTTTGTGGGAACTGGTTCTGCTTTGAGCAGGGGGTTGGACTCGATGACATCCTTTGGCCTCTTCCACCCCTACAATTCTAGGACTCTAACTATAGTTTCCCTGCATGCTGCCCCATGCACTTCCCTGTGGCTCAAGACATAGCCCTGTTGGATGCAGTTCTGTTCCCCTCAAGAGTCTATCTCACATACAGACTGTGACATAGGAGATGCACACACATGGTCTCCCTCACAGTCATTTTGCCATTGGTTTTTCTTCCTTTGCTGTTTCCCTTCAGGTTAGCAGCAGACTCACTTGCTCTGGTTGGCTTTTGTACAAATGTGCAACCTTATTCCAGCCACATCAGCTGCAGGGGACAAGATAGGAAATTTGGATTAGGAAGTTTCTTTCAGTGGACCAAAGTCTGTTCATGATAAAAGAATCTTTCAAGCTCGCACAGTGAAAATACATAGCAATGACCATTCCAACGAACACCCGGTGAGATTTTTTAAATCACAAGGCCTTTATCTCCTTTATCTCCTTCAGTTCAGCAGGAGCCCTCCTTTGCAGCCTCTGTAAAATACTTTCTTTACATATTTCAGGATCTCTTTTGTTGTCACCCCATAAATGATGGGGTTTAACATGGGAGGAACAAGCACATTGAGGTTGGCAAGCAAGTTAAGCATATAACTGGGGATGATTTGCGCAAACTGGTATGCAACATTGGAGAAAAAGGATGGTGTGTAGAACATCAATATGACACAGACATGGGAATTGCAGGTGCGTAGGGCCTTCAGCCGGGCGTCCTTGGATGGGAGCTGGAAGACAGCCCTGAGGATGAGTACATAAGACACAGCAATTAGCAGAGCATCCAAGCTGATTACTAAAATAGCCACAATTATGCCATACCAAAAGTTGACTGTGATGTCCTCGCAGGCCAGACGGGATATGGCCATGTACTTACAGTAGGTGTGTGGCACAAAGATGGTTCTGCAGAACTTCAGCCTCATCACAAGAAAAACAACAGGGAAAATGATACAGAAACTTCTAGTAACAACCGCCAGCCCTATTTTCCCAATCACAAGCTTGGTTAGTATGGTGGTGTATCTAAGGGGGTCACAGATGGCAACATACCGATCAAACGCCATGGCCAGCAGGATGCCGGACTCGATGAGAAAACTGCAATGGATGAGAAACATCTGGGTCAAGCAGGCAGCAAAAGAAATGTCACCGTCTCTAAACCAGAAAACAGCCAGCATCTTGGGCATTGTCGTGTTCGATAATAGCAGATCAGCAGCAGCCAGCATGGAGAGTAAGAGGTACATGGGCTCATGGAGGCTCTGTTCTGTTACAATGATGAATAGGAGTAGGGAGTTCCCCAAAAGACTTCCAAGGTACACCATGCAGAAGGGGATGGAGATCCAGGTATGAGACTCCTCTGTACCTGGGATGCCGGTCAGGATGAAGTTTACAGGAACATAAAAGGTCTGATTGTTGGCTGCCATCATCCACCATCCCGTGGAGCTTCTATTCAATTTCCTGGAGCTAAAAGGAAAATAAAAAATCAGTGAGAACTGGAGTGTCAGCCAGGACTGGAATGTATTTGGTGAGAGAATCAGAGAAACCAAGAAACTCCTCCTTGTGTGACAGTTATATCTCGGGTGGGACTGTGAACCCAAACACACTCTCCTACTACAGAACATCCCCATTCCCAATGAAGGAAGGTGCTTTAGACATTTACAGCCCCGAGTTAAACAGGGTGCTCTGCTCCTCTGGTTCCATTCCACAATAGAATCTCTCCTATGTATTTTTCCTGCACTCTCTCTCCACATTCGAGCCATGGCTCTAAAAGTGCAATAAAGCCAGCACTAGCCTCGTTCCTCCTCTTTACCCTGGTTTTACACTAATCACTCTGAACTCAAAATACTCCACAGATTACCATAGTGGTTTTTTTTCTCAGGAACTGGCCAATAAACAAGTGGGTGACTCTCCAGGGTGCTCTGTGCTGCATTACAAACCTATACCGTGATAGTTCCATTGTTCACAGATGTGAATAATTCACACACCTGAGCAACACTCTGACACCAACCCCACACCCTGTGTAGACACAACTAGGGCCTGTAAGGGAGAAGTTTTCATGGAATTATACAATCATAGACTCCTAGGGCTAAAGGGACTCCAGGAAGTCATTGAGTCAAGATCCATGTCCCAAGAAGGATCAACCCCCACTAAGTTATCCCAGTGATGACTATGTCTAGCGGGGATTTAAAAACCTCTAGTGGTGAAGCTTCCACCACAGCCCTGGGCAACGCAACCCAGAAAATTAGCAACGTACTGGTGAAGTAGTTTTTCCTCGTATCCAGCCTACTTATCTCATTCTGTCACTTCAGACCATTGCTCCTCGTTCTGGATTTTTCATTACTGAGACTAGTTTTCTTTTTCTATTCTCTTTCCAGGTCCCCTTCAGGAAGTTGAAGGCTGCTATTAAATCACCCCTCCGTCTTCTCTTCTGCAAATTAAATAAGCAAAAATCCCTCAGTCTCACCTCTTACGTCATGTACTCCAGCTCCTTAATCATTTTCGTCCAGTCCCTCCTCCAGGTCATTAAGATGTTGAACAATACCTGCCCCAGAACTGACCCTTGAGGCACCCGCTTGAAACCTACTGCCATCCAGGTATTGAGCCATTGACCTCTACGAATTGGGTCCCAACGTCAAGAAAGCTTTCTATTCATCTTCTAATGTATGTATCCAATCCATATTTTATCAACTTCATGGTGAGAATGTTGTGGGAGACTGTAGCAAATCTTTGCTGAAGTCAAGATATATCACATCCAGTGACTTCCCCATGTGCACAGCGAATGTTACCTCATCATAGAAGTGAATCAAATTGGTCAATTATAACTTGCCTTTGGTGAATCCATCTTGACTACTTTTGATCACTTTCCCCTTTTCCAAGAGCTCCAAAAGGGATTTCATGAGGATCTCCTCCATTATTTTCCGAGGGACTGAGGTAAAGCTGACCAGTCTATAGTTCCCTGCATTGAACTTCTTTCCTTTTTCGTCAAAGACGGACACTACATGTGCCTTTTTCCAGTCATCTGGGATCTCTCCTGATATCCAAGAGACTTCAGATATAAAGGCCAAAGGCTCAGCAATGAAATCGGCCAATTCCCACAGTACCCTTGGGTGCATTAAATCCAGAGCCAGGGATCTGTGCATATCTGGTTTTTCTAATTTGTTCTTAGCTCGTTCTTTCCCCACTGAGAACTTCCCTCCGCCTTCCCATAATTCATTGTCTAGTCTTGGCCCATGAAGACTGAAGTACACACACAGAAAAAGAAGTATTACAGATGTTCTTACATTATCTCTCACTAGTTTACCTCTTTCATCCAATAATGGACCCACACCTCTCATAATCCGCACATTGTTCACATGCCTGTAGAAACCTTTCTCGTTACCCTTCACATCCCCTTGCCTACTGCAGTTCCCAATGTGCTTTCCCTTTCGTGATTACTGCCTGGCATTCTCCAGCCGTATATTTATATTCCTCCTTCGTCAACTGTCCATATTTCCTTCTTGTGTGCATCCTTCTGGAGTTTAAGCTGACCAAGGATCTCCCTGTTAAGCCAAGCTGGTTACCTACCATGTCTGCATTTCTTACTATGCAGCGGGATGGTTTGTTCCTGTGCCTTCAGTAAGACTTCTTTAAAATACTGCCAGTTCTCGTGAACTCTTTTCCCCTTCATCTTTGTTTCCAAGGGGATCCTGCCCATCAGTTCTCTCAGGGAGTCCAAGTCTGCTCTCTTGAAATCAAGGGTCTGGATGTTACTGCTCATCTTTCTTCATTTTCTCTGGATCCTGAAATCTACTATTTCATGATCGCTGCAGCCCAGGTTGCCACCCATTTCTGTTTCTCCTACTACTTCTTCCCTGTTTGGGAGCAGCAGGTCAAGTTGTGCATGGCCCCTGGTCAGTTCGCTCAGATCTTGTACCAAGAAGTTATCCCCAGCATTCTCCAAAAACTTTCTGGACTCTCTGTGTGCTGCTGTATTGGTCTTCCAACAAACGTCTGGATGACTAAAGGCTCCAAGGAGAACCTGTGTCTGTGATTTGGAAGCTTCTCTTATTTCTCTGAAGAGAAAATCCTCATCTATTTCATCTCCCTCATCTGTAGGTCTGTAGCAGACACCAACTAACACAGCAGGGCTACGTCTACACGTGCACCCAACTTCGAAATAGCTTATTTCGATGTTGCGACATCGAAATAGGCTATTTCGATGAATAACGTCTACACGTCCTCCAGGGCTGGCAACGTCGATGTTCAACTTCGACGTTGCTCAGCCCAACATCGAAATAGGCGCAGCGAGGGAACGTCTACACGCCAAAGTAGCACACATCGAAATAAGGGAGCCAGGCACAGCTGCAGACAGGGTCACGGGGCGGACTCAACAGCAAGTCGCTCCCTTAAAGGGCCCCTCCCAGACACACTTTCATTAAACAGTGCAAGATACACAGAGCCAACAACTAGTTGCAGACCCTGTATATGCAGCACGGACCCCCAGCTGCAGCAGCAGCAGCCAGAAGCCCTGGGCTAAGGGCTGCTGCCCACGGTGACCACAGAGCCCCGCAAGGGCTGGAGAGAGAGTATCTCTCAACCCCCCAGCTGATGGCCGCCATGGAGGACCCCGCTATTTCGATGTTGCGGGACGCGGATCGTCTACACGTCCCTACTTCGATGTTGAACGTCGAAGTAGGGCGCTATTCCCATCCCCTCATGGGGTTAGCGACTTCGACGTCTCGCCGCCTAACGTCGATTTCAACTTCGAAATAGCGCCCGACGCGTGTAGACGTGACGGGCGCTATTTCGAAGTTAGTGCCGCTACTTCGAAGTAGCGTGCACGTGTAGACGCAGCCCAGGTCTGTTACTTCTGCCTCTGAGCTCAACCCAAAGATCCTCAACCGGCTTTTCTCCCTCCTTATACTGGAGCTCAGAGCAATTACACTGCTCCCTCACTTGGAGCAGAACTCTTCCTCCTTTTCTCCCCGTCTGCCTTCCTAAACAGTTTATACCTGTCCGTGACCATTCTCCAGTTATGCAAATCATCCCATCCCATGACCAGCATCTGAAGAAGTGAGTTAACTCACGAAAGCTCATGCTCTAAACTTTTCTGTTAGTCTATAAGGTGCCACAGGACCCTTCGTTGCTGCTACAGATCCAGACTAACATGGCTACCCCTCTGATACATCCCATCAAGTTTCCATTATTCTAACCTCTTCATAAACTTTGACTGCTCCATTGCCTCTACTTCTTCCTGTTTTTTTTCCCAGTCTCCTTGCATTAGTGGCCACGCACCTGAGAAAAGTGGCTGACTGGCCCACTTTCTCCCCTTCACTCAGGAATCCTACTTTGTTGTTCCCTACTCCTTCCTCACTTACCTCAGGGCTTGTGTCACCATGCTCCGATGAACCTAGTTTCAAAGCCTCCTCACAAGGTTTGCAAGCCTGCCCAAAAACATGCTCTTTCTTCTTTTTGTTAGGTGGATCCCATCTCCTCTAAGCCATCCTTCTTCACAAAAGAGTATCCCATTGTCAAAGTAACCAAATCCTTTTTCTTCTCTTAGGGGTGGTGGTTGTAGAACCCCCATCCCTAGGGCTGTGCATCACATGCCTTACAGTCCGACGGTCTTCTGATCCATTCTCTGGGAGGTATCTGCCCCAGCTATCTCCACCGTATCACCTGTGTACAGAAGCTGAAAGCGGTTATGTAACTCCACTGGAACTGTAGAGATTTGAACTGGTTTTCTTCTCCTGGAGGTAACATGCTTCCAGTTCTCCTCCTAATTTTGAAAAATCATCTGTTCCTGCAGTATTATTTGGTGCCTTCTACCCAGAAAGTCTTCAAACTCTTGGATGGACCTGAGGATTGATATTTGCACCTCATGTCCTCTAACCTTGTCTTCCATAATGGCAACCAGCTTGCACTGGGGACATACAAAATTCTGTCTATCGTCCGGGAGGAAGACAAACGTAGCACATGACAGGTAGGTCACAACAGCAGACTTGTCACTAGTCATGTCATTGTCCATTTTCCCCCTTTTCAGAGATCCCTGAGATGTTTCTAGTGTTTCCATGAAGGGAACAAGAGAAACAACCTATAAAAAAGTGACAACTGGAATGGGGTTCCCACCAAGGTGAACTCCGAGTCAAACTCCCTGTTAGCTGCTTCTGTTCACTGCTTACTCTGTTTGCTGTGGCTGCCTTCTTACAAGGCTGCTGACTGGCTATGCCTCGCTCAAAGCCTTGTCCCCAGTCTAATCAGCCCTTGAAGGTCCGCCTGGAACAAAGCTCTCCCAATTCACACATTGCAAACTAATCAAACTGCCAAACGCACTTTCAAACTGTCCCTCTTTGTTCAACAAATGCTCAGGCACACAGACAGATATTCAACCCACCAGCTCACAAAGCAGCCCACCCTCACCGAAAGTCACACTCACCTGAGCTCCTCATGGATGCTGCTTTCCCAGGCAAACTGCCTCTTAGCTGCTCCTGTTCACTGCCCACTGTGTTTGCTGTGGATGCCTTCTTATAAGGCTGCTGGCTGGTGAGGCCTAGTTTTAACTCTGTCATGAGGAGAACCTGCTCCCATTGGCTTAGGCTGTCTGCATGAACACACTACGTCACTGCAGCTGTGCCAAGGCACCTCTTGAAGCTCAGCCATGTCCGTAGCCCTGCGACAAAGAACTACAGCTGCAGGCAGGAGAACATCGGGCTCACAGCAGCTTTTCTACTCAGTTGCTCCTGAGCACCACAGTTTGCTCAGACTCCGCCTGAACAACAATCAATTTCTGTGACCGCGCTGAACCCAGCCCTGAGCCCCTTATGGACCTGAGGGAAGTTTCCCTGAGTGCAGCCTGGGGATTTGGGGTGAGGATGTCACAAGACTGGAGAAGATTTCAAAGGAGGTTTCCTCTGAACTGTCCTGATAACCAACAACGGCCCAGCCCAGAGCCGCTGAGTTCAACAGCCAGAGCCCCAGTGACGTGCGCGGGTGAGGGTCAGTGTAACCCGGCGCCCTCGTCCTGACACGGCCCCTCAGCGCAGGGCCGGGGGCATTGGCTCAGTGCCAGGGGCTGCCGTCCTGCCCCTGCAGTCAGAGTGAGGCAGCCCCAGTCTAGCTCACCCCCTTCCAACACTGACTCGGTGTCAGGTGTGTGCGGCCGCCCCGGACAGATTCATTCCCTGCCAAGGATTCACCAGGCTCCTGCCCCAGCTGGGGATGAGCAGTCGCTGCCTGGGACTCGGTCGGGAGCTGCAGGTGGTGGAGAATCTGCACTGAGTGGGGCTGAGGTTCAGGGATGTTTATACAGCTGCCCTGGGACTCCCAGGGGGTCTCAGAGCCAGCAGGGAGCCCCAGGGACCTGGCCTGTGGGACTGGCGCAGGTGGGGAAGGGCAGCCGAGAATTAACCCTTTGCTCTCCCTTGTCATATCTGATCAGTTCTTGTTTGGTACATGATTTTAAAAGGTACTCGTGATACTGAGGCCCCTGGCAAATTGTTCCTTTGACTTTGAAAACGACTTTCAGCTCTGACCTGAGAACTCTCCACTCCACACACAGACATAACAGAATGGGGTGTGCAGGGACCTCATGACTCACTAAGATTAGTATCAGCTGCAGAACACATGTGCAGGCAGCAGTTCAGGGCATGGTGAGTAGGGGATTTACAACCAGGCTCAGTTGTCCAGCCCGGCTCCATCCGCAGGTGACCAATGAAAAATCCTAGGACACAACTGCAGCCAGTTGTCCCCACTCAGAGGTAGCTGCAGAAACCTGACAACATAGAGCAATACCCTGCCCATGGACAGAGACAACTGGCTGTGTCAGGGTATCAGGGGCAGGGGAGAGTGAACTCTCCAGTCGTCTCAGCCAAATCAGTGCTTTTATTAGCCCTGCTCCCAAGTGCAGTGTGAGAGACGGGAGGTGACGGATGGCTTCCTTGGGGCACTGGGCTGTGAGAGGAGCCAGTCAGGGCTTAGGCAGTGGGGCCTCCACTTCACAGGGGCGAGACACTGAGGTGCCCTTGTCATTTACCTACAAGGTGTTGACGGAGCTCACGTTGTTCTGCGTAACGCTGCGTTAACCCCTGTATTCGGCTGTGCCGTGCCAGGTGCAGTTCACAAACCCAGAGACATGGCCCATGATGCTGTCTCACCCACAGAAGTTTCCCACCCCCGTGTCTGCCTAGATAATTGAATGTAAGACAGGAATTGGGATAGAATAAGTCAGGTGCTGCCCTTCCTCTCGGTACAAAAGAGCAACGCACAGGTGTAGAAGAGAAGATCAGCAAATAAAAATGGCTAGAGGAAATATTTTCCCGCACTCCAGGCAGTCGCGCTGTGCACCTCATGGCTGCAGCATTTTGTTGAGGCCAAGAACTTGGCAAGTCTCAAAAAGGGATTGAACATTTCTCTGAGTATCAAACCCATCCTCAGTTACTGGACTTCAGGACAAAGGACAGCTTGTCACACCTGGCCCAGGCCTCAAGCCGCCTTGTGGCAGAGATCAGGGTGTGGCTCAGTACGCACAGGGACGGTTGTCCCATCAGATGTTCTCACAGGTTCTTCTGAAGAATCTGGCCCTCAGCTCCTACACCCTGGGAGCGCCGATGTTTACTTATCTCTGCAGCTGGCCCTTTCCAAAAGTTCCCTGCGGCTTAGGGGTGTCTTTACTCTGCACCTGCCCTGTCACGCACCTCAGCCCTGATTTGCAGCGGTGCTGAGCTCTCACAGCGCCATTCACGAGCACTGCAGCTGGCGGTGCTCAGCAGCTGTGAAACACCAGGCCGGGGTGGCTCGAGCTGGGCACCAAACAGTAGCAACGGGAGACTTCTGAGAGCGTAGCAGCCACCAGTGCCTGCTCCCCCACGCTGCCCTTCCGCCAAGGCACGGCCATCCCCTCCCCCTGCCCCAGACCTCCCCCGTCAGCTCCCGGAGCCCCAACCCTCACACTGCCTCATCCCCTGAGCCCCCTCCCCCACTGCCTTCTGCCTGCCAGGCCCTGCTCCTGCCCCAGCCTTTCCCCAGCCCCACCGCCCCACGCACTGCTCTGCGCCGCGCCCCCTCCCGCTCACCTTTACGGGTGGCGACAACTGTGAGGAACAGCCCTGCGGCTGTTCTCAGAGATGGGGCCGTCTCCCCGTTCCAGGGCCCTGCAGCCAAACCGCAGCCCCTGCACATCAGCAGCTGCTCTGGGGAACAATTGCCTTGAGCGCAGAGACTGGACTGACTAACCCCCCCCCACAGCCACAGTCCCTCCAGTCCCACCATTCAGGTTCTCCCTGGAACTGGCCCATTGGTGCCCCAGTCGCAGGGGGCCCTGATGGCTTCTGTCAGCCAGGGGCCAAGTCAGAGAATTCCTCTGGCAGCACAGATTTAACTCTGCTCCCGTAATTGTCTGGGAGTCAGGGACCACAGGTCAGGCATGTCAGTCACAGGGCTCTGAGGTACTGCTATGTCCCCACCTGCCAGCCATTGCTAGGCCAGAAGCTGAACCCCCGCAGCGGGGCCTTAGTTCTGGAGCCTGCTGGGCTGGATGCCAGGGGCCATGATTGCCATGACCCGGCACCTCCCTGTGCTCTGGTTTGGGTGCTGTGTGGCTCCTGTTTCCGCTCCCAGGGCCTGACCTCCTGGCAGTCTGACTCTGTTGCTCTCCTGATGCTGGACTCTTGCTTTGCTGTGAGGCTGTCTTGGATGCTCAGACATCCCACATCCCAGCTCTGACATGGGGACACCAGGCACTCTTGGTCGAGACGTGGCCTCTATGTGTCCGGCACTGCCTCGACCCACACCTGCCTGTGAGGGATCCATCACTAACATCCGAAATCTCCCGAATCCTGCAGTGTTTGACCTCCCTGCCATACCCTGCAGCATGGCCTAGGGGAGTGCACACGAGGCTGGGCATCAGGCGACCAAGATACAAGTCCCAGCTCTGCCACAGGCATCATGTATGACCTTAAATGAGTCAGTTCATCTTCCTGTGCCTCACTTTTCCCATCTATAAAATGGGCTCTTGACTGTGCCCTCCTTAGCCTTTCACCTTGAGATCTGTTGGTGAAAAGTATATGTAAGAACTGGAGATTGCTATACTTCAGGGTCAGCAACCTGTGCCATTAGGGGGTATGGGGCCCAGGATGTGGCCACCCCCTCCCCCTTTGTACATATCCCCTTCAGTTGGCGGGGGGGCGGGTGCTCTTGGGTGCTCTGTGGTGTGGGCATAGAAGCAGGGAGTGTTGTGGAGGATGGGGGGAGTGCAGTGGGGGGCCTGCCAGTGTTCACCCCACGGCCTCGTCGAACTGGGCCCGCACGGCCTCCCAGACCCGGGTCCCTTCGGGGTCCACCTGGCAACTGGGGGCAACGGGTGGCTGCACATTGGCCCTGCCAGCCTCCACAGCTCATCCCTGGAAGAAGGCCTCCCCCTTGCTCTTGACGAGGTTGTGGAGGGTGCTGCACGCGCCCACAATCTGGGGGATGTTGGTGGGGCCCGCATCAAGGCAGGTGAGGAGACACCTCCAGCGCCCTTTGAGGTGGCCAAATGTGCGCTCCACCACCTGGCGCGTGTGGTTCAGGCACATGTTGAAGCGCTCCTGGCTGGCTGACAGGAGGCCCATGTAAGGGTGCAGGAGCCAGGGCCAGAAGGGGTATGCCGCATCTGTGATGATGCAGAGGGGCATGGTGGTGTCACCCACAGGGATCTCCTGCTGGGGGATGTAGGTCCCTGCCTCCAGCCGGCGACACAGGCCCGAATTCTGGAATACCCGGGCATCGTGGGTGCTGCCAGGCCAGCCCACATATATGCCCAGGAAGCAGCCCCGGTTGTCCACCAAGGCCTGGAGGACCACTGAGTGATAGCCCTTCTTGTTTAAGTAGCGTCCTCCACTGTGCTCCGGGGCGCGGATGGGGATCCCATCCAGAGCCCATCCAGAGCCCAGAAGCAATTGGGGAAGCCCAGGGTGGCAAACCCAGCGATGGCGGCATCCAGGTCCCCAAGCCTCACGAGCCTGTGGAGGAGCAGGGCGTTGATGGCGCGGAAGACCTGCAGGGGAAGCACATGGGTCAGCAACAATGAGGGGTGTGCAGGGTGTGTGTGGCCCTCCCCTTCCAGGGCTCCCCTTCCCTGCCAGGGCTGCCTCGCCCTCCCCCCGTGGGTCCTCTTTCCTCCATGAGGACAGCCCCGATGGTGGCCTTACCGACGCCAGACTGCTGGCCCATGGATCGATAGCTGTCTGGAGTGGCCAGCTTCCAGACAGCAATGCCGACCCATTTCTCCACACTGAGGGCACGCCGCATGGCGGTGTCCTGGTGCCTCAGTGCTAGGGTGAGCCACTGGCAGAGCTCCAGAAATGTCTGCCAGCTCATGCGAAAGTTCTGGAGGTAGCAGTCATCGTCCCACTCACCGAGCACCAGCCGCTCCCACCAGTTGGTGCTAGTGGGGTAGCTCCACAGCCAGTGGCGTGTGAGGCGGTGAGGGGGGTGCGGTGGGCTGCGGGGTTTGGGGTTGCTTCCTCCTCCCCTGTGGGCAGCTCCTCCTCTGTGGCTAGGATGTGATCAGCTGCCTCCTGCATGGCATGGAGCAGGGCGAGCACTGCTCCTGCAGGGGCGGCTGTGTGGACCTCTGGCTGCTGCTGCTGCTGCTGCTGGGGGTCCATGACTGCATCGCTCAAGGTGTGCGTGCCTATGGCTCTGCAAACCGTGTGCTGTGCAGGCTGAGTGTGTCTGGGAGGGGCCCTTTAAGGGAGTGTCTAGCTGTTACCCCGGAAACGCTAGTCCGCCCTGTGACCCTGTCTGCAGCTGTTCCTGGCACCCTTATTTTGATGTGTGCTACTTTGGCGTGTAGACCTTTCCCCACAGCACCTACTTCGATGTGGTGCTGCCCAACATCGACGTTGAACGTCGACGGCACCAGCCCTGGAGGACGTGTAGATGTTATTCATCGAAATAGCCTATTTCGATGTCGCTACATCAAAATAAGCTATTTCGAAGTAGCGTTCACGTGTAGACATAGCCGTCCTATCATAAAAGTCACGGAGATCATTTTTTCTCTCTCCTTGTTACAACACTTTGGCTATGTCTACAAGAGCCCAAAACTTCGAAATGGCTATCTGCTGTTTGGAATAAGGGGATTTCGAAGTTGCCAGGGCCCTTTCGAAAAGGAGCCCCATCTGGATGAGCCGTGCGGTGGCGAGCCGCGTCAATTTCAAAGTGCTGAAGCTGCCGGCATTCTGACAAGGTGCTGAATATGTATTTCAGAGCTTCATTAGTAAACTTTGAAATGGCCATTTCGAAGTTTTGGGCTAGTGTAGACACAGCCTTTGGATACTTGACAGCTGTAATCATGTTCCCCCTGAGTCGTCTTCTCCAGACTAAACACACCCAGTTCTTCCTAACTGCCCTGAAGGTCATATTCTCTAGGCCTTTAGTCATTTTTGCTGCTCTTCTCTGGACTTCCTCAATTTATCCACATTTTCCTGAAATAAGGATCCCAGATCTGGACATGATACTCTACCTGAGGCCTAATCAACAGACAGCAAAATGGAATAATTAACTGCTCATGTCTTGCTTCTGACACTCCTGTTAATACAGGGTGAACCTCTCTAATCTGGAACTCTCTCATCTGGCAACATTTGTCGTCCAGCATGATTTTAGTTCGCCAGACAGCCACTTATTGTGAGTGTGACCACGTATCCTGTGGCTCCATAGTGTTGGTTTCCAGTCACCAGCCCTGGTGCTCAGTGTTTGGTGCTATTATTTAACTGTAATTTATCCCTAAATGTCTTCTTAGAGCTCAGTAAGCAGTGAAAGTGCTGCTAGATGATCTTGATCTCCCATGGTCCATCACATTCTCTCGTCCAGCACCGGTCTGGTCCCAAGGGTGCCAGACGAGAGAGGTGCAAACTGTACAGTGATTCAGGCTGGCAGGAGGCTGTGTCTGGGAATCTGACCCCTGCACTGGCAATGTTACCCACTCCCCCTGCCACGGAAGAGGAAGACAAGGTGGGAAGGTGACTTTCTTCCAGGCTGTTTTTACATGGGGATGTTGTACAGGCTGAAAGGGCAACTGTGCTCAAACAAGATTCAGAAGACTTTCCGGGGACCATTGCCTGGGATGGCCAGGGATGCACCTGCATGCACCAGTGCTCCTGACTCTGAGTGCTAGAGCCGGGACTGGACAACGGGGCAAGAAGCACTTGAAAAATTGTCAGTTTCAGACAACAGGACCCTAAGAACATAAGAACATAAGAATGGCCATACTGGGTCAGACCAAAGGTCCATCCAGCCCAGTATCCCATCTGCCGACGGTGGCCAATGCCAGGTGCCCCAGAGAAGGAGAACAGAACACAATGATCAAGTGATTTATCTCCTGCCATCCATCTCCTGCCCTTGTTCTGAAGGCTAGGGCACCATACTTTACCCCTGGCTAATAACCATTTATGGACCTAACCTGCAAAAATGTATCAAGCTCTTTTTTAAACCCTAATAGAGTCCTGGCCTTCACAGCCTCCTCCGGCAAGGACTTCCACAGGTTGACTGTGCGCTGTGTGAAGAAAAATTTCCTTTTATTAGTTTTGAACCTACTACCCATCAATTTCATTTGGTGTCCCCTAGTTCTTCTATTATGGGAAAAGGTAAATAATTTTTCTATATTCACTTTCTCCACACCATTCATGATTTTATATACCTCTATCATATCGCCCCTCAATCGCCTCTTTTCCAAACTGAAAAGTCCCAGTCTCTCTAGCCTCTCCCCATATGGGACCCCTTCCAAGCCCCTAATCATCTTAGTCGCCCTTTTCTAAACCTTTTCTAATGCCAATATATCTTTTTTGAGGTGAGGAGACCACAGCTGCACGCAGTACTCAAGATGTGGGCGTACCATAGTTTTATATAGGGGAAGTATGATATCTTTTGTCTTATTATCGATCCCTTTTTTAATAATTCCTAACATCCTATTTGCTTTACTAACTGCCGCTGCACACTGCACACTGCATGGATGTCTTCAGAGAACTATCCACTATAACTCCAAGATCCCTTTCCTGATCTGTCCTGGGCCTGATGGAATTGTTCTGACTCAGGCTGGCGACTATTATGTCCCTATGCAGGACAATGGCTGGAAGCAGCATGAGCCAGTAGCTGCAAGTAGCTTCTCTACCTGATTAGCCCTGCCTGCCTCCCCAGGGGCTGCTGACCTCCCAGGAGCTGCTGCAGGAGAACGTATAAACACGCCCCCGGCCGGGCAGTCTGCGGCGCACTCCAGGCTGGCTGGGCCCGGAGGCTCTTTCCTTCCATGGTGAAGATCATTGTCACATCCTGTCCGGCGAGTCCAGGGCAATGCGAGTGGGGGGTGAGTGTCTGACCCCTCTGGGCTGAGTTTCAGAGGGAGATATGAGCCTCACAACACCAAACACATTTCTGTGCTATCAGCCTTGCTGCGGAACTTCTGCCCTGGCTGGTTAGCTGGTTCCAGGCAAGTCTCCTCTGGACAGATCAGCTCAGGGTCCAGCCTGCTCAGCAAAGTCCTCACCACTCCCAGCCAGCAGCCAGCCAGACGGGGCAGGGGCAGGGCTGGAGTCTGATGAGTCTTTCCAGTTGGAAATCTACTGCGCCCTGCATGAGAGTTCCCTGCCCTACGTCTCTGCTGTAGGAGGAGGGATCTGTCCCGTTGCAACTGGCTAGTGTTTCTCTGCACTGGAGGGATGGCCGGTGCATGAGGTGGGTGGTTCTGGGGCACCGGGCCCTGGCAGGAATGGCACATCCCCAAATCTCTCATTGTTCTCCCTGCTATTCCCTGATGTCCCCCAGCCCAGCACCTCTGCCGGCTGACCTGGTGCTGCTTCCCCCAACCTGACTGAGCACATTTCAACACATAATCTTAGACTCCCAGAATTGCAATGGGCCTCGAGAGGTCATCAAGTCCAGTCCCCTGCCCTCACAGCAGGTCCTAGCTCCCTCTAGATGATTCCTGTGCGATACTTATCCAACCTGCTCTTAAATATCTCCAGTGATGGAGATTCCACAACCTCCCCAAGCAACTTATGCCAGTGTTTGACCACCCTGACAGCTGGGAAGCTTAAAACCACTGAATCTTGTTGTACACTCAGGGGTTCAGAAAAATAATTTCCTTCTTCCTTCTTGTAAAACCCTTTCAGGTACTTGGAAACTGTTCTCATGTCCCCTTTCAGTCATCTCTGTTCCAAACTAAACTATCCAAACTCATTCAGCCGTCCCTCACAGGTCAGGTTCTCTAGGCCTGCCATCATTTTGGTTGCTTATGTCTGCACTTTCTAAAGTTTCTCCACATCTTTCCTGAACTACGGTGCCCAGGACTGGACACTATATTCCAGTTGAGGCCTAATCAGAGCAGGGTGGGGCAGAAGAATCATTTCTCATGTCTTTCTCACAACACACCAGTTAATGCATCCCAGAATGGTGTCGGGGGTTTTTGGCAACAGTGTCTCACAGTTGACTCATGTTTTGCTTGTGGTCCACTTTGATCCCCAGAACTTTCTGCAGGACTCCTTGATAGACAGTCACTTCCCATTCTGTATGTGTGAAGCTGATTGTTCCTTCCCAAGTGGAGCACTTTGCATTTGTCCTTATTCGACGTCACCCTGTTTACCTCAGACCGTTTCTCCAGTTTGTCCAGATCATTTTGAATTATGTCCCTCTCCTCCAAAGCAGTTATAACCCCTCCCATATTGATATCATCTGCAAACTTGCTAAGCATCCTCTGTATGCCATTAACTAAATCCCTTCTGAAGGCATTGAACAGAACCGGTCCCGCAACTGACCCGTATGGGATTCCCACTTCTTACGCCCTCCCAGTAAGACTGTTAACCATCTATGACTACTGTCTGAGACTGGTTATGCATCCTCCTTAGAGTGTCCTCATCTAGGTTGCATTTTCCCCGTTTATTTATAAGAAAGTCATTTGAGACTATACGAAATGTCCACAGAAGTCTAGGTATACCATGTCTACTGCTGCCGCACACAGTCCCCAAGAAGTGATGTGATATATTCTTGACAAATCCCTGTTGACTGTTACTTTTCATCTTATTATCTTTTAGATGTTTGCAGATGGATTTTTTAGTTATTTGCTTCATTACCTTTCCTGGCACAGAAGCTAAGATGACGAGTCTGGAATAGCCTGGGTTGTCCTTATTTCCCTTCTGATATATGGACACTACATTTGCCTTTTTCCAGTCTTCTGGAATGTCTCTGGTCTTCCATGACATTTCAAAGATGATAGCTCCTGGTACAGATACCACCTCAATCAGATCTCTGAAAATGTTAGGATGGATTTCATCAGCCCCTGGTGGCTTGAAGGTATCTAATTTTTCCAATTACTTTATGACCTGTTTTTTGTCTATTTTAACTTCTCAACCTACCTGATTTTTCCAGAATTCACTATTGTAGGCATTCAATCACCACCAGCCTTCTTGGTCACTACCAAAACAAAGATGTCATTAAGCACCTCTGCCATATGCATATTTTCTGTTAGAGTTTTTCCCTTGTCATTGGGCAACAGAACTACCCTGTCAAGGGTCTCCCTCTTGTTTTAAGTAGAGTTGCAGAATACTTTCTTGTTATGCTTCTCTCTAGCTACACCAGCGGTTCCCAACTTTTTGAGACGGGAACCCATTTTGAGAGTTCAGTAAGACTTTGTGACCCAAGACAATTCAAAATGGGGGTCTGGGGTGGGGAAGGTTCTCCCCTGAGAAAAATATACCCCCCTTCTCCCCGGCATAAACCCCTTGCAGCCCCAATCCCTCAACCACCACCAATCTCACACGACCTCCATGCACTGCTGCTTCTGCTCCTTCAATGGGTCAGTGCTGCCTCCCCAATTCAGTTTTCCCCAGCCCTCCTACTCCCTTTCCCCACCTGCAGAGTGGAAGTTCCCTGCCCTGCTGTGCTGAAATGGGACTCAATTTAATTGGTTTAATGGCCGGATCCCTCCTGCTATCTGTTAAACCAATTAAACTGAGTTCCATTTAAGTGTGGCAGGGCAGGGACTGGGAGCTGGAGGAGTGAACAGTGGCAGGAGCCACATGCATCCCAGAGCCACCCAGCTGTTGACCTGTAGAAAATCTAATGGCGACCCACGTTTGGGTCTCGAACCATAGACTGGGAATGCCTGAGCTAGACTGAGCTGATTTTGTGCCTTCCCCATTTGAAGTTTGACCCTCTGCACTTGTGGTTCTCATTCATCCTTCATAATTTGATTTTCACCCCCTGTCATGATCATGAGGATTAGCCAGCAGCCCGGGAGTAAAAGGGTTAACCTCCTTAGCCAGGTGGGGTTGGCCTATAGGAATGTAGGTAAAAATTAAATTTTGGCTCCTCCATCTTCTGTTCTCTGGTCTTTCTTCTTCTTTTCAGCCATGAGGGAGAGAGACACAGAATATCTCCCTCCAAGAGCAGGCCCTCCAATCTTCTGTAACTAGGGTAAAGTTCAGATAAGTCCGTTAGGCTTTATTGTTTTATTTTTTGGGAAGTGGGGTCTGATGTCTGTCCACTTTTTAGAAATGTTCTTTTACCGTCCTTGTAACTAAGTCCTAGGCCCATGGTGGAGACTCCCCGTGGGTTTTAATTTGTGACCCTTCCATCTGGTCATGAGGCTTCCAACACAAATATTGTTGTAATAATAAAAATTCTCTCTTTTTCTTTTTATTAACCTGGTATCGGTTAATGTCTGTGTCCTGGTTTTCACTTTTGGGGCTGAGATTTCCCACGTCGTCTCTCCCTGGTTTCCTTATGATTACTTGGGTGGTGGCAGCGAATTTTATCCCCACATTCTAAGGGTTTTTAGGATTTTGGGGGGCGGAGTTTATACCAAAACCTGGCAGAGAAGGTTTTGGAGGTACTTTTGCTGGCCCCCACTTCTGCATTTATCTTGCTAGAGTGGGGAAGGAGCCATGACACACACACACACCCCTTTTTACAGGGCTCCTTTCTGGTTTTTAGAACATTTAAGATCTCCAGGTTATGCCTGGCATGTGTCATACATACACACAGAGAGACTGTTGTGATCTCACACAGACACACCCTCATTAACACACAGACACACATACTCAGCTGCTGTAAGGGAAAAGAAACCCCAGGAAGGCGCAGGTAACAGAGCTAGAATGCAGCATATGTCCCCACCAGCCACTTCCTTCCCATCCCCCTCCTGCTGCTGCCTCCCTGTGGCTGCCCCCCAAGGAGCCAGCTCAGCAGACGGATGCAGACAGACTCTCAGCCAGCCAGGGCAAATGTGACCAGCATTGCCACTTGTCTGGTTCTTGCCAGGGACCAGAGGCAGGGCTGAGCCACAGCAGGTACATGGCCAATGGTCACAAGGGTTTGTACTTAGCACAGCCCAGCTCTTCCCTGCTCCCATGCTCTGGTGGGATGGGAGCTCGCCAGGCTGTGCAGCCAGGAGCAGGAAATCACCCCCAGTTGCTAGTGTGGATGCAGCCGTAGGGCCAACCCCTGCTCAGTAACCTGAGTTCTCCCAGCTGGGTCTGGCACTTTATAAGGTTTATAAGCTGGCAGGCTACAGAGGGGGTGGCATTTGAGATGTCTCTCCTTGGGTTAATCCCAAACTCTTACCCCCAAAAGACCTACTTGTTAAGTACACCTTGTTGCTAGGTGTTACAGAGCCACTGAAAAAGTATCAAAACAAAAAAGCAGTCCTGTAGCACGTTAAAGACTAACAAAAGAATTGATGGTGATGAGCTTTCGTGGGACAGACCCACTTCTTCAGATCATAACACCAGAACAGACCAGAAGTGGGTCTGTCCCACAAAAGCTCATTACCTAATCAATTCTTTTGTTAGTCTTTAAAGTACTACTGGACTGCTTTTTTGTTTTGATAGAATACAAACTAACACAGCCACCTCTCTGTCAGTGAAAAAGGTAGATTAAAGCACAGAGAATTTGTTCCCTGGGATTCAAATAAGCAGATACAGTCTATAGGGGTAGAGGGTACATCAATAAGGCTGAGAAGTCCCACAAACCAACCATGTCCTCTCAAAAAATCTGACTGCATCTGACTGAATGCCCCCTTCTACTCACACATCTGTTGTCCTATGATTCAGCCCCTTCTAGGTATGGATGCTACGGAACAATTCTATTCATCCCTACTCTGGCCACACAAAGGACTGCCAAGCCAGTTACCACTACCAATTCAAATTTCAGCCTCTCTTCCCACCAGCTCACCTGCTGACCTGCCAGCACTTCCAGAAGATTTCTCAGGGGGCCACTGTCTATGGTAATTCCTTAAGTCTATGGTAATTTAGTTAACAGAACAGCTGGAATGTCTAGAAAAGGGTAGTATCACCCCCCATCCTTCACATCATCCTTGGGCATTTTTAGGAGCAGGACAGAGAAACCTCTATCAGAGAAGACCAAGATGATGCGTGTTCTGCTGTAAGTTCAGGGGATTGGCCTTGGTGACTTCTTGAGATCCCTTCCAGTTCCATTCCTTGTGAGTCTATAACAGAGGGCTCTTGTGAACTGGGATTCTGCAGGTCACTATGGAACTGCAGGTCTCTTCCCTGTCACCTGGTCTTCAGGTAATTCACGGTGTCATTTTGCTTTTGCTCAGGGTGTTCGGTGCTGGCCAGGACAGTGACTGCTGATCATGACAGATTTCAATAGCACAAGTTTCCAGCCCAGAACATTCCAGCTGACAGGGATCCCGGGCCAGGAAGCTGTTTACCACTGGATCGCTGTCCCATTCCTGGTGTTATACCTGACTGCCATTGTTGGGAACTCCCTTGTTCTCTGCATTGTCTGGGCAGACCGGCGCCTCCATCAGCCCATGTATTGGTTCCTTTGCATGTTGTCAGTCAACGACATTGGTATGTCTCTGTCAACTCTTCCCACCGTGCTGGGCACCTTCTGCTTCCATTTCACGGCTATCGCATTCGACTCCTGCCTGGCCCAGATGTTCTTCATTCATTTCTTCTCCTTCATGGAATCAGGGATTTTACTGGCCATGTCGTTTGACCGCTTTGTTGCCATCTGTAACCCGCTGCGCTACGCAGCCATCTTGAGTAATCCCAGGATCCTGAGAATGGGGCTGGCCATCGTCGTTAAAAGTTCCAGTTTGGTCCTCCCTTTTCCCTTTCTCATTAAACGGCTGCCCGTCTGCAAAAGCAATGTCCTGTCCTATGCCTACTGCTTGCACCCAGACATGATGAGGCTAGCGTGTGCGGACACCACCGTTAATAACATCTATGGATTGCTTGCCATTCTCATCACTTACGGCTTGGACTCACTGTTCATCATCCTCTCTTACATTAAAATTATGAAAACTGTTTTAAATATTGCATCCCATGAGCAGCGCCTCACGGCCCTGAACACCTGCATCTCCCACATCTGTGCCGTCTTACTCTTTTATGTCCCAACAGTTGCACTGTCTCTTATGCACAGGTTTGGGAAAAATGCCCCTCGTCTTTTACACATTCTGATGCCCTATGTCTACCTCTTTGTCCCCCCTGTGTTAAACCCCATTGTGTACAGTGTGAAAGTGAAGGAGATTCGCAAGAGACTCTTCAAGTGTTCTCTATGGATTTAGTATGAACTGGGAGTTGTGTCAGATATGGTATCACAGGAGGAGTTTGGTGTGACTTGATGGATGACCATTACATCTGTCCACATAAGCGAGCAAGGAAAACTGTGTAGCCAATAGCCTGCAAAACATCCTGTTAAGTACTCTGATATCATTAAATTACAGTTGGAGATTGTCACGAATGAATGTCTGTAAAGGGTTAACCCAGAGAAAGGGTTCTCTGTGGAGACTAGTTGGTTGCCGCAGGTATCAGTCTTGGGTCCAGTTGTATTCAATAACTTCATGAATGATTTAGATAATGACATAGAGAGTATGCTTATAAAGTTTGTGAATGATGTAGTCAGGGGTCATCACCAGGTTGATGCTCGGCCTCCCTTCTGCTCCAGAGAGTATTGATAACCTTTGGCTGCACGCATGGTCCCTTCTGACTACTTTGCTGGCTCTGCAGTTAGCCAGTGCAGCAGATATCTGGAAGCCCCCAATAACCACAGATCAAGTGAAGTACAAAGGAACTGGAACCACGTTTATTGTCATTGACACATGGGCTGTAGCACACTGGGTGTACCTGCTTGGAAGCCAGCAGTTCTACACTAATACATGCATGTCCCTGAGAGTAGACTCCACATGCTTCCAGGGGGCAGGAGTGCCCCATTCTGTTCCCCAGGTAGGTCAATGTGGTCCTGATCACCTGCACATTTATACCTAGATACAAACAACTTGTGTGCACATTACATATCCCAGGTACATCCCCTTCATTGTAATAAGGCACCCCCTTAATGTAACCGGATCTTACCCATTACCTCGGAGATAGTGGTACCATCAAAACAACACTGTCCATCACGCTGTCATTCCGACCCTGTCCTGAACTTGGGTCAGAATGTCCTGGTGCTGAGCTGGTACGTGAGAGGAGAGTCTTGGCACCATACAACATGTGCTACCTTCCTTATGTGTTTATCCATATCACTGAGTGCCCAGTGCTGGGTGCTCTTAGGTGCTTTCAGGCCCTGTTACTTACCAGCTCTGTCCCTTCCTGTATTTCTGTGAGTAGAATCAACCTTTAGCTAGGCGTTGACAGTTGTGTAGGCCTTTAGCCTCACACCAAGCCTGATTGTCTGGCCCTCTCACTACTACAAATGATACCAAGCTGGGAGGGGCTTCAGGCACGTTGGATGATAAGAATATAATTCAAATTCTGGTTAGATGAACACCTGTCAGTGACATGCCTAGACAGGACTTTCTCTTACTTTGAGTGCTGGGGGGCTGGATTTGATGACCTCAGGAGGTCCCTTGAACTGCTATGATTCTATGGTTATTCCCATTTCACACATGGGCAAGCTGAGGCATAAGGAGGTGCTGAAGGCAGCATTTTGGGATATAAATTGAATTTCTGGAGTACTGTTCCTGATTCACAGCCTGCACAAATATCATCGGGGTCTTCCTCTCCCTGCCGTGGGGACCTTTCCCCATATGTTACATGATTAGCCGAAGGAGGAGGAAGGATCAGTTTTCTTTCAGTGATGTACCATGGGAGCAGGAAGCAGCTTATCTGGAGACAGTGTGCAGCAGGGTCTATGAGCAGCTTTCCACCTGACTCCTTCCTCCCAGAGCCAAACATCCACCTGGGCCCCAAATAGAAGCTACAGGAAAAATAAAATAAAATCTGTTGGGTGTGTCTCCACGGGAGCCCACCATCGAAAGAGCAAAATCGAAATTCAGAAATCGATACACCGTCTTTCGAAAGAACACGACCACACGGCAAAGGCGGAGCGCAGTTCCGACCCACTCGTTCAAAGACCCCAGCCCATTATTTCGAAAGAGAGAGGCCACACGTGTCTGAGCGCTCTTTCAAAAGAAGTGAGGCAGAGATGCCGCGGACGGGGTCGCATGGCCGCCAAGCCCTTCCGAGGCCTGCAGCCAGCCGCTGCCTTAGAGGGCCCCTCTTGACCTCCCCTGCCCTGCACTAGCCAAGGCCTGCTGAGCTGCCAGGAACAACGCAGGACCCCCACGCAGCAGCAGCATGGCCGACGACACCCTGCTCCTCGCACGTTGTCTGCACGGTCACCGCAGCCGCTCCCCTCCTCCTTGGGGGACAGAACGGACCCCTGAGGACACGGAGCACACCCAGCCTGCACCCCGCCCCCTTGCACCCCGGCGCCTGTGGAGCCACTCCAGCAGCACGGACTGGTGGGAGTGACTGGTTCTGGGGCAATGGGATGATGTCACCTGGCTCCAGAACTTGCGCATGAGCTGGGCCACCTTCCAGGAGCTGTGTCACTGGCTGGCAGCTGCATCGAGGCACCAGAACACCACCATGAGGCCTGCGCTTTCCCTTGAGAAGCGAGTCAGCATTGCGGTGTGGAAACTGGCCCCCCGGACTCCTACCGCTCAGTGGGTCCCCAGTTCAGGATGGGCAAGGCCACTGTGGGAGCAGTGCTCATAGAGGTAAGCCAGGCCCAGGGCACACTCCCACCATGGGAAGGGGAAGGGGGCCCATGCATGCAGGGACCCTCGGGGGGTCACAGACCGGGGAAGGCTGGGGGAGTGTTGCTGGCTGCGGGGGGCAGGAGAGGGTTGCCAGCTGGGAACACCCTGCCACACCCTCACAAGAGTGCACGACCTCCCTCCCTGCAGGTTGTCTGTGCCCTGCACGCCATGCTTCTGCACCGGGTCATCTGTGTCGGGGATCTGGACCCCATCGCCGAGGGTTTCTCTTCGTTGGGGTCCCGAACTGTTTTGGTGCCCTGGATGGGACGCACATCCCCATCCGCGCCCCACCACACAGCGCCAGACGCTATATTAACTGGAAGGGCTACCACTCAGTGATCCTCCAGGCCCTGCTGGACCACAAAGGCTGGTTCATGGACATCAGCATGGGCTGGTCAGGGTGAACCCACGACGCCAGGGTCTTCCGCAATTCTGGCCTGTGCCGTGCATGGAGGCCAGCACCTTCATCACTCAGTGGGAAATGTCAGTTGGGGACGCCACCATGCCTAGTTGTGGATGCAGTATACCCCCTACTGCCACGGCTGATGGCTATGCTGGCCACCTCGACCCCAGCAGGGAGGCCTTCAATGTCCACCTCAACCAGGCCTGGCATGTGGTTGAGAGGGCCTTTGGCACCTCAAGGGGCAGTGGCGGTGCCTTCTTGCCTGCCTCGAGGTGGGGATACGCAACGTCCCACAAGTGGTGGGCGCCTGCTGCATCCTCCACAACGTTGTGGAGGCCAAGGCGGGTGCCTACATGCAGGGGTGGGCAGCTGAGGCCACCATGGGGTTTGAGCAGCTGGCTGCTGTCGCCAACAGCCAGGCGAACAGCAATGGTGTCCAGATCCGGGAGGCCCTTCATGCAAGTCTCACCTTGGGGCCGCACTGAGCACTTCGATGCCCACACCTCCCCCTCCTGCCCTACATCCACATGCAGCGGCACCACCACCATGCCATGCCGCCCCCCACCCATGGGACCATGGGACACGGGTAGTGGTGCATAACATAAACCTTTATCACTAATAAACTGTAAAAAACTGGTGTAAAAGTTCAACTATGTACAATGTGTGTGGGGGTGTGTGATGGGGTTCTGGGGTCCCCCAAGCTGTGCACCCTGTCCGCAGGCAGGATAGTCTCTCACTCAGCAGGAAAACAGCAGGTTTATTAGCTGACAGGACACAGCATCGTACAGAGGAGTCAGTACTGCAGGCAGAGACAGACAGTCCAATCCATGTTGAGGAGAGGAGGCCCCGAGGGGACCCCAGAGCCGGGGCCTTGCCCCCTCCTTTGTCTCTCTCTCCCTCAGCCCAGACTAACTGCTTCCAACTCCCAGTTCCAATTCAAACCCCTCAGGCTCCACCTCCTCCTTTGTCTGCAGTACAAAGGTGTTACCTGGTCATCAAGGTTACCCTCAGCAGGAGTCCCACACCCTCTGTGAGCCACTCACATACACACAGGTATCCCCCAGTCCATCACAGGGGGTATCAGGCCAGGGCTAGAACTGGGAGAGGGGGCCTGAACTTGGAAGGGGGTGGGGAGGGGTATATACTTGGGAGGGTCCCTCGGGTAAGGGCGTTGGGGGCTGAGATCCCCTTCGCCCCCTGGAAGTGGGTGCCATGGCGGGGCTGGGATGGGGTGGGAAGCACAGGAAGGTACGGGCACGGTGGGATGGCAGGGAGGGCATCTGTGTGAGGTGGGGAGGAGGACTCCGGGGGCAGTGTGGGGTGGGCAGGGGACCCTGGGAGGGACCTTTCTGGGGGGGACCCTGAGGGGGGCTCAGGGGATTGGGCAGCTGAGCGGGGGTGCAGAAGGCCAGGAGCCGGGACACATTGCCCACATGCTCCTGTACAGTCCCATGAATGGCATCCAGGCAGGACATGAGCCTGTCCCAGGTCTCCCTCCGCCACGACAGGTCGGACTCCTCCAGCCGGAGCCGGTGCTCTATAAGCTCCGCCTGGCAGAGGTTGGCGGGGTCATCCACCGGGCGACGCTGTGACCTCCGGCTGCGCTCCCGATGTAACAATGCTGCTGAGGGTGCCCGGCCTCTGTCCGATGCCTCCGGGGGCTTTCGGGGACCACTGACGCCGATAGACTGTGTGGGCCCTCACTGGCTGCAGCTGCAAGGGGTGAAGGAGAGCATATCAGTCTCCAAGCAGGACCTCGTCCCCATTCCCCCTGGGACCCTGTCCCCCTCGGGCCCCGCCTCCCCAGACCCTCCCAGGGCCTGGCCATGGTGGACATTCAACCCCTGTGGTGTCAAGTGCACACAGGCTTCAACCCGGAGTGGAACCATCCCCGGGTGTGGCTGGCCCACGGGTGTCCTACTGGGCAACTGGGTGCCTGGAACTGTCTTCGGGTCCCGGTGTTGGGTGGCACTGGCAGGTGCAGAGGGCAAGTTCCAGTCTGTGGCCAGCCAGGGTATGTGGCCCTGGGCCTCTGGGCCTGTGCCCAGGTCACTGTCAGGGCCATCCCTGCCCTGCCCTCAGGCAGCCAAAGGCAACGTCTACCGGACCCAGGCTGTGGCTATGGACTGGGGGCTCAGACCGGCAGAGCAGTGCCCATGAGGAGGAAGTAGGAGGTTGTGTATCTTTGTGGAAGGTGCTTTAGTTAAGCACAAGTCATTGAGCTCAATAGAGGAGGGATGGGATCCTGTGTTATGCAGGAGGTCAGACTGCCATCTCTTGTGACCTGAAACTCTGTAAATCTCTGTTTGCTATCGAGTGTGGGGTCACTGCTGTCCAAGCCATGTCCTCTCAGCCAGGATCTCCAGCTCCAAGAGGTCAGTAAAGTACAATCAAAGCCACACCCTGTTCTGGTGATGGGCTGCGGGAACGAGGAGGGGAAGTCCATGTCAGCCCGATACTGTCCCCTGAAGACCTCTGCTCCTGCCCTCCATGCTGGCTCCAAAGTGTGCTTCCTTTGCTCTTATGGAAATAAGAAGGAAAAACACCTCACTGCAGGTGGCAGTGCAGAAGTGTGGCAGAGTCAAGGCCAGACCCCCTCTTTCCCAGGGAGGAGTACAGTGCATTTGGGGAACACTTTCACGCCCAGCTTCTCTTGCCACACACGCCTTGGCTCCTACTCTCTCAGCTCAGATGCATGTTCTCACAAAGGATGCGCACATACCCTGTGCTCTCTCGCGGGGTTATTTTATCTTTGTTTCTTCTGCCTTTTGCGGAAGCATCCCCCGTTCTTGTAGCCATGTTTATACCATGACATCAGAGCAGTGGTGCCCGACCTTTTCCAGCCGGGGACCCATTTTGACGCTTCAGGAAGACTCGGTGACTAAAGGCAATTCAAAACCAGGAGTGAGGGGAAGAGCACTAACTTGCAAACTTTGCCCCTGAGGCAAGAATATAAAATTGTGCCCCCTCGTGTTTATATATTCACTGTAGTTACTCCATAGAAAAGGGAAAATATATGAATAAAATAATCACACCACATTTACTACAGTTAGTCAGAGTTGTGTTGGTGGAAAGACACATCCCCAAACAGCTCCCCCGGGCTTAAACCCCACACTCAGGGGCTAGGAGTCACTCAGGGGCTGCAGGGGGCTAAGGGTGTCTCACTCAGGGGCTGGGGAGTCACACTTAGGTGGTAGGAGTCACTCGGGGGCTGAAGGGGGCTAAGGGTGTCTCACTCAGGGGCTAGAAGTCACTCACAGGCTGGAGGGAGCTAGGGGAAGCACAGGGACCCCCAAAGCCGAAGTCAGCTGGGGTGTGGAGCTCCATCCGGCAGCACCAGCTGCAGGAACCCTGGCCAGCATGGGGGAAACCCCTATGCCCGTGGCTGAAATCTGGCTGGGGCAGAGATCCACCAGCAGCGCCAGCCACAGGAACCCTGCTCGGGGCTGGGGGTCCCCGCATACTGCAGAGCCTGGAAGTCAGGGAGTTGATCAGCTCTGCCCCCCCCTCCACCTTGGCCTCAAGCCCCCACCTTACCTGAGCTGGGTTCTGCTCCCTCACATATGCAGGGCTCTGCCCTGCAGCTGAAATGGTTCTCAATGCACTTGATTGGCTTAACTGCCTCATGGCTGTTAATCCAATTAAGAAGTTGAGAACCACTTCAGGAGTGTGAATTGTTTCTTAATAGCCATGTGTGGAACCACCCAGCCCAGCTGGCCACCCTTTTGAAATGACCCACACTTGGGTCCCAACCCATAGATTGGGAAACCCTGTTTTAGAAAGACTATGTGAGAGAGGAAATATGTCTCACTGGCAAAATTTCAATTGGCAAGAGAGACAAGGTTTTAAACTAATGCAAGGGAGATCCATAGTCCACCGTGGTTACTCAGGACGATCCAGTCTTTCCATGAAGACATGAGAGGAACATCCAATACAATGGCATATTATCGGATGCTTTCCGCATCAGGAGCAGCGTCAAACAAGGAAGCGTCCTTGCTCCGACATTGTTTGGATTGTTCGTCGCACTCCTCTTGAAGCACGCCTTTGGATCTTCAACAGAGGGCATCTTTTTGCACACAAGATCTGACGGGAAATTGTTTAATCTTGCAAGGCTGAAAATTAAATCTAAGGTGCGGGAAGTCCTCATCAGAGATATGCTTTTTGCAGATGACGGTGCTGTCGTCTCACACACAGAAGACCAGCTTCAGAAGCTGCTGGATTGGTTCTCCAAAGCATGCAACGACTTTGGGCTCTCCATCAGCCTAAAGAAGACAAATGTACTTGCTCAGGACGGTGCTGATTAATTAACCCTATCAATTAACTCCAAAACCTCCTCTAGTGTCACTTCAATCTGAGTGAGTTCCTCAGATTTGTCACCTAAAAAGGCTGGCTCAGATTTAGGAACCTCTGTAACATCCTCAGCCGTGAAGACTGAAGCAAAGAAATCATTTAATCGCTCTGCAATGGCACTGTCTTCCTTGATCGCTCCTTTTATATCTTTATCGTCCAAGGGCCCCACTGCTTTTTTAGCGGGCTTCCTGCTTCTAATGTATTTAAAAACCATTTTACTATCGTTTTTTGAATTTTTGGCTAGCTGTTCCTCAAAATCTTTTTTGGCTTTTCTTACTACATTATGACACTTAATTTGGGAATGTTTATGTTCCTTTCTATTTTCCTCACTAAGATTTGACTTCCACTTTTGAAAAGCTGCCCTTTTCTCTCTCTGTGCCTTTTTAACATGGCTGTTTAGCCATGGTGGTTCTTTGTTAGGTCTCTTACTGTGTTTTTTTATTTGGGGTATACATTTAAGTTGGGCCTCTAGTATGGTGTCTTTAAACAGTTTCCATGCAGCTTCCAGGGATTTTAGTTTAATTACTCTACCTTTTAGTTTCTGTTTAACTAGCTTCCTCATTTTAGTGTAATTCCCCTTTTTGAAATTAAATGCCAGAGTGTTTGACCGCTGTGGTGTTCTTCCCAACACAGGAATATTAAAAGTTATTATATTGTGGTCAGTATTTCCAAGCGGTCCAGTAACAGTTACCTCTTGGACCAGATCCTGCGTTCCAGTCAAGACTAGATCGAGAATTGACTCTCCCCTTGTGGGTTCCTGTACTAGCTGCTCCAAGAAGCAGTCATTTAAGGCATCAAGAAATTTAATCTCTGAATCCCGTCCTGAGGTGACATGCACCCAATCAATATGGGGATAATTGAAATCTCCTATTATTACTGTGTTTTTTATTTTGATAGCCTCTCTAATCTCCCTTAACATTTTAGCATCACTATCACTGTCCTGGTTAGGTGGTCGGTAGTATATTCCTAATGCCATATTCATATTAGAGGAATGAATTGTTATCTATAATGATTCTATGGAACATTTTGATTCCTTTAGGATTTTTGCTTCATTTGATTCTATATTATCCTTCACATATAGTACCACTCCGCCACCCGCACGACCTGTTCTGTCTTTCCGATATAATTTATATCCCGGTCTGATAGTGTCCCACTGATTGTCCTCATTCCACCATGTTTCTGAGATGCCTATTATGTCAACTTCCTCCTTTGATATGAGGTACTCCAGTTCACCCATCTTATTAGACAGACTCCTAGCATTAGTGTAAAAGCACATTAAAAAACTACCACTATCTATATGTCCGCCTTTCACAGACGCGTTGGATTTTTTTATATGAGATTGTTTCACATCTGATCTTGCCCATATATTATTTCCCACGTTCCCTATCTGACTAACTTCTAGGGAATCCCTATCTATGGAGCCTCGTGTAAGAGAAGTCTCCGTCCGATCCAGGTGCTCCCCCGCACCAATCGGCTTTCCCCCACCTCTTAGTTTAAAAACTGCTCTCCATCAATCTGCATTGACAACTGTACGTTAGAGGTTGTCCACGAGTTTGTTTACCTCGGGTCCACCATCACTGACACCCTGTCGTTGGAGACTGAGCTAAATAGGAGGATCAGTAAAGCAGCCACAACTCTATCCAGACTCAGCGAAGGAGTGTGGAATAACAACAAGCTGTACACTCACACCAAAATGCAAGTGTACAGGGCCTGCATCCTCAGCACCCTCCTTTTCGGCAGTGAGACTTTGACCCTGTACTCCCACCAGGAAAAGAGGCTGAACGTCTTCCACTTGCGCTGCCTCAGGCGCATGCTTGGAATATCGTGGAAGGACAGAGTGTCCAACACTACCGTCCTTGAGCAAGCTGGAATCCCAACCATGCACACCCTCCTCAGGCAGCGTCAACTCCGCTGGCTTGGCCACGTCCACAGGATGAATGATGGAAGGATCCCAAAAGACATCCTGTATGGTGAGCTAGCCTCTGGCAAAAGACCTCCCGGATACCCCCAGCTGCACTACAGAGATGTTTGCAAGAGAGACCTCAGGGAAGCAGACATCAAGCCAGACAGCTGGGAGGAGCTGGCAGACGATTGCAGCAGATGGAGGCAGGAACTATACAAGGGCCTTCAGAAGGGTGAGTTGAGGATCACACAGTTAGCAAAGGAGAAGCGAGCGCACACAAAGCACAGCAAGGACCTGCCAGACACTCATTACATATGCAACAGATGCAGCAAGGACTGTCACTCTCGTGTGGGTCTTCACAGTCACAGCCGACGCTGCAAATGAGGATGCCAAATGGAGCTACGAAGGGCGCGTTCCATAGTCTATGTAGACTGAAGGATGCTACTACTACTACTAAACATCAAAGGGAAACATGGCTTTAAAGTCCAAATCCCAAAGCGTTTCCTGTTGTCTCCTCTAGCTCTGCAAAGAGCTTCTGCAACGGCAGTGATAAAACATGTTGATCACCCGAATCAGGATCTCTTTTGTTGCCACCCCATAAACAATGGGGTTTAACGTGGGTGGGATGAAAACATGGAGGTTGGCCAGTAGGTTGAGAATATAACCGGGAATGATGTGCCCGTACTGGTGTGCAAAAAAGGAGAAAGCAGCTGGGGTGTAGAACATCAGTATGACCCAGACGTGGGAACTGCAGGTACGCAAAGCCTTGAGCCGGGCCCCCGTTGATGACAGCTGGAAGACAGCTCTGAGAATCAGCATGTAAGATACAGCAATAAGTACAGCATCCAAGTCAACTGATAAAACACTCATAGCAACACCATACCAGATATTGACATTAATGTTCTCACAGGCCAGCCTGGCGATGGCCATGTGCTGACAATAGGTGTGTGGCAGAAGGTTGGTTCTGCAGAACTTTAGCCGTTTCACAAGAAAGATGAGAGGACATAGGAGACAGAAACTTCTTGTGACAATCACCAGCCCTATCTTCCCTATCACGGGCTTGGTTAGCACAGTGGTGTATCTCAGGGGATTGCAGATGGCAACATACCGATCAAACGCCATGGCCACCAGGATGGCCGACTCCGAAATAAAACTGACATGGACGAAGAACATCTGGGTGAGGCAGGCAGCAAAGGAAATTTCCCCATGTTTGAACCAAAATACGGCCAGCATCTTAGGCACTGTGGTAGTTGATAACAGTAGATCAACAGCCGCCAGCATGGAGAGGAAAAGGTACATGGGCTCATGGAGGCTTCGTTCTGTTACTATGATGAATAGGAGGAGAGAGTTCCCAAAAAGTGCCACAATGTACATCAGACAGAAGGGGATGGCGAGCCAGACTTGAGACCCTTCTGTACCAGGGATGCCGGTGAGGATGAAGGTGACAGGGACAAAAAAGGTGTGATTGTCAGCTGGCATCATGTACCATCCCTTGGAGCTCCTATTCGGTAGCCAGGGTCTAACAGCAAAAGAGAAAATCAGTGAGAATTGGCGTGTCAGCCAGGACTTGAACGTATTTGGTGAGAGAATCAGAGAAACATGCAAAAGCTTCCCTATGTGACAGCTGCATCTCGCATGGGACCATCAACCTCGAATCGCTCTCCTGCTGCAGAATATCTCCACTGCCACCTCTGGAAGTTGGGCGGGATGGCTCTGGCCCTGGGCTAAGCAGGACATCCTCCTGGTGTGCTTTTACAATCAGACCCAGCCAATATTCCAGCTCGCAAATAAACCCAGTGACGAGCAACCCTGACTGATTTTACTGGAAATACATGAGGAAAGCTGTGAATTTTTTCAGGATTTGGTCCTAAATATGTGGGCCAATCACAGGTAATGGATGGCCTGTTTCTGCAAAACCAACAGAGGGTCCTGGGGCACCCTAAGGACTAACACACTTACTTGGACACAAGCTTTCATGGGCCTCCAGTATGATTTAGATTTTATTGGATGTCAAAGCTCTCGTCATCAACATCGCACACACAAGTGGCCCACCAGATGTCAGGAACTGTGTCCCAGTGGTGTCCTGGCCCAGCCCGTTGAATTAGCTCATTCACACTTTTGTAACACTCTCATCTCTGCATGGATGTGGGAAACCCTGATACTGGACCCCTTCATTTCCTGCACCTGGCACAGTGAGCTGAAGCGCAGCTGCATATGAGTAGCGCCCAATCATCATGTAGTGACCATATTTTAAAAAATTACCGACAAGCACAATGACCCGACCAAAGAAGAACCCTTTTAAGAGCCCTTTAATAGCTACGCCAACACCTTTTCATTGAAAAACAGTATCTTTGCAGTCATACTACCAGCCCTAGTGACCAAGGCTGTTCCCAGAGGTAATGTGCTGAGGCGGGTGCATATAAATAGTCTCATGTGACTTTACTTGTGGCCAGCCAGCTAGGTAGGAGGGGAAACCCAGCATTTCAGCCAATGGCAGGAGACAAAGACTCATTATCTCTGTCTCAGGTAATTTGTCTGCTCTGGTGGGAGAAGCTGCAAGGTGGGTGGCTAGGGACGGGGCTCCCCATTCACTGTGGGACAGAAGCCCCCTGTAGAAGCCATATGGGAAGAGGGTGGGGCAGGCTGTGCTGGAAGAAGCTCAGGGAGGGTGGCTGAGGTTTCTGGGGGCTGAAGTAGTGCTTGTGTATTCTCTCTCTCTGTTGTGGCTGGGTGGGGTTTGGAGTGTGTGTGACTTCCCTCTATGTGCTGGCTGGCTGGCTGGGATTTGGAGTAGCCCTGGTTGTATGTTAGGGCGGAGGAGGTCTGGAGAAACCCCTCACCCCCTTTTCCTCCTAAGCCCAACTAGGGGACTGAGGAGGGGGACTGGGCTACAAACTGGGGATTTTGGGGTGGGAACCTTTTGATTGTGACCCTCCCCCATCAGCAGGTCATTCTCTTGTCTTCCTGCTTCCCTGGTTGGCTCAGAAGTTTCGCTCAGTTTTTTGGGGTGGATGAGGGGTTGCTGTGAGCAGGGTGAGTGGCTGAAGGGGAGATAACTATTAATGAAATCAGCCCTTCCAGGAGTCCCCTAGAAAAATGAGTCACAGGGGATGATGGCTGGCTGGACTGCTAAAACACATTTACCTTTCATTCCATTCTTGTTGACCTAGCCACCTCAGGTTTCGTTTATGTTCTCTCCACAAGCTGTACTTCTCCATAGGCTGACATATCTTGAGCAAAAGCCTCCTCACCTGAGAAAGTTCTGAGCGCAGTATTATTCTTGCATCAACATTAGGAATAAGGATTTTTCTTTGCTCCCATCTTAATCTGCAAACCTTCATTCTCTGGAAGGATGAGGTGTGGTTGTTGTGGCTTGCAATTTCAATGAGGCACTTAAACACAGCAGAATTTAGTGGAAATATAAGCTCTGCCACATCCCTCCCTCTCCTCTGCCGTGTTTCACCCCTGCTGTTCTAGCTCATGCAAAGGATTGGTGGAATTCACTTTTTATTTTTTATAACTTTTGTGGAATAAGTTTTATGTTTTTTGTCTTTTTATACCTTTCAAAGTTGCGGCAACTTATGGAGGGAGCTCTGATAATTTTTAACGACAGATGAAGTTGAGATTCAAAGAGTTCAAGCTTTAAAGCTGTTAAAACACAGAGACACAAGGTAGGAGAGGTAATACCTTTTTTTTTATTATTTTGAAATGGCTTTGGTTGGTGCAAGGTTAGCCTTTTTGAGCTACACAGACCAGGGGAAGAGCTCTGAGCAGTTCCAAAGGTTGTCTCACTCAGCAACCATTTTGGGCCAATTAAAGATATTACTTCAGTCATTTGTGGCTCTTATCAAGGCACCACTATGACAACAACAAAACAGCAAAATCCACTAGATAACGCATCAAGATATACACAATAAAAACCCTAATTCCAGACATGATTGGCTGATGTAACTATTCATTCACTCGGCCACTTGTAATAAGCCCAGTTCAGAAGTTTATATCATTGAATTTTAACTCTAACAAGTTCTCAAGCTGGATTTTTTGTGTTGTCCCAGTCTATAGATAATGTAATTATTACTGATGGCAATAGTCGGAATCGCTGTGTACTGTGAAATCAGCTAATTTCTGACTTATTTGGAACCCCTCCCCAAAATCCCCCTTCCAACTCTAGACATTTCAGGGGCCCAAGTATCCTCTGGAATGACTGTTAAAGTTGCCTTCCCCAGCCCCACCACAATCTGAAATGGCACCAGCAGTGAGTCAGGAGTGGTCAGAGGGCTGCAGGGGAACCATGGGCAAGTTTCAGCCCCCATCCAACAGCAAAGAGCTCACCATGAGCTGCAGGCCAAGCAGTAGGCATACGGGGTAAGGGAGCTGCCGCTGCTTTTTCTTAGCAGCTCAAACTGTGCAGGTGGACCCCATTGAAGGGTGAGTGACTGCCTCAGTTCTTTCCCATTGGTTCATTTCACAGTCTGATGCCTTTCAAAAACAGCAGCTGCCTTCTGGGTGTTACAGCTGGGGGGAAATATTTAATTCAGGGGCAGGGACTCTTTTGTGTCAAAGGTCACAGTCGAGGGTCACATACAAGTGAGAAGCAATAACCAAAACCAAAACAAAGAGAACCCTCACTGATGTGGTCCCCGACGGAGAAGAAGAAATACGTTCCCCTTGCACTAGCGCCTTGGAGGGCCCAGGGGAGTAGTTTTGTGTGCTCCAGCCCCATGTGGGCATGGCAGGAAGTTGGTGCTCCAGCATGGGCCCCTCAGTGTTGCGGGGTGGAAGCCTTGAGGCTCAGGGGACAGACCTGGGTAAGCCAGGGGCTGCATCCAGCCTTCAAGGCCGTGGGTTCCCCTACCCTGATTTAAGCTAAAATAATCCATTCCCCATGTAGCTCTTAAAGGAAGGTCTTGGCCAAGGAGGACTTAGACAACTCCTTCTGCAAAGGCAGAGAGACAATAGCCTGACAAGGGACTGAACGGCTTCCAGGGGAAGCTGGGGGGAGGCGAGGGGGTGCACCATGCCCAGGATGGGGGCAGGTGCACCAAAATGCAAGTTTGTCCAAGGCACCATTTTCCATAAGGAAGTACTCTGATCATTTTGAAAATCAACTGCTTTTAAGGTTGAACAAGTATTTTTGCAATTAATCATTACGATGCTAAAGTGCTAAAAAGCACGTTTGTGAATGTGGACAAAATAATCTCATTTCTGTACTCTGACTCCTGTATTGCATTTGGTCACTCTTCAGCTTTATAAATGAAGGCTACGACTACATTTAAACTCCAGATTTGAAATCTAAATGCATTGTACGTGTGTATATAATATGAATGCAGGTGTACACACACGTGTGTATGTGTGTGCATGTGTGCGCGTTATGAACTGGGTATACATATATGAAAAAGATAGTGGAGCTCTACGGTAATTCAGGTGGTCAACCATAGATTTCTCTGGGCTGGCTATTTTGTACTTCTAGTACTTTTACTCAGGTGACTTTTGGGGGTACTTTTCCCACCAGGCCAGCCACGGAACTGGAATTCTGCTTCACAGACAATTACCCTGGTCAAGTGCCTCACACATTAACAGTCTTTGCGGTCACTGGGCAGTTGCCTGAGGTCTCTGTGTTAGCTGGCTGTGAGGAGTTGGGGCAACACACAGAAAACACAGCACACAGCCCGACTTGTATATCAACACTCACTGCACACAGGACTGGCCTATACTGGGACAGCTACATGGCTCGGGGCATGTGTGTGAACATCTCACCTTCCTGAGTAGCAGGGTACCACCAGCCTACGTCTCTGTGTGGACACACCTATCACCTACGCTGTGTGGAGACACCTACCATGCTACGCTGAGGCAGAGTGTGATGCTCAGCCACGCCCACCGCACAGCTACAGAGAACTACAGCTGGAGGAGGGGGAACACTGCGCTAACACCAACCCTGGTAATCAGTTGCTCCCACGTTCCACAGTTCACCCAGTCACAGCTCTGCTTCTGGGCACCAGCCAATTTCTGCGACCGCGCTGGACCCAGCCCTGAGTCCCTTGTGGACCTGAGGGAAGTTTCCCTGAGTGCAGCCTGGGGATTTGGGGTGAGGATGTGACAGGACTGGGGGAGATTTCAAAGGAGGTTTTCTCTGAATTGTCCCTCTCACCAACAATGGCCCAGCCCAGAGCCGCTGAGTTCAACAGCCAGAGCCCCAGTGACCTGCGCGGGTGAGGGTCAGTGTAACCCGGCGCCCTCGTCCTGACACAGCCCCTCAGTGCAGGGCTGGGGGCATTGGCTCAGTGCCAGGGGCTGCCATGCTTCCCCCTGCAGTCAGAGTGAGGCAGCCCCAGTCTAGCTCACCCCCTTCCAACACTGCCTCGGTGTCAGGTGTGTGCAGCCGCCCCGGACAGATTCATTCCCTGCCAAGGACTCACCAGGCTCCTGCCCCAGCCGGGGATGAGCAGTCGCTGCCTGGGACTCAGCTGGGAGCTGCAGGTGGTGGGGAATCCGCACTGAGCGGGGCTGAGGTTCAGGGATGTTTATACAGCTGCCCTGGGACTCCCAGGTGGGCTCAGAGCCAGCAGGGAGCCCCAGGAACCTGGCCTGTGGGACTGGCTCAGGTGGGGAAGAGCAGCTGAGAATTAACCCTTTCCTCTCCCTTGTGGTATCTGATCCTTTCTTCATTTGCACATTATTTTAAAAGGCATTTATGACACTTGTGACAAAGTCCCCTGTCAGCCTCTGTGGGTCCCTGCGCTTCCTGGCAGATCTGTGCTGCCTCAGGGACTCACAGGGGCCCCCCTTTTGCCAGGCCCTTCCAAAGGCAGGAGTCTGTGCTTAGCAAGCCACCCTCATCATAGGCAGGACCTGTCCAGGGAGAATAATACCAGTCCCCTTGCAGGCCTGCGCCTGCTCCAGTAAAGTGATCCCTCGGGGAAAGGGTGGGGGGAGTCCAGACCCACCCGCTACCCTGGACTCCGGCCCAGGGCCCCTATGAGAACAAGAGGCAACCGGCAGGGCCTTTACCCCTGCCCCAAAGTAGTAGCATCACCCTGGGCCGCTTCGCCCACCACTTCCCCATGGTACCTTTTCACTGTGCTCCTGCTCCCGCTCTGCTCCTCTGGTGCACCTCCCAAAACCTTCCCCCCGTGACCAGATGGGGAGCCTTTTATAGGGAGCACAGGGACTATCTGACCAATGAAGGTCTGGGCCTAGACAGGGAACAGAAACCCTCTGTCCTCCAGGCTGTGGGGATTCCACCTGGGGAGCCCCACAGTTGGGAGGTGAGTACTGGGGGACAGGCAGCAGCTCTTCTGCCATGACTATACCCGGGGGGCCAGCCGGCGGCGGGATGCGTTGATAGGACAGCTGGAGGAGGAGGTTCTTGAGCTGGAGAGGCGCCTGGCCGCCAACCCCAGAGATCCATCCCTCTGTGGCATGTACCGGGAGAAGCGGGACGAGCTCAAAGCCCTCGATGCCCTTCGGGCACAGGGGGCCTTTGTGAGGTCGCGGATCCAGCTCCTTTGGGAGATGGACCGCGGCTCCCGCTTCTTCTGTGCCCTGGAGAAAAAGAGGGGTGCCAAGAAACATATCCTCTGCCTGCTTGCAGAGGATGGCACCCCTTTTATGGATCCAGTGGAGATGCACGAGAGGGCTCGCGCCTTCTACGCCACCCTTTTCTCCCCGGATCCGACCGATGCCGACGCCTGCAGAGTGCTTTGGGACCAACTCCCTTCAGTCAGCATGGGCGACTGGCACCGGCTACAGCTCCCTCTCACTCTGGCTGAGCTCTCAGAAGCCCTCTGTCTCATGCGCACCAACAAATCCCCAGGCATGGACGGGCTGACCGTGGAGTTCTACCACGTGTTTTGGGACGTCCTCGGTCCAGACCTGCTCAGCGTCTGGGCCGAGTCCTTGCAAAGTGGGGTCCTCCCCCTGCCGTGCAGGCAGGCCATCCTCACCCTGCTGCCCAAAAAGGGGGACCCCTGAGACCTTCGGAACTGGCATCCCATCTCGCTCCTCAGCACGGACTACAAGATTATCGCTAAAGCCATCTCCCGTCGCTTGGGGTCCGTGCCGCAGGACGTGGTCCACCCCGACCAGACCTACACCGTCCCGGGCCGCACCATTTTGGACAACCTATATCTGGTCCGGGATCTCTTGGAGCTCGTGTGTAGGGATGGTCTGTTGTTCGCCCTCCTGTCCCTGGATCAGGAGAAGGCATTCGACAGGGTGGACCACGGGTATCTCCTGGGCACTCTGCGGGCTTTCAGCTTCGAACCCCGTTTCATCGGGTTTCTCCGGGTGCTGTACACTGCCTCAGAGTGTTTGGTCAAGCTCATCTGGATCCTGACTGCTCCGATCAGCTTTGGGCGAGGGGTGCGTCAAGGCTGCCTGCTGTCGGGCCAGCTCTACGCTCTGGCCATCAAGCCCTTCCTCTGTCTCCTTCGATGAAGGTTGATGGGGTTGGTGCTCCATGAGCCAGAGCTGCGGCTGGTTCTGTCAGAGTACACCGACGATGTACTCCTTGTGATCCAGGACCCGGGAGACCTGGTGCGGTTGGAGGCCTGCCAAACCATTTACTCGGCAGCCTCCTCTGCTGGACCAACTGGCTCAAGAGCTCTGGCCTGGTGGTTGGGGCTGGGTGGAAGGCGGGCCACCTCCCACCCGTGCTTCAGGCCATTCGGTGGAGTGCGGGTCCGCTATCCTATCTAGGCGTCTTTCTATCTGCCACCCATCCCTCTCCGCCGGAAAACTGGCAGGGTTTAGAGGGCAGGGTGGCTGAGCGGTTGCGGAGGTGAGCAGGGCTGCTTCAGTGCCTTTCCCTACGGGGGAGGGCACTGGTGCTTAACTAAGTAGTCCTCTCCATGCTCTGGCACCGTCTGAACACCCTTGCCCCATCCCCCGGGTTTCCTGGCCGCCCTCCAGAAGGTAGTTCTGGAGTTCTTTTGGCCAGGACTGCACTGGGTCCCTGCAGGGGTTCTTCATCTCCCCCCGGAGGAGGGAGGGCAGGGCCTGACCTGCCTACGCACTCAGGTCCATGTCTTCTGCCTCCGGGCCCTGCAGGGACTCCTCAACACCAAGAGTGCAGATAGTCCAGCATTGAGGACGCTAGCGCACGCTTTCCTCTGTCGCTTCTGAGGGCTCCGATAACGACCAGCAGCTCCTTTATTTGCCTTTGAGAGGCCATCCACGAGACCTCCCAGAGCTGCCGGCCTTCCACCAGGACCTCCTCCGCACCTGGCGGCTGCTCGCAGTCTCCAGGTCTTTAGGGGCCACCACAGGGGAAGACCTCCTCGTGGAGCCACGCTACACAACCCGTACCTCCGTGTGCAGGTGGCAGAGTCCCCTGTGGTGTGCCAGAGGCTGGTCCTCGGTGGAATCACCAGGGTCGGAGACCTCCTGGACTACGACTGGGGAGACTGGATGGAGGCCCCGGCGCTCGCCCGGTGCATGGGGCTCTCCACCCTACATTCTCCCCGGCACGTACTCAAGGAGGTGAAAGCCACCTTGCCACCCACTGCTCTCGTCTACCTGCACCAGGTCTTGCGAGAGGGTGCACCCCGCCCCCTCTCACTCCTGGCCCTTCGGATCTCTCAGTGGGCCCCCAGCTCCATGAGCCTCCCCACCGCCCTCCCCTGCATCATCCCAGCTGGCTGCACACCTTGCAGCTGGTCCCCTTTCGAACTGCGCCCAGACATCATCTGTACACGCTCGTGCTTCACACGCTGCAATATCCCACCCTCATGTCCTGCCAAGACCACAAGTGGCAGGACCTTCTACCCTCTTCGGTGGGTGGGGAGCCCCGGTGGGCCAGCCTTTATTCTACCCTGGTCCCACGGCCCGCCAGGCACATCAGCTGCAGAATCCTGCATGGGGCGGTGAGCACGGTCTTGTACCTGGTGCGGTTCACTCCCCTCCCAGATACCTGTTTCTGTTGTGGCACGAGGGAGACCCTGGTGCACATTTACATCGAGTGTGTCAGGTTGCAGCCCCTCTTCCAGCTCCTCCAGAACCTTCTGCTGAGGTTCTGGCTGCACTTCTCCCCGCACTTCCTCATTCTAGCACACCCCATCCGTGGCCCCACTAAGTCGCGGGACCTCCTCGTCAGCCTCCTCCTGGCTATGGCCAAGGTAGCCATTTATAACACCCGGCAGAGGAGGCTGGCAGGGGGGAAGCCTGCAACTGTGGGGCCTATTTCTGCTCCTCTCTCCGCTCATGAATCCGGGCAGAGTTCCTTTGGGCGCCGTCCACTGGCTCTCTTGACACCTTCGAGGGACAGTGGGCGCTGTCCGGGGTTCTCTGCTCGGTGTCCCCTTCTGGTTCCCTCGTTTTAAACCTGCGACCTCCATTCCTGTCCCTGTCTTTTCTTCAGTTGTCCCCCGCACTCTGTTGGGGCCATGGTTTTTTTTAAAGGGATCCCCCTTCTATTACGAGTGGCCTTTTAGTCGTGGGCGAGCTGTGCCCGTGCACTCCCTGGTCTCCAAATAGACCCTGTGTCTCCTGTATCTGGGGAGACTCCTGCAGCCTGTCCCCATGGGCTGGGGAGCTGCCACACAGAGCCCATTAGGGCCCCTGTGTCTGGGAGGTCGGGTGCTGGGAGGTGGGCAGCCTTGGCTGCTGGCTTTGGCCACCTTGGGGCTGCTTTTGGCCCCTTCTCTTGGGCCAGCTTCTTCCCTGCCCTAGGCAGGCTGCTTCCTTCCCCCCACCCCCCCCAGCTAGTTCCCTAGAACTGCTGGGTGGGTGGTGTGTGGGGGGACTCCTGCTGCCCTGCATTTTGGTGGGGAGGAGGTACCCCCACTTTCCATCTTCTGGGGGGGAATCTGCTGGCCCCCACTTTGGGCCCACCTTGCCATCTGCTGGCTGCTGCATCCCCACTGCTTCAAAGGAGGTGAGGGGCTTTCTTGGGCGGTGGCCGGGTTTCCCCTCCACAGCTTGCTGTGGTGTGGCTTGGGGGAGGGGTGAATTTGGGTGGGGCCCCTCCCTACCAGGGCTCCACAGGGGTGGCTGCATAATTGGGCGTGGGCTGTAAGGGTGTGGTCTCTGCCCCATCCCTGCAGTCACTGCCTCCTTCCCCACCTCCCCCACCCACACACCCAGCTGCCACTGGGGCCCTCCCCAGTTGGGCCCCACCCAAACCAACTGCCCCTTCCTCCTCCTCCCCGCCCCGCTCTTGTGGGGCTGTACAGCAGGTGCTGTGGGCCCACCCTCAGGCACCCGTGGGCACACTCCTCCCTCTAACCCCCCCCTCCTTTGGCTGGTTCTTCCCCCTTCCTTTTTTGCCCCCCCCTTTTTGGGCCCATGCCCCTCCCCTTTATTTTCTGTTAGGTGCCTGAGCCCCTCCCCTTCCACTCACTCACCCCCCCCTTACATATATTGTACCCCCCACACACATCCCAGTGCCGTCGCAGGAGCCGTTTACCATCTTGTGCTGGGAGTTGTGGCTTCTTGCACCTCCCTTTCCTCCCTCTCTCCTCCTGCCCCACCCCCACCTGGCCAGGTCCTCAGCCTGGCCGGTGGGGGAGAAGTAGGCATCCGCTTCCTCCGTCCCTTCTCCTCCCCTCCCCCAATCTCTCTTAAAGTTCCCCACCCCAATAAAATTCCCTCACCCTTGCACCCCTCATCGTGGCCTCTACAGCCACTGGGGGGTCATCTGCTGATGCCCCCTCCCTCCTCCCTCCACTGGCACCCCCTCCACCCCCGAAATGGCAGCCTCCTTGTCCAGGACTGTGGGGGTCACTGCTTTATTATTGGCCCAGGGCACGGGCTCAGGCTATGGAGCTCCTGCCACCCCCGCCGCGGCGTCCTCCAGCGACCCCACCCCGAACCCAACCCCCCAAAAGGGTAGGAAGGGCCAGGGGAAAAAGAAAGGCAAGAACCCCACCCGGAAGGCCAAACTTCCCGTGGCGGAGACTCTCACCCCAGCTGCTGCAACATCTGGAGCAGCTGCCCCTTCTCCCTGCCCCCCTGTTCCCACCACAGCGCCTGGGGGTTCCTATTCTTTGGCCGCCAGGTCGTCTGCCCAGGCTGCAGCCGCCGCCTCGCACCCTGCTTCTTCCACCTCCACCAGGACTACCACCCCCGACGGTTGTGGCCCCTTCCCTGCGCTCAGCAGGAAGCACAGAGTCCGATGCCACCTGGTGGCTGCCTCACCCCATGTGGAAACCTACGTGCGGGCGTTGGCACGGGTGGTGGGGCCCACGGCCATGGTGGAGGCCTCCTGGATGTTTGGGAAGATCGTCTTCTTCCTGGCTTCAGAGGCCGCCGCCCAGGAGGCGGTGGAGAGGGGCTTGGCGGTAGGGGGCATGCCGTCCGGCGAGGATCCTCCCCAGCCCTCCAAATGGCGCCAATCATCTTTGCCTCATTAAATGCCAGGGGCTGCGGGTCGGGTCTCCGCAGGTGCCGAGTGCTCTCCTTCCTCTGGGAGGGGGGGTACTCGGTCACCTTCTTGCAGGAGACCCACACTACTCTGGCTGCCAAAGCCAGTTGGCGGCTGAAGTGGGGAGACGGGGTCCATCTTAGTCACCTCTAGGCCCGCCGGGCCGGGATGGCGACCCTGTTCTCCCCAGACCTGCAGCCCAGTGTTGTAGCTAAATTTGCCCCCATCACATTGTATGTGTAAGTGGGGTTATTTTTCCCAATGTGCATTACCTTACACTTACCCACATTAAATTTCATTTGCCATTTTGCTTCCCAATCACTCAGTTTGCTGAGATCTTTTTGAAGTTCTTCACAGTCTGCTTTGGTTTTGACTATCCTGAACAGTTTGGCGTCATCTGCAAACTTTGCCACCTCACTGCTCACCCCTTCCTCTAGATCATTGTTGAATAAGTTGAACAGGATTGGTCCCAGGACTGACCTTTGGGGAATGCCACTAGTTACCCCTTCCATTGTGAAAATTTACCATTTATTCCAACCCTTTGTTTCCTGTCTTTTAACCAGTTCCCAATCCATGAAAGGATCTTTCCTCCTATCCCATGACAACCTAATTTACATAAGAGCCTTCGGTGAGGGACCGTGTCAAAGGCTTTCTGGAAATCTAAGTGTATTATGTCTACTGGATCCCCCCATTTGCATGCTTGTTAACCCCTTCAAAGAACTTTAATAGAGTAGTAAGACACGACTTCCCTTTTCAGAAACCATGTTGACTTTTGCTAACAAATCATGTTCGTCTACGTGTCTGACAATTTTATTCTTTACTATTGTTTCAACTAATTTGCCCGGTACTGATGTTAGACTTACTGATCTATAATTGCTAGGGTCTCCTTTACAGCCCTTTTTAAATATTGGTGTTATATTAGCTGTCTTCCAATCATTGGGTACTGAAGCAGATTTAAAGGATAGATTACAAACAACTGTTAATGGTTCCACAATTTCACATTTGAGTTCTTTCAGAACCCTTGTGTGAATACCATCTGGTCCTGGAGACTTGTGACTGTTTAGCTTATCAATTAGTCCCAAAACCTCCTCTAATGACACTTCAATTTGGCACAGTTCCTCAGATTCATCACTTCTAAAGGACGGCTCAGATTTGGGAATCTCTCTAACATCCTCAGCCATGAAGAGTGAAGCAAAGAAATCATTTAGTTTTTCCGCAATAGCATTATCTTCCTTGATTGCTCCTTTTATGTCTCTATCGTCCAGGGGCCCCACTGCTTTTTTAGCAGGCTTCCTGCTTCTAATGTACTTAAAAAACTTTTTACTATTGTTTTTTGAATTTATTGTTAACTGTTCCTCAAAATCTTTTTTGGCTTTTCTTATGACATTTTTACATTTAATTCAGCAGTGTTTATATTCCTTTCTATTTTGATCATTAGGATTTGACTTCCACTTTTTGAAAGATGCCTTTTTATCTCTCACTGCCTCTTTTCCATAGTTGTTAAGTCATTGTGGCTCTTTTTTTATGTCTCTTCCTGTGTTTTTTAATTTGAGGTATACATTTACGTTGGGCCTCTAAAATGGTATCTTTGAAAAGTTTCCACGCAGCTTGCAGGGATTTTACTCTACCTTTTAATTTCTGCTTAACTAACCTCCTCATTATTGTGTAATTCCCCTTTTTGAAATTAAATACCAGAGTGTTGGGCTGTTGCGGTGTTCTTCCCAACACAGGAATATTAAATGTTATTATGTTATGGTCACTATTTCCAAGCGGTCCTGTAATAGTTACCTCTTGGACCAGATCCTGTGTTCCACTCGGTACTAAGTCAAGAATTGCCTCTCCCCTTGTGGGTTCCTGTAGCAGCTGCTCCAAGAAGCAGTCATTTAAGGCATCAAGAAATTTTCTCTCTGAATCCCTTCCTAAGGTGACATGTACCCAGTCAATATGGGGATAATTGAAATCCCCCATTATTAGTGAGTTTTTTATTTTGATAGCCTCTCTTATCTCCCTTAGCATTTCATCATCACTATCACTGCCCTGGTCAGGTGGTTGATAATATATCCCTAGTGCTATATTCCCATGAGAGGAAGGAATTACTATCCAGAGTGATTCTATGGCATTTTGATTCATTTAGGATTTGTATTTCATTTGATTCTATATTATCTTTCACATGCAGTACCACTCCGCCACCCGCTCGACCCATTCTGTCTTTCCGATATATTTTATATCCCGGTATGATAGTTGTAGCCCCACCTAGGGTTCAGGCGGTTTCCGGGAGGAGCCTGATAAGGAAGAGGCCTGTACCTTACAATCGGGGTTTCCAATGAATAAAATTGCACCCACCAAGAAAACCACGACTCCCTGAGGGGTTTCTAGGTCCCAATAATTATTTTAAAACAGTCCAGGCATTATGTTGCGTTGTACTCATTGACCCGTTACCCTTTTGTTTGATAATAAATTCTGATACTTTAAAGATGACAACTGTATTGTTTATTAAGTGAATAAACTACTTAAGATAATAAGCAAGCTTACAGCTATTGGTTGGCTATTACTACAAATATAGTTGGTTTCTCAGTTATTGAGTTTTACTTTCTATATTACTAAACAAGTTCTATGGTTACCAACTTACACTATTAGTATTACTAAACCCTTTCTGTGACTGTGAACTGAAACTTAGCACTCTATTAAATATATACTTATAACCTTATACTTACTAGTCCTATGCTAATTAGCAGAAACATCACACGTTGCAATGGATTCGGTTACGAGGCCTGAGTTGTGCCTGGAGTTCCAGGGGAGGTGGTCAGACAGGTGATCAGTCTGCTTGACCGGCGCTTGGGGATACGTGCGCTGCTACCTCCTCAAGCACCGATTGGGCGGGGTCTTTTATACACTTCCGAACCTCCCCCTCCCCTCATGAAAGTGGGGTGATTTTGATTGGCCAATGAGGGAAATAATTTAGGTGACGTGCTGGGTTGCTACCTAAGTTTGCTTTCCAAAGGTTGAAGCCTGAGATTTAGGCATGAGATTTTGACGCGAAGAACTTTGGTATTCTGCCTGAAAACAGGATGTGGTTTGAGGCCTAGACAGAGTGTGTGGCAATGCCTACCTCGCGAGCATGGCCAGGCCAAACACAGACACTTGTTTAACGATAGCATCCCCCCTGATTGTCCTTATTCCACCAGGTTTCCGTGATGCCTATTATGTCAATTTCCTCCTTTGATATGAGGTACTCTAGTTCACCCATCTTATTAGACAGACTTGTAGCATTTGTGTAAAAGCACTTTAAAAAACTACCACTATTCATATGCCTGCCCTTCCCTGACAAACTGGATTCTTTTACATGTGATTTTTTCTCATCTGATCTGGCCCGTACTCCATCATCTCTCTTCTTCTCTTTCTGACTGAATTCTAGAGAATCTCTATCCATGGAGTCTCGCCTAAGAGAGGTCTCCATCTGATCCACGTGCTTCTCCGCACCAATCGGCTTCCCCCCATCTCTTAGTTTAAACACTGCTCTACAACCTTTTTAATGTTTAATGCCAGCATCTCTTAAACTTATCAGAGAGACAGTTAATTTGGGATGTGGTGTAGATCTTTATAATATTCAGTAGTGGGGAGAAAATGAAAAGAGAAATGTTGTTTACTTGTTGACACAACACAAAACTAGGGGTTACATCGTGTAAACAATACGCAGCAGATTTAATACAAAAAGAGGATTTTTTTTTCTTCCAGTCAGAGCTTCACCTGTAGAATTCATTGCCAACAAACACTGTGAAGGAGAGAAGTATATAACTATGTTGAAAGAAGAACTAGGTGTGTGTATAACTGGGATGAAAAAAGAATAAGGTGACTTGATGGAGAAAAGGTGCCAGAATTACTATGAGTAAAATGATCAGGGACGCAACTCCATTCTACCAGGGTCTTTAAAAAGAAAGAAAAGGAAAACAAGGTGAATGCCAGAAGACAGGAGGAGAAGAGAGGGTGTGGATCACTTCATAGCTGTCCTGCTCTGTTCCTGATACTGACTAGATGAAGCATTGCACTGACCCAGCAAAAGCTGTTGTCTGCTCACTGGAGACATTTCTTATCAACAACTGGCAGCAGGGAAGGTGGGAATAAAGGGGAGAGAGACTCCTCCACCATTTCTGTGACATTAGTAGAAGATTAAACAATCCTCCGGGTCCCAGAAGGAATCAGCACATTATCCTCAGTTGCAAAACATTCTCAAGCTAAAACACAGGAAGTGCGCAGAGCCATTGCTGTTCTCCTCTCCCATGGCTGGGGGGAGTGTAGCCCATGTGCAAATGAGCCCCTCACCTGCTGCACCAGACCACATCTCTCCCAGCCGTTCACCCACAGAGCCCCCTGTGCAGAGAAGAGAGTGAGATCAGCCTTGGTCAGCTAGGCCCATCCATGCAAAATGGGCCATCAGGCAGCCACAAGCCAGGGCTGTGGGACACAGGCCATGACTACAGAACAGCAGGCTAAGGCTGACAGTCAGTGACCCTGAGAAATGCTCAGGACTCTGCATATTGCTGTGGATGGTGCTTTAGGGAAAAATGAGTTATTTGGCTCGGGGGTAAGCGGATGGAATTCTGGGTCCTGTGTCATGAGGGAAGTCACATGGTGGTCCCTTTGGTCTTTAAACGCTGTGAATCTTTTCCTGTGGGGTGGGTGTTACGTGGGGTGCTCTGGTGGGACCCCCCGAGAGAGGAGTTAACCCTCGAGTTAATGACTAACGGGGGAGGGGTGTTTGTTAATGACAAAAGTCCATTACATCTGAGGCTTTACTGTATTCACCACAGCACCTCCCCCGCGCATGGTTCCCCCAGCCCCGCCAAATGAATGATGGTGGCCCACCAGAGCTGCTGAACCTCCCACGAGTATGGGGCAAGTGCGTAAGTTCTGCCTGCCCATGTACAAGCCTCACCCACGGTGGGAGGAGCAAGTGGTGGTTCCAGAGGCAGTGGTGGTCCCAGGCATGGCAGGAGTCCCAGCTGTTGTGGTAGATCCTGCCACGGTAGCAGACCTGGCTGCAGTGGAAACCCTGACTGCCCCTCCAGCCCCAACGGAGGACCCAGACGCTCCGGCGGCCCCAGCTGCAGTGGCAATCCCAGCTGCTCTGCTGCCCCAGACGCTCTGGGGGATCAAGTGGTAGTGGCGGCTCTTATAAGTCACCTGCATTTACAGTACAGTATTTTCTTGGGGTAGCGGGGGCTGGCGGATGTCCATTGTTTCCAAAGTCTGAAAAAAACGAGTGTTTACTGTATTGGATTGACAGCAAACTGCTTTGAGATGGAGCCATAGCTCAGGCGCAGGCTTGTTGCCTTCCACGTTATCCCACACCAGAGCAAAAGGAACTTCTATATCATCCCCATGGCTAAAAGACATTCAAACAAGCATTGTCCTCAGCCTCTCCTGTTCCCTTGCCCTGCGCTGAAGAGCTCTCCTGATACAGGTGAGTGGTTATGAAAACTAATGTCATCCAGTGAAGGGTTCTTCCAAATCCAAAGGATCGGCCACATGCCCAGTTCCATTTATCACTTGAATCTTACTCCAAAACCACAGTTGCCAATCTGTGAGTATCTAAATCTAGAAGTTTATTAACAAAAAGAAAGGGGATAAAGTGAGAATTACATTTGGTTAAATTAACCAAACACATACAGCCATTGCCAACTTTTTGGTTCAGGCTTATAGCAGAGATGGAATAAACCGCAGGCTTAAGTCACGTCTTTGGAATACACTTCTGGCTTGGATGGATTATTCAGTCCTTGATTTAGAGCTTTAGTTTGTCACAGAGTTCCACCAAAGATAAAATGGAAAGGCTTCCGTGGCCTTTTGTATCTTCTGCCATTCAACGAGAACCCCATGGTTCTTGTGGAAAAGTATCGCAACAAGATGGAGTTTGGTGTCACATGGGCAAGTCAAATGTCCATTCCCAACTCAGTTCTTCACAAGTAGCAGCCATTGCTCCTATGCTAGTCTGCAGTACACTGGAAGGCTCATCAGATGTGGACTGGCCCCTCCCAGTGCAACTTCCTTTCTCCCTTGGCTGACCAAATGCTTCATAGGTGCTACTCAAAATCAAGCACATTGACATACAAGTGTATAGCCAAATCTCAGAACTTCATATACAAAAATGATACCTGTATACACATGGCATAATCGTAACCACCAGCTCTTTACAGACCCCTCACTTGACCTATTCTATATAGGATGTGTCACAACTATGTAACAGTGCTCTGTGTGTTCCCATGTCAGTCCAGCAGCATCACAGTGGGAAGGCGGGTCTCTGCTGACCCAGCCATGATCCTGAGGAGGATCTTGAGATTAGGGAGCCCCTGAGGGAGCAGTCACAGCTACCCCCTGTTGTGGTTCTGGACTGTGGGGAGGAGTGTTCCCTGAGGAGGCACTATGGTTACAATGAGTGTTCACTTTTCCAATGAAGGGGGAAAAAACTCACTCCAAGTGGCACAGCTAATACTTGTTAAAACAACCATGGCTATGCCATAGAAGAGGTTAGCTGTGATAATTTGGCAGGCCAGTCGGGATATGGCCATGTATTCACAGTAGGTGTGCGGCAGGAGGCTGGTTCTGCAGAACTTCAGCCGAGTTACGAGAAAGACAACAGGGAAAATAAGACAGAAACTTCTTGTGACAACTGCCAGTCCTATCTTCCCTACCACGGGCTTGGTTAACACGGTGGTGTATCTCAGGGGGTCACAGATGGCGACGTATCAATCAAATGCCATGGCCACCAGGATGGCCGACTCGGCAATAACACTGACATGGATGAAGAACATCTGGGTCAGGCAGGAAGCAAAAGAAATTTCCCCAGCTCTGAACCAGAATAGAGCCAGCATCTTGGGCACTGTCATGGTCGATAACAGCAGGTCATCTGTGGCCAGCATGGAGAGGAATAAGTACATGGGCTCATGGAGTCTTTGTTCTGTTATTATGATGAAGAGCAGGAGGGAGTTCCCGAAAAGTGCTGCAACATATATCAAACAGAAGGGGATGGAGAGCCAAACACAAGACTCTTCTGCACCAGGAATGCCAGTCAGGATGAAGCTTACAGGGACAAAGAACGTCTGATTGTGAGCTGTTGTCGTGTACCATCCTTTGGAGCTTCTATTCAGTTTTCTGGAAGAAAAAGCACATGAGAAAAACAGCGAGAATTGGAGATTCAGCGACAGCTCAGATGGTTATGGTGAAAGAATCAGAAACATCATCATCACTTCCTTGCCTGACAGACACTTGTTGGGTTGGACCTTCAATCTAGAAACATTCTCCTGCTATGGAACATCTCCAGTCCCCCGGAAGAAAGATGAGTTGAAAGGTCCTGTCCTGGGTTAAGCAGGACAAGCCCTCCTGGTGGTGCTGTCCACAGCAGAATCTCACCTCTTCACTTTTCCTTCATTCACTCTTAGGGCTCGAGCTGTGACTCTTTGAGCAAGTTAAAGCAGACAAGTATCAGAGAGGTAGCAGTGTAAGTCTGTAGCTTCAACAACAAGACGTTTTGTGGCACCTTATAGAGCAACAGATATTTTGGAGCATAAGCTTTCATAGGCAAAGACCAGCTTCATTAGATGCATGAGTGGGGGCATGTTTTCAGAGGGGTATTTAAAGAGCCGAGTCCCAGAAAAAGGGAGGACCAGAGCTGACAAGGTCTATTCAGCAAGGTGGAAATGGCCCATTATCAATAGTAGGTATCAAAAGAAGAAAAAACAAGTCAGATCAGACAGGGGGATATGAGCCATTGTCAGAGTCTAATGGGGAGATATTACCACCCAGAGCAGAGAAACTGCCTTTGTAAGCTGTGAGCCACTCCCAGTCTCTGTTTAATCTTTGGTTAATAGAGTCAAATTTGCAAATAAATTGCAACTCAGAGATTTCTCTCCCCATTTGATTTCTGAAATTTCTTTGTTTCAGGACTGCCACCCTTAAATCTGCTACTGGGTGTCCAGGGACATTGAAGTGTTCCCCCAAGGGCTACTGTACATTACCGTTCCTGATGTCTGATTCATCTCCATTTATTCTGGCGCTCCCTTTTTCTGGGACCCCACTCTTTAAATACCCCTCTGAACCCCTCCCCCAACTCATGCATCTGACGAAGCGGGTGTTTGCCCACAAAAGCTTCTGCTACAAAATATCTGTTAGTCTATCAGGTGCCATAAGACTTCTTGTTGTTCTTAAAGCAGACAAAGGTTCTTCATGCCCTTGCTTTGATCTCACACTTACTACTATTACTCAATTGTAAAAAAAAAAAGAGAAGCAGGTAGTCAGCTGGGTTCCCACAGCAGGGGCTTCCAGCGATGCTCCATGCCCCAGTCAGCTTCCAATACTGGGGCTGGTGTGGATCCCACAGCTGAGGCTGCCAAGGTGCTGGTACTCTGTACAGGCATGTACCAGCACTAAAAGCACTGCTTACTACGGTGGATACTGTAGTCTCACCAGCGTTGCTCAGGTTCTTAAGTCAATGTATGTTTAAAAGTAAAAGGAAAATGTACTTGCTTTATTTAAATTAAAGTACTTTAAAAACAATGTTTCATTTTTGGAAATTAATTTTTATTTTGGATTTCTTAAGAAGGGGATTGTTAACATTTTTCTGTTTAATATTTTTTAATGTGGAAATTCCATCAAGGGTATTTTTTTCTTCATTCCTATAAACTCTTATCATTTGCTGTGTTTTAACAAAACTGGCTTAGAGTCAGTTTGGTTTCCAATAATATTTCCTTGTTGTTTGCAAACCTTAAGCAATGATTTTGCTGTGCCAACACAGAGCACAACTGCAAATTTCTTCCGATATCTCTTTTCTGTAAGGTTTATAGAGAAGCAATCCTGTTCCATGTTCATCTTATTTTCCCTTTTTTTTTTAAATTTGGCTCATCTTGGTTCTAGCTCTTTCAACATTTGCTTAGTTATGTCAATTTTAAGGTCTGATTTGGTGATTCTCTCTCTTTTCTGTTTGGTTTTGAGATACAATCCCCTTCCAGGCATCTCCGGTTTCCCTAGCACAGCCAAACCCTTATGTTGCTTTAAGATATAGAGGTAGCAGTATACAGGTTGAATTTCTCTAGTCTAGCACTGTTGGGACCTGACCAGTGCCAGACAACAGGAGGTCAATATTGCCTACCACATAACCAAGGCTTCCACTGCTTACTGGGCTCTTAGAAGACTTTTAGGGGTAAACTACAGCGAAATAACAACCCAGAACATTGAGAACCAGGACAAGGGGCATAAACTAACTTTATGGGACTATGGGAAGCTTGGCTAGACCCATGAACCATGGTCATCCAGATACCTAACATTATGCCAGATTACAGAGTTTGCCACACAAGAGAGTTCCAGATTACAGAGGTTCAACCTGTACCAAATGTGGTAGTCCTGGCTCTTACCATGTCTGAGGAGTTTTTGATCAAACAAACAAACTCTCTAAGATATATACAGGAAAAGCTTTTCAGTCCATCACTTTAATATCCGGAAAATTTGGTTAACCTGCATTTGCCATAGATGGCAATACAATTCCCCCTTCAAGTAAGCGGGAAAATGTTGACAGCTATCCAGCATCATTTTGCAGTGTCTGCGAAAGACATTTGTTTGATGACCCTGAGGCAGGAGAGGAGCAGTCAAGTTCAACAATAGTGTTAAAAGGTGGAGTGTTAAGTGCGGTTATTTCATTTCTCAAACACTTTTTGAGCTGGATGAAATAGCTTGAGTACCTGGCATATTCATAAACCGGAAGCCCCCATTCCCCAGGCGTGCCGGAGAGCAAAGCTTTCACTGTATGAGATAAGCGTAGAGCAGTGGATTTTTTCAGGAGTTGTCCGATGCTCCTGTGGGTCAGTCTGAGATGTGGTCCGTTCTGCACTATACCCTCTATGGGGATAAGTACACTCTCATGGGAGACAAAAATTCACCCCCTTGACAATGCTGATACATGAGCCCTACCCCACAGTTCTAGCTACCTCATGTCAGAATTACAGCTCCTGTAGTGGGAGTGCAGGTCACAATGCAGCCCCCATAATCAGCTGCTTCTGGGCAGTTTGGACATTCATAGCTCTACTCCCTGAAACTGAGTTATTTCTGACAAGCAGCCCTCAGCTTCTTATGGGTATAAGGGAAGTTTCCCTGAGTGGAGCCGGGGATTTGCGGTGAGGATGTGACAAGACTGGAGGAGACTTCAAATGAGGTTTCCTTTGAATCGTCCTGTTCACCAACAACAGCCCAGCCCAGATCCACAGAGTTCAACAGCCAGAGCCCCAGTGACGTGTGCAGGTGGGGGTCAGTGTAACCCGGCGCCCTTGTCCTGACACGGCCCCTCAGCGCAGGGCCGGGGGCATTGGCTCAGTGCCAGGGGCTGCCGTCCTGCCCCTGCAGTCAGAGTGAGGCAGCCCCAGTCTAGCTCACCCCCTTCCAACACTGACTCGGTGTCAGGTGTGTGCGGCCGCCCCGGACAGATTCATTCCCTGCCAAGGACTCACCAGGCTCCTGCTCCAGCTGGGGATGAGCAATCGCTGCCTGGGACTCAGCCGGGAGCTGCAGGTGGTGGGGAATCCGCACTGAGCGGGGCTGAGGTTCAGGGATGTTTATACAGCTGCCCTGGGACTCCCAGGTGGGCTCAGAGCCAGCAGGGAGCCCCAGGGACCTGGCCTGTGGGTCTGGCTCAAGTGGGGAAGAGCAGCCGAGAATTAACCCGTGCCTCTTCTTGGTTGCATCTGAGCCTTCCTCCTTTTGTGGTTCATTTAGAAAGTTTGTTGTGACATGAGGCCTCCGGCAAAAAGTTCCCTGTTCTCTGACATCTGCCGGTAGGTCCAACAAACTCCCTACCCCATACAAGTCTGATGGAAACTTCACCCATACAGAGTAGCATGTCAGGTGCATGCCAACAGCTCGTAACTCATCAGGATTCATGACCAAATAACAGTTAAGCAAGAAGATGCAAATATTGTCTGTGTTATTTATGACCTGGAAGTTGGCCAGCAGGACACAGTGTGTGTGTTGGTGATGTCCATTCCAAGTGGGTGTTCCCACCACATTCTGGTCTAGACAGTACTTGGTCCTGACATGAGGGCAGAGGGCTGGACTCGATGACCTCTTAAGGTCCCTTCCAGTCCTAGCATTCTGTGATTCTATGAGTCTATGATTAGCTTCTATGATGAGGTAATTGGCTCTGTGCACATGAGGAAGTCAATGGGTGTGATATACGTTGACTTTAGCAAAGCTTTTGATACAGTTTCCCACAATATTCTTGCCCATAAATATGGATTGGATCCATGGACTATAAGATGGATAGGAAGCTGGCAAACGGTCAGCTCCAATGGGTAGTGATCAATGGCTCAATGTCTGGATGGTGGTCAGTTTCAAGTGGAGTGCCCCAAGGCTCAGTTGTAGGGCCAATTTTGTTTAACATCTTTAGTAATGACCTGGATGGGGGACTGGATTGCACCCTCAGCAAAGTTGCAGCTGACAGTAAGTAAGGGGGAAAGGTAGATATGTTGAGGGGTAGGGATAGCTTCCAGAGTGACCTAGATAAATTGGAGAATTGGGCGGAAAGAAATATGATGACGTTCAACAAGGACAACGGCAGAGTCCTGCACTTGGGATACAAGAATCCCAAGCTTTGTTGCAAGCTGGGGACTCACTGGCTAAGTGCAGTATAAGAGGTCCTGGAGATTACAGTGGGTGACAGCCTGGGTATGAGTCAGCAGTGTGCCCTTGTAGCCCAAAAGGCTCATGGCTTATTGGGGTATATTAGGAGAAGCATTTCCAGCATATCTAGAAAGGTTATTATTCTCCTCTACTTGGCACTGGTGAGTCCACATCCGGAGTGTTGCATCCAGTGCTGGGGCCCCCAGTATAGAAAGGATGTGGACGTATTGGAGCAGGTTCAGCGGAGAGCAGCAAAAATGATTATGGATCTGGAACATACAACCTTTAAGGTGAGGCTGAGGGATTTGGGGTTATTTCGTTTGCAAATGAGAAGACTGAGGAGCAGTTTGATAGCAGCCGTCAGTTTCCTGAAGGGGGACTCTAAAAAGGATGGAGAGAGGCTGTTCTCAGCGATGGCAGACGGCAGAACAAGAAGCAATGGTCTGAAGTTACAGAGTGGGAAGTGTAGATTGGATATTAGGCTAAACTATTTCTCCAGGAGGGTGGTGAGGCACTGGAATGCTTTACATAGAGAGCTGGTGGAATCTTCATCCCTAAAAGTTTTTAAATCCCAGGTTGACAAAGTCCTGGCTGGAATGATTTAGTGGGAGTTGATCCTGCTTTGTACAGAGGGCTGAACTAGATAACCTCCAAAGGTCCGTTCGAGCCTTAGGACTCTATAGCTGTGTCTACACGTGCACGCTACTTCGAAGTAGCGGCACTAACTTCAAAATAGCGCCCGTCGCGGCTACACGCATCGGGAGCTATTTCGAAGTTAACTTCAACGTTAGGCGGCGAGACGTCGAAGTCGCTAACCTCATGAGGGGATCGGAATAGCGCCCTACTTCGACGTTCAACGTCGAAGTAGGGACCGTGTAGACGATCCGCGTCCCGCAACGTCGAAATTGCTGGGTCCTCCATGGCGGCCATCAGCTGGGGGGTTGAGAGATGCTCTCTCTCCAGCCCCTGCGGGGCTCTATGGTCACCGTGGGCAGCAGCCCTTAGCCCAGGGCTTCTGGCTGCTTCTGCGGCAGCTGGGGATCCATGCTGCAGGCACAGGGTCTGCAACCAGTTGTCAGCTCCGTGTATCTTGTGTTGTTTAGTGCAACTGTGTCTGGGAGGGGCCCTTTAAGGGAGCGGCTTGCTGTTGAGTCCTCCCTGTGACCCTGTCTGCAGCTGTGCCTGGCACCCTTATTTCGATGTGTGCTACTTTGGCGTGTAGACGTACCCTCGCAGATCCTATTTCAATGTGGTGCCGCGCAATGTCGAAGTTGAACATCGACGTTGCCAGCCCTGGAGGACGTGTAGACGTTATTCATTGAAATAGCCTATTTCGATGTTGCTACATCGAAATAAACTATTTCGATATTGGCTTCACGTGTAGACGTAGCCTATGAGTCCCTCACCCTCTGAACAAGACAACCACACTCCGAAACTCTTGCTCAGGAAGTCACCTGCACTAAACCACCTGTGGAAGGAAGAGAGCGGGACCAGCAGGGGGAAGCTGGACCCACCTATGCCCGGCAAAGGAAATGTCATCTTATCTTAGATTTGGATGGTACCTGGAGAGATCAGCAAGTCCAGTCCCCTGCCCTCACAGCAGGAGCTATCACCATTCCTCCAAGATGTTGTTTTTTGTCATTATAAGTCTAACCTGCCCCAGACCCTTGAAAGTCCCTCTCAAGGGCTGAGTTTATAACCCTCCATTTATGAGCCCAATGTTCTAACCACTGAGGTTTTCCCTCCCCCAGTGACTCCAAGGCAGAGGCCATGGCTGTGGAACAGAGGGATGAGATACATTTTGGAGATGACACAGTCAGTCCAGGTGACACAGCAGGTGGGTAGTAGAAACAATCCATAACCCCTCCATCCTGGCATGCTGTGCTGTGCACTTTCCCTGGGACCATGACATGTCTATTGGCTGTTGCTTTGAAAACAACTTGCTCAAGATAGTAAAGAACAAAGCAGACCATGAAGATGTCAGAAAACTAAGTGGTTGGGCTACAAACCTGCAACTGAATTTTAATGTTGATAAATATAAAATAAAAATCCCAATTATACATGCAAAGTGATGTATAATTTAGCTACAATTAGTGATGACTCATTTAGCTACAACTACTCGAGAGAAATATTGAAATCGTTCTGGATAGTTCTCTGAAAACACCCACTCAGTGTCTTGCAGCAGTCAAACAAGCAATGAGAATGTTAGGAACCATGAAAAAGGGGACGGAAAATAAGACAGATATCTCATTGCCTCTATTTAAACCCTGGGTACATCCCTCTTGAATACTTCATGTGGATGTAGTCACCTCCTCTCACAAAAAAGGTGGATTGGCATTGGGAAAGGTTCAGAAAAGTGCAACAAAAATGATGAGGCGTTTGGAACAGCTGTTATATGAGGAAGGATTAAAAAGACTGAGTGTTTTCAGCTCCGGAAAAAGGATACAAAGGGGGGCTATGATAGAGGTTTATAAAATCATCACAGGTGTGGAGAACGTGAATAAGGAAAAGCCATTTACTTGTTGCCATAAGATAAGAACTAGGGATCACCAAGACTGGGTCTACATGTGCCCCTTCCTTTCAAATAGGGTATGTTAATGAGCGGGTTCAAAAGATGCTAATGAGGCTCTGCAATGAATATGCAACACTTCATTAGCATAATGGCGGCCGCGGCAATTCCAAAGTGCAGCTTTTCGAATTGTGCACCACCTGTGGAGACAGGACCTTCCGAAAGGACCCCCCCCAGTTTTTCAAAGCCCTCCTTCCTATCTGGTGATCAGAAGAAGGGCTTTTGAAAACTGGGGGGGGTCCTTTCAGAAGGTCCCGTCTCCTCGGGCTGCACGTGATTTAAAAAGCCACACTTGTGAATCACCGGAGGCACCATTATGCTAAGGAGGTGCTGCATATTCATTGCAGTGCCTTATTAGCATCTTTCAAACCCGATCTTTAACATGCCCCTTTCGAAAGGAAGGGGCACGTGTAGACCCAGAGCAAATGAAATTAATAGGTAGCAAGCTTCAGACTAACAAAAGGAACTTTTTTTTCACGCAGCACACGGATGGCCTGTGGAACTCTGCCAGAGGATGTCGTAAAGATTAGGAATTTGAAAGGTTTCAAATTTATGGTGGGTAGGTCCGTCAATGGCTATTAGCCAGGAGGGGTGGGAATGGTGTCCCTGGCCTCTGCTTGTCAGAGGCTGGAAATGGATGACAGGAGGAGGATCGCTTTGATGAGTACCTGTGCTGTTCACTCCCTCTGGGACATCTATGGGCCACTGTCGGAAGAGAGGATACTGGGCTAGATGGATCTTTGGTCTGACCCAGCATGGCTGTTCTTATGTTCTTAGGCTTTGTGTTGCCATAAAACAATCCAGTTCCGATGCGGCTTGCGCGGAGGAGTGTACGCACTGTGCTCTCTCATATGGTGATGTTTATCTTTCTTCTTTCTTGTTTCGTAGTTTCCCTTCAGATTCGAATGCGACTCGCTGGCTCTGGCTGCCTTTTCCGGCAGTGCGCAGAACTTGGGTGGTTATGTCCATTCCCTGACAGTAGTGAGACAAAGCGGGTGAGAAAATATCTTTCTTTGGACCAAATTCTGTTGGAGATTGAGACCAGATTTGCAGGTCCTGCAGTGGAAGTCCATAGTTAGAACACTCCTACATTCAGGCCCACTGAACAGACTGGAGGAGGAGGCGAAGGAGCAACTGCCTTGGGGCCCAGGGATTTACAGGGCCTGGGATTCTTGCTGCTTCCATGTTGGCGCTCAATGTGGCTCTTAGGGCTGCCTGGGGAGGTAGAGGTGCAGCAAGGCGCACTGCAGGAGGGCTAAGAGGTACACCATGGTCAGGAAGGTGCTTAGAGCTAGCTGCTCTTGGCCTTGCACCTTCCATCCTTTGTCCCACCCCTTCTGGGTTTGTGGAGCCGGGCTTCCTACCCTGATGTCAGGGGCCCAGTGTAGCAGTCCACTCCCCTGCCTACATTTCAAATGAAAACTTGGCTTCAGTTTCTAAACTCCAGGGCATTTTCTCTTGCTCGCTTTACTGCAGCATGAGGCTTTTGCTCCAGCATCGATAAAATACCTTCAGCATACATTTCAGGATCTCTTTTGTTGTCACCCCATAAATGATGGGGTTTAACATGGGCGGGATGAGCACATACAGGTTGGCCAATAGGATGAGAATATAACCTGGGATGATGTGCCCAAACCTGTGTGCAAAAGAGGAGAAAAAAGAAGGTGTGTAGAACATCAGTATAACACAGACGTGTGAGCCACAGGTGCGCAGAGCCTTCACCCGGGCGCCCTTGGATGGGAGCTGGAAAATGGCCTTTAGGATCAGCCCGTAAGACACAGCAATGAGCATAGCATCCAAGCCGATTGCTAAAACAGCCATTGCTACACCGTACCAGAGGTTGACGGTGACGTTGTCGCAGGCCAACCGGGATATGGCCATGTACTCACAGTATGTGTGTGGCAGGAGGTTGGTTCTGCAGAACTTCAGTCGCTTCACGAGAAAGACAACAGGGAAAATGAGACAGAAACTTCTTGTGACAACTGCCAGCCCTATCTTCCCAATCACAGGCTTGGTTAGCACAGTGGTGTATCTCAGGGGGTCGCAGATGGCAACGTACCGATCAAACGCCATAGCCACCAGGATGGCCGACTCAGCGATAAAACTGACATGGATGAAAAACATCTGGGTCAGGCAGGCATCAAAAGAAATTTCCCGTGCTCTGAACCAAAATACAGCCAGCATCTTGGGTACTGTCGTGGTGGATAACACAAGGTCATCTGTGGCCAGCATGGAGAGGAAAAGGTACATGGGCTCATGGAGGCTTCGTTCTGTTCCTATGATGAATAGGAGGAGAGAGTTCCCGAAAAGTGCTGCAATGTACATCAGACAGAAGGGGATGGTGATCCAGATGTTAGATTCCTCCGTCCCAGGAAGGCCTGTCAGAATGAAGGTTATAGGGGCATAAAACGTGTGATTGTCGACTGGCATCATGGCTTATGGCTTGGAGCTTCTATTCAGATTCTAGGAACTAACAGAAGAGGACAAAATCAGTGAGAACCTGGTTGTCAGATAAGACTAGAATATATTTACCATCCAAAACTTCCTTGTGTGACAGCTGCCTGTCAGGTGGGACTATAAACTGAGAAACACTCTCCTTATATGGAATAGCTCCATTCCCACAGAGGGAAGATGATGAGTTGTCCATCAGTGTTCCTGCTTGAAAAGGGAGGCCGTGCTGGTGTTGCTATCCACAGCAGAATTTTTGCTCCATATGCTTGCTACTGTCACTCTCAGAATGTGAGAACAGACAAAGACCGTAAATCTATCTAGCTCACTATCCTGTGTTCCAACGGTGGCCAATGCCAGGTGGCCCAGGGGCATGAGCAGAACAATCAATCTTCACTTGATCTATCCCTTATAACCGACTTCCGAGCTTCTGGTGAAGAGTCTAGGGACCATCCCTGCCCATCCTGGCCAATTGTCCTGTGAATTTACCTAGTTCTTTTCTGAACCCTGTTATTGCTTCATCCTTCACAAAATTCTCTGGTGAAGAATTCCACAGGTTGCCTGTACCTTGTGTGAAGAAATACTTCCTTTTGTTTGTTTTAAACTTGCTGCCGATTAATTTCATTGGGGGATAGTTCTTGTCTAAGAGAAAGGAGTAAATACACTTCTAGTTTTCAATTTCTTCACATTAGTCATGATTTCTTAGACCTGTATCATAACCCTACTTCACCGATTCTTTTCTGCAATAAAGATTCCCAGTTGTATTCATCTCTGCATATGGCAATTGTTCCATACCCCAAAAACATTTGCTACGACTGTCTGAACCTTTACCAATTCTAATATGTCTTTTTTGAACATAGAGAACACATCTGCCTCTGAGTGTATCAGGGATTTGTATGGGTAACATGATACTTTCTGAGTCATCAATCATTTTCTGAATGATTCTCAGCACTTTGTTTGCCTTTCTGACCACCGCTCCACACCGAGTGGATGTTTCCAGAGAACTATTCACAATGACCCAAAATCTCTCGCTTCAGTGGTAACAGCTAGTTTAGACCACATCATTTATTTATTTATTTATTTATTTATTTATTTATTTATTAAGATAAAATTGGGATTCAGTTGTTCCAATGCACATGCATTTGTATTTCTTAACCTTGAATTTCACCTTCCACTTTGTTGCCCATTCCCCCAGTTTAGTGACAAGCTTTTGAAGCTCTTCACAGTCTGCTTGGGATTGAACTATCCCCAGCAGTTTTGTAACACCTGCAAATTTTGAGACCTGAATCTTTACCCCTTTCTCCAGGCCTTCTTTTAATCTTGCTTTAACCCTTTATTCCTACCCTCCATTTTTACCTTTTTAACCAGTTACCAACCCATGCGAGGCAGGGTGACCATATTTCTCTATCCTGAATATGGGACGTCTGGTAAAATAAGTCCCATTCAAGTGAGTTCAATGGCAACCAAGCAGAACTATGTATTACAAACTTTAAAATACCATCAAGTTGGCTGAGATCCTGTTCAAAAGAAACACTGCATCCCTGGAGTCCTTTTATTTACCTTCTGGGCTGGCATGGGGACAGATGACACACACATTCTCATGAACCTCTCACACATGGCGTAGAGGTGAGTGATCACCCTGAGCCAGCCCTCCCTGCCCAGTGCTCTTCACCCTCCTTATCTGGCTGGGCCCCTGGGATGGACCCACCTTTCCTGCCATCTGGTCCCAGGTCTTCTCAAGGCAACATGCAGGGGAAGGGGCACACAGAGTCCCTACCCCAGATATCTCTCTGGATTCACACCAGAGCATGGCCAGCAGCAGCCTTTCAGCACTGTGTGGAAGGGAAGGGGTGGGAGCTGCTTCCAACCAAAGCGGGGTGAGGGTGGTAGTAGGGATGACCTGGTGTAGCCAGACAGCCAGCCCCCTCTCAGACCAGCATTGCTGGGAACACAAGGGAGACAAAACAACAGGGCACTTAACATAAATTCCAGCACAGCCTTTGAAGCTGTGAGAAGCACAGGTGTGCTGCTACAATGTGCCTCTGGGAACATATACAACGATTAGGCTCACAGCAGACAGAGAAGCTGTGACAGACATGGCTCTTAGCCCCTACTAAATAACGTGATGCACACACACCAACATCCTAGGTGGGAAAATATTTACCTTAATAAAAGGAATGTCCAGTAGTCAAAACTTATTGTTTCTCTCCCTTGCAAGTGTAAACTACTCTTGCGAGAGCTGGCGTCACCCAGACAGACCAGCCCCAATTTGGCATAAGAAAGGAGAAAGAGAATAAAGGAGTGCAGAGGTATAAGTATGGGACCTACAGCACCATGATTTTTGAGTGCTTTTCACTATCTATCTGCTGGTCAGATAAGTGACAGCCTCCCAAGGCTTCTGCAGCTAAAAGGGTCCCTAAGCCTTGTCCCTTATTTGTCTTTCCGCGGAATTGAGTGACCGATCCTGGCTTGGCACCGCTGGAATCGAGAGATGCAAGGAGGGTAAGAAGCACCCACACCTGATCTCCTATCTTTAGTGTACACATATTTTGACATAGAGCTCTATACTTTGTTTTCTTTCTTTGGGATCGTGGCTTCAGTTTTGTAACTTGTTTGTGTGTGTAACATCTATACATTTGAATAAGTGGGTACTAGCAATTTTGTAACCACATGATTAGAATCTAGTTTAATAAATTTTGGTAACCGTTTGTGCATAAGCCTGACTTGTTTCTCTGGGTTACTGTAAAGCAGCCAACACAATTAAAGAACCTCAGCCGTTTTGGCTATAAAGCCTGGCCATTAGGTGAGAGTACTAAGAGCCTAGCGTTGAGTTGTGCCGCCTCCATGGGGCAAACTCTTGGGGCGCCTGTCACTCAATCCTGACTGCCCACTGCGAAGGAGCTCTGAGCTCTAGCAGTTAAAGTCACGGGTGTGGAAAGGCTCTTAGTGCTGCCATTGGGGCACCTGTCAGTCAGTGTTGACTGCCCACTGCGAAAGGGCTCTGAGCTCTAGCAGTTAAAGTCACGGGTGTTTACGACCTTGGGGCATCCGTCAGCCTTGCCCGGGCTGCCCGCCGCAAAGGGACAGTGCGTCCTAGCGGTTAAAGTCACGGATGGTATAAAACGGGCATAGCTGGCACCTCACCAAACATCCTTGGCCATTGGCTAACACCTGGCCTCTGTTTTTGTAGAGGTCAACTCTTCCCCTCACCCCTCTCCCCTTGCCCTTCCAGTGACGTAAACCAACCACCTCCTCTCCCTGGCTAAGGTGTGGGCAGGAAGGGGTTCAACCCATTGCCCTCCAGAGCTCAGGAAATCTCTCTGCTGGGGCTTCAGTGTACCTGGCCAGAGAGGTGGCTTAGCAGGGGAAGGTGTCTCAAGGACGGGGGATAGGACCTCAGGTGGGGTCAGTGTGTAAAGAGGGTGCTATGCCCTTCCCAGGGGGCTGTGGGGTCAGGGCACAAAGAGGCTGGAAATAGGTCCCTCCCTGCCATGGTAGAGCCTAGCTGAGGGGCAGAGCAGGTTCCCCAGGCCAGCGCTGTGGGGTTTGGCATATTCCGGGCTTGGCTCCTCCTGACCGGTGCCCTGGGCTGGGGGGTTTGAGTTTTCCATGGACACCAGCCCAGCCAAAGGCAGGGGAGTGGGAGAAGGGATGGAGCACGCCAGCCAGGCTGCTGGTGAACTGAATGATCCAACTAGGGGCTGGTTCTCGGCACAGCACTGGGAGCAGGATGTGCCTCGCCAGGGGCTGGAAGAAGGAGCAGCTCCTGGGCTGGTGGAGTGAATGGGAACAGCACGGTGAGGACAGTAAGAGGGGAAGCACATGAAGGGCCAGTGGGTGGGCAGCAGAGGTCACCTCTAGTCAGCCATGGCCACCTCACACTCCCCAGCCACCACTGCAAGCAGACAGGTCTTCTTGCAATAGCAGGTGAGATGGGGTGACAGTCCATTGGCTGAGAGCCGGGTTGCACCAGAGACTGCACTCAGGGACTGGCTGGGGGAATCCCAGCCCTGCACACTGCAGCTTTGCCTGGTCAACACCCGTGCACTCCCACCCCACCATCAGCCACTGGACTCACTCACCACACATCGGAGAGCAGCTGGTGAGCAAGGAGCCAGCCAGCAGTAGGACCCAGAACTGATGAGAGGGGAGAGACACAAATACAGCATAACTGTCTCATTTAGCAAACAGGGAGACCTGCAGGAGGCTCAGATGCTGAATGATACCCTAGTGAGAGGGCCTTTCCTGTTATCCTGGGACAGTTTACTTTGCTTAGGGACTTGTCCAAGGCATTCTGGAAATCTCAGAACGCTATATCCACTGGACCCCCCTTGTCCACATGCTTGTTGGCTGCCGCAAAGAATTCCAGGAGATTGGTGAAGCATGATTGCCTTTGCCAAAACCATGTTGACTCTTCCTCACAAATGTTGTTCACCTCCGTGTCTCACATTTCTGTTCTTTATTATAGTTTCAACAAGTTTTCCCCATGCTGAGGTCAGGCCTACTGGCCTGTAATTGTCAGGGTCACATCTAGAGCCCTTTTTAAAAACTTAGTAATGCATGCACTGTAGAGCAAAGGCATAACTCTCTTCATATGTGACCTCAGTGCCACCAGATGAGATAGTACATCACACCCAGAATGCATCTGGATTTCACTTGCAGGGATTTCATATTAGGCAGTGGGCCTTTCAATTTCTGTGTAATTAGCCTCCTCATTATTTGGGCAGTCCCACATTCTGAAATTAACTGCAACAGTGCTGTGCTGTATCCAGTGAGCTGCTGGGGTGTTTTCCCCAACACGGGGTTTTTAAATCTAATTATATTATGTTCCCTATTTCCATGTAGTCCAGCTGCAGTCATCTGTTGGACCAGAGCCTATGTTCTAATTAGGATTACATCAAAAATTACTTCTCCCCTGGGGAGTTCCAGGACAACCTGTCCCTAGAAGCCGACATTTAAGGTGTGAAGAAACTATGCTTAAGAACATAAGAACATAAGAATGGCCATACTGGGTCAGACCCAAAGGTCCATCAAGCCCAGCATCCCATCTGCCGACGGTGGCCAATGCCAGGTGCCCCAGAGACGGAGAACAGAAGACAAGTGATTTATCTCCTGCCATCCATCTCCTGCCCTTGTTATGAAGGCTAGGGCACCATACTTTATCCCTGGCTAATAGCCATTTATGGACCTGACCTGCAAAAATTTATCAAGCTCTTTATCAAGCTCTTTATCAAGCTCATAATGCTTATGCCCATTATTGATGAGGTTTTTTTGTTTTGTTTTGTTTTTGTTTTTTTAAATTGTAGTAGCTTCTCTAATTTCCTGGTGCATTTCCTGTGGTCAGGAACTCAGTGGTCTAGCCCTACTTTTTATTCAAGTATGAAATTACCATCCATAAAGATTTGACAATGCAGTTTGGTTAATGTAAGATTTGTGTTTCATTTACTTCTACCCTTTCTTTCATATGCAGTGCAACTCCTGCACTAGCATGACTTGCTCTGTCCTTCTGATATATTTTTTACTCTGGTATTACTGTGTCGCATTGATTATTCTCACTCCAACAAATTTCTGTGATGTCTATTTTTCCAAATCCTCCTTTAATACAAGGAACTCTAGTTCACCCACCATCTGATCTGGACTCTTAGTATTTGTATGCAAGCACTTAAAAAGTGGTCATCTTGCCATTAGTAGTAGCATCCTTCAGTCTACGTAGACTATGGATCGCACCCTTCGTAGTTCCCTTTGGCATCCTCATTTGCAGCGTCGGCTGTGACTGTGAAGACCCACACGAGAGTGACAGTCCTTGCTGCATATGCAATGGGTGTCTGGCAGGTCCTTGCTGTGCTTTGTGTGGGCTTGCTTCTCCTTTGCTAGCTGTCTGATCCTCAACTCACCCTTCTGAAGGCCCTTGTGTAACCCCTGCCTCCATCTGCTGCGATCGTCTGCCAGCTCCTCCCAGCTGTCTGGCTTGATGTCTACTTCCCTGAGGTCTCTCTTGCAAATATCTTTGTAGTGGAGCTGGGGGCATCCGGGAGGTCTTTTGCCAGAGGCTAGCTCACCATATAGGATGTCTTTTGGAATCCCTCCATCATTCATCCTGCGGACGTGGCCAAGTCAGCGGAGCCGACGCTGCCTGAGGAGGGTGTGCATGGTTGGGATTCCAGCTTGCTCGAGGACGTCAGTGTTGGTCACTCTGTCCTTCCATGATATTCCAAGGGTGCACCTGAGGCAGCGCAAGTGGAAGACGTTCAGCCTCTTTTCCTGGTGGGCGTACACGGTCCAAGTCTCACTGCCATAAAGAAGGGTGCTGAGGATGCAGGCTCTGTAGACTTGCATTTTGGTGTGAGTGTACAGCTTGTTGTTATTCCACACTCTCTTGCTGAGTTTGAACAGAGTTGTGGCTGCTTTACCAATCCACCTATTTAGCTCAGTTTCCAAGGACAGGGTGTCAGTGATGGTGGACCCGAGGTAAACAAACTTGTGGATGACCTCTAACGTATAGTTGTCAATGCTGATTGATGGAGAATCAGCAACAACCTGAGCAAGTACATTTGTCTTCCTTAGGCTGATGGAGAGCTCAAAGTCATTGCATGCTTTGGAGAACCGATCCAGCAGCTTCTAGAACATAAGAACATAAGAACGGCCATACTGGGTCAGACCAAAGGTCCATCGAGCCCAGCATCCCATCTGCCGACGGTGGCCAATGCCAGGTGCCCCAGAGAAGGAGAACAGAAGACAATGATCAAGTGATTTATCTCCTGCCATCCATCTCCTGCCCTTGTTCTGAAGGCTAGGGCACCATACTTTATCCCTGGCTAATAGCCATTTATGGACCTAACCTGCAAAAATTTATCAAGCTCTTTTTTAAACCCTAATAGAGTCCTGGCCTTCACAGCCTCCTCGGGCAAGGAGTTCCACAGGTTGACTGTGCGCTCTGTGAAGAAAAATTTCCTTTTATTAGTTTTGAACCTACTACCCATCAATTTCATTTGGTGTCCCCTAGTTCTTGTATTATGGGAAAAGGTAAATAATTTTTCTATATTCACTTTCTCCACACCATTCATGATTTTATATACCTCTATCATATCGCCCCTCAATCGCCTTTTTTCCAAACTGAAAAGTTCCAGTCTCTCTAGCCTCTCCCCATATGGGACCCTTTCCAAGCCCCTAATCATCTTAGTCGCCCTTTTCTGAACCTTTTCTAATGCCAATATATCTTTTTTGAGGTGAGGAGACCACATCTGCACGCAGTACTCGAGATGTGGGCGTACCATAGTTTTATATAGGGGAAGTATGATCTCTTTTGTCTTATTATCGATCCCTTTTTTAATAATTCCTAACATCCTATTTGTCTTACTAACTGCCGCTGCACACTGTGTGGATGTCTTCAGAGAACTATCGACTATAACTCCAAGATCCCTTTCCTGATCTGTCGTAGCTAAATTTGACCCCATCATGTACGTGTAATTTGGGTTATTTTTTCCAACATGCATTACCTTACACTTACCCACATTAAATTTCATTTGCCATTTTGCTGCCCAATCACTCAGTTTGCTGAGATCTTTTTGTAGTTCTTCACAATCCCTTTTGGTTTTGACTGTCCTGAACAACTTGGTGTCATCTGCAAACTTTGCCACTTCACTGCTTACACCATTTTCTAGATCATTGATGAACAAGTTGAACAGGATCGGTCCCAGGACTGACCCCTGGGGAACACCACTAGTTACCCTCCTCCATTGTGAAAATTTACCATTTATTCCAACCCTTTGTTTTCTATCTTTTAACCAATTCCCGATCCATGAAAGGATCTTTCCTCCTATCCCATGACCGCCTAATTTACATAAAAGCCTTTGGTGTGGGACCGTGTCAAAGGCTTTCTGGAAATCTAGGTATATTATGTCCACTGGGTGCCCCTTGTCCGCATGTTTATTAACCCCTTCAAAGAATTCTAATAGATTAGTTAGACACGACTTCCCTCTGCAGAAACCATGATGACTTTTGCCCAACAATTCGTGCTCTTCTACGTGCCTTGCAATTTTATTCTTTACTAGTGTTTCTACTAATTTGCCTGGTACTGATGTTAAACTTATCGGTCTATAATTGCCAGGGTCTCCTCTAGAGCCTTTTTTAAATATTGGCGTTATATTGGCTGTCTTCCAGCCATTTGGTACCAAAGTGGATTTAAAGGATAGGTTACAAACCACTGTTAATAACTCCGCAATTTCACATTTGAGTTCTTTCAGAACCCTTGGGTGAATACCGTCTGGTCCTGGAGACTTGTTACTATTCAGCTTATCAATTAACTCCAAAACCTCCTCTAATGTCACTTCAATCTGAGAGAGTTCCTCAGATTTGTCACCTAAAAAGGCTGGCTCAGATTTAGGAACCTCTGTAACATCCTCAGCCGTGAAGACTGAAGCAAAGAAATCATTTAATCGCTCCGCAATGGCACTGTCTTCCCTGATCGCTCCTTTTATATCTTTATCGTCCAAGGGCCCCACTGCTTTTTTAGCGGGCTTCCTGCTTCTAATGTATTTAAAAAACATTTTACTATCATTTTTTGAATTTTTGGCTAGCTGTTCCTCAAACTCTTTTTTGGCTTTTCTTACTACATTATGACAGTTAATTTGGGAGTGTTTATGTTCCTTTCTATTTTCCTCACTAGGATTTGACTTCCACTTTTTAAAAGCTGCCCTTTTCTCTCTCACTGCCTTTTTAACATGGCTGTTTAGCCATGGTGGTTCTTTGTTAGGTCTCTTACTGTGTTTTTTTATTTGGGGTATACATTTAAGTTGGGCCTCTAGTATGGTGTCTTTAAACAGTTTCCATGCAGCTTCCAGGGATTTTAGTTTAATTACTCTACCTTTTAGTTTCTGTTTAACTAGCTTCCTCATTTTAATGTAATTCCCCTTTTTGAAATTAAATGCCAGAGTGTTTGACCGCTGCGGTGTTCTTCCCAACACAGGAATATTAAAAGTTATTATATTGTGGTCACTATTTCCAAGCGGTCCAGTAACAGTTACCTCTTGGACCAGATCCTGCGTTCCAGTCAAGACTAGATCGAGAATCGACTCTCCCCTTGTGGGTTCCTGTACTAGCTGCTCCAAGAAGCAGTCATTTAAGGCATCAAGAAATTTAATTTCTGAATCCCGTCCTGAGGTGACATGCACCCAATCAATATGGGGATAATTGACATCTCCTATTATTACTGTGTTTTTTATTTTGATAGCCTCTCTAATCTCCCTCATCATTTCAGCATCTCTATCACTGTCCTGGTTAGGTGGTCGGTAATATATTCCTAATGCCATATTCATATTAGAGGAATGAATTGTTATCCATAATGATTCTATGGAACATTTTGATTCCTTTAGGATTTTTACTTCATTTGATTCTATATTATCCTTCACATATAGTACCACTCCGCCACCCACACGACCTGTTCTGTCTTTCCGATATAATTTATATCGCGGTATGATAGTGTCCCACTGATTGTCCTCATTCCACCATGTTTCTGAGATGCCTATTATGTCAACTTCCTCCTTTGATATGAGGTACTCCAGTTCACCCATCTTATTAGACAGACTCCTAGCATTAGTGTAAAAGCACATTAAAAAACTACCACTATCTATATGTCCGCCTTTCACAGACGCGTTGGATTTTTTTATATGAGATTGTTTCACATCTGATCTTGCCCATATATTATTTCCCACGTTCCCTATCTGACTAACTTCTAGGGAATCCCTATCTATGGAGCCTCGTGTAAGCTGGTCTTCTGTGTGTGACACGACAGCAGCGTCTTCTGCGAACAGCATGTCTCTGATGAGGACTTCCCGCACCTTAGATTTAGCTTTCAGCCTTGCAAGATTAAACAGTTTCCTGTCAGACTGTGTGCAAAAAGGTGCCCTCTGTTGAAGATCCAAAGGCATGTTTAAGGAGGAGAGCGAAGAAGATCCCGAACAATGTTGGAGCAAGGACGCATCCTTGTTTGACGCCGCTCCTGATGCTGAAAGCATCTGATAATGTGCCATCATATAGGACGGTTCCTCTCATGTCTTGGGGGAAAGACTGGATCATCTTGAGTAACCGTGGCGGACAACCTATCTTGTGGAGCAGTTTGAAAAGTCCATCCCTGCTGACCAAGTCGAAGGCCTTGGTTAGGTCGAGGAAGGCTATGTAGAGTGGCTTCCTCTGCTCCCTGCATTTCTCCTGCAGTTGCCTCAGAGAGAAGATCATGTCGATGGTCGATCTCTATGCGCGGAATCTGCACTGTTATTCAGGATACACCCTCTCAGCAATCTTTTGGAGTCTGCCGAGGATGACGCGAGCGAACAGTTTACCAGTGATGCTTAGGAGGGAGATTCCACAGTAATTGTTGCAGTCGCTTCTGTCTCCTTTGTTCTTATACAAGGTTATGATGTCAGCGTCACGCATGTCCTGTGGAACCTCTCCCTCTCTCCAGCACAGGCACAGTAGCTCATGTAGGGGTTCCAGGAGAGAGTCTGTGGCACACTTGATTACTTCTGGTGATATACCATCCTGGCCCGGGGCCTTTCCTACTGCAGTGTTGTCAATGGCTTTCTTCAGTTCATCCACAGTTGGTTCCTGATCCAGTTCATCCATTACTTATAGGAGTTGGATGGCATCGAGGGCTGAGTCGACCACAATGTTCTCGTGTGAGTATAGCTCGGAGTAGCGCTTGACCCAGAGCTCCATCTGTTTGGCTTTGTCAGTGATGACATCACCATATTTGAATTTCAGAGGTGCCATCTTGTTCTGGGTGGGTCCTAATGCCTTCTTGATGCCCTCGTACATTCATCTGAGTTTAGCAAAGTCAGCACTACTCTGGATGCTGCTGCATAGCTCGAGCCAGTAGTTGTTGGCACAGTGCCTGGCCATCTGCTGTACTGTTTTTCTGGCTGCTCTGAGCGCTTGCAGGGTATTCTGGCTTGGTGAATGTTTGTACTCCAGGAGTGCAGTACACTTTTTTTTGATGGCTGGAATCATCTCATCGGAATTAGCTTTGAACCAGTCATTTGTGCTTCTAGCTCTTCTTCAAAACAACAACAAGGCCGTGTTTTACATTGTATGCCTCAGATGCTGCCATCTGGATGTCACATCGGCAACCCCAGGGTTGCTGTGCAGATTCTCCTCGAGGGTCGCTCTGAACTTTTCAGCTCTCTCTAAGTTAGCTGTCTTTCTGGCATCAATGCGGGGCCTTCCAGTTGGTTTAGAGCGGTGCAGCTTCTTGGGAATCACCTTGAGTTTGGAGCAAACAAACTAGTGATCTGTATAGCAGTCAGCACTATGATAGCTGCGTGTCAGAAGGACGTTTTTGAGGTTATCACGTCTGGCAATGACCACGTCTAGTTGTTGCCTGTGTTTTGAGCGTGGGTGTCTCCATGACACTCTGTGCTGTGGCTTGATTTGGAAAAAATTGTTTGTGATGCACAGATTGTGGTACGTGCAAAGTTCGAGAAGACGCTGACCATTTTCATTCATTTTTCCCACACCGAAGTGGCCTAAGCAGGAAGGCCATGAGTCACGATCGGCTCCAACTCTCGCATTGAAGTCACCAAAGATGTACAGTTGTTCGCGAGCAGGTATTTGCGCTATGGCAGCACTAAGCACATCATAAAACTTGTCTTTTACTTCCGGTGTGGCGTACAGGGTTGGGGCATAAACGCTGATCAGATGGACAGGACTGGTGAAAGTTTGAAGTATGACCTGAAGGAGTCTTTCTGATCCATCCTTGACTAATTCCACCATTTGTGGAAGGGTGTTTCTGATGGCGAAGCCAACACCATGCTCCCTGGGTTCTTCTCAGGCTTTACCCTGCCAGAAAAAGGTGTAGCCCTTTTCCTTTAGAGATCCTGAATCTGCGAGACGTGTCTCTTGCAGAGCAGCAATGTCTACTTGGAGCCTCTTCAGTTCCTCATCGATGACAGCGGTCTTGCGGGTGTCGCTGATGTCCTGAAGATCTTCAGTCAGACCTGTCAGCATGGTCCGCACATTCCAGCAAGCAAGCTTAAAACTTTGATGGTTTCATTTTCTTGTTGGCTTTCTTATTGGTTTGCCTGGTGCTCAGCTTTCAGGTCACTTGTCAGGTTTGGGAACCTTAAGCCTCACGCAGCCAGTGAGGCAGGTGAATGATTGGCTGAGCAGCAGTCAGAGGGAGGGGCTCTCTCAGGTAGGCCAGAGCTCTAAAGCCCGACTGGCAAGCGACCAGGGAGCATGCGACTGGGTGCATGCGAACAGGGTGCTTGCTAACAGGAGGGAGTTTTGAGAGGGGCTCTCCTGGGGAAGGAGGGAGCAAACTACAGCACCTTTTACATAATCTTGCCAATATGTGGTGTAATTCAATTAGACTCTTTCCCGTTAGACTCTATTTCACCTTCCACCCTCTCCTCCCTACTAAGTCAGAGAAAGTCCATAAATAGATCTTCGCCTTAAGGACGTCTCTGTCTTAACCACGTGCCCCTCTGCACCTGTTGGCTTTCCCCCAGCCCTTAGTTTAAAAACTGCTCTAAGACCTTCTTAATTTTAAGTGCCCCCTTTTCCCAGAGTTTACCCAGTTCCTAATACATCTAATCCCTTCCTCTCTATCGACTCATCTCATTCAGCATTGAGACCATGGAGCTCTGACATCCTCTGTGCACGAGGATACCAAGACTTCATCCAGTAGGAGGGTCTCAAGTATGGGACGATGTCCCTCCACTCCAGCTGGGTTTTCTTCCCTGAGACATTTCCCCTCTTCAACAGCACACAGGTATCTAACCACACTTGAGTCCTTCTACTGTGTCACAGAATTTCTCATTTATGTACCTCTCCTGTTGCCCTTAGTTCCTCCAGTTCAGCTCCCCTGCTGTACAAAACCACGACATAGTTGTTGAGGAGCAGGAGATCTTTTCACTAAGTGCACAGCTATACCACCTGCCCATGCATAGAAAAACCACCTACATGGGGTACTGGGTGCAATAACCTCAAACTCCCTCTCTAAACTCCCATGAAAACTTCCTTGTTAGCTGCTCCTGTTCACTAGCTTGGGGCTTAAATAGTGACTGTGAAAGTGAGTTAAAACAGCCACTTGACAGGTTCTTCTTGCCTTTATGCTGATTTTACAGTCACTATTCTGGAGTCACTCTTACAACCGTGTGAGCACAAAACCTCTTTCTTTCACCAGCCTCCCGCTGACCCCTTCAGGTTTCCAGGGAACCAGCACTCAAGCACATGAGTAAACACAAGCACAAGCAACCCCCAACCGCCATTGACTTTGTGAAAATACTAACAGGAGTAAACTAACAATTTCTTCTGGGTTGGCTCCTGCATATGTGGGACAGTCTGAAGTAAGCTTGGGTCTGTGCTACATCTTGGCTGTCACTCAATGATGAATCATAGAATGCTAGGACTGAAAGGAAACTTGAGAGGTCATCGATTCCAGCCCCCTGCCCTCATGGCAGGACCAAGTACTGTATCGACCATCCAGAGATGGAGATTCCACAACCTCCCTAGGTAATTCATTCCAGTGTTTGACCACCCTGACAGTTAGGAACTTTTTCCTAATGTCCTGCCTAAACCTCCCTTGCTGCAGTTTAAACCTATTGCTTCTCTTTCTATCCTCAGAGGCCAAGAAGAAAAAGTTTTCTCCCTCAAACTTATGACAGCCTTTTAGATACTTGAATTCTGCTATCATGTCCCCACTTAATCTTTTTTCGAAACTAAAAGAAAGTTTTATAATTGGTGATACACATCTCCTGGAGCTGGAAGGGACCTCAGGAGCTCATCTAGTCTAGGCCCTTCTCCTCTTGGCAGGGGTGAAGTACCATCCTGGACAGCTATTTGCTCCCTTCCCCAAATGGCCTTGTCACGGTTTGAGCTCACAGCTGTGGATTTAGCAGGCCGATGCTCAAACCACTGAGCTATCCCTCCCTGAAGCGAGAGTCTTCCTGTCACCTTCCTATCCTGTGACAGTGCTCATGGACGACCAGCCCAATTCTGGAGCGAAGGTGTCTTGCAGAAGGGGCAGGTGTTGGTAGTTGTTGGAGGGGTGCAGGGCAGTTTTTTCTGCTCTTTTCTTTTTCTAAGCCTCTCCTTGCCAGCGCTGCAGTGGGACGTCTCAAACTGCACCACCCCCTCACGCAGTACTGTTCTCCTCTGGGGATGGTCTTCTCCAAGGTCCTCCCAATTGTCAGTACCAATACTGCTCTTTTGCATGTGTGCCTTCAGCATCTCCTTATCCACAGGAAGGCCTGCAGCACCTGAGACGCTAACAGATAATTAGAGCATAAGCTTTCATGGGGAAGCCCTGCTTTGTCAGACGCATCTGATGAAGCGCGTCTTTGCCCATGAAAGCTGAAGCTCGAACTATCTCTTAGTCTATAAGGTGCCATAGGACTTCTTCCTGTTTTTGACAGGAAAAAGAGTTAAGGAACAGACTAACTCAGCTACCCCTTTGATACATGTCCCTATATTGCTTCCTCTGGCCTCCAGCTCTCCTCTCTCCTTCCCCCAACTCAGAAAGCAGAATATGTTTTGGGAGGTGCTGATCAGACATCCAAACGATCTGACCTGTCCTGCACTACATACCTATAGCAGCATAACTATGTTTCTCAGAAGTGTAAACCACCCCCCACTCCGAGACATGGAGTTAGAACAGCCTCACCCTCGTATAGAAACAGCTCCTGCCTCCTGGTGAGCAGGATTAATTATGCAAACAGGAGATGTCTCTCCCATCAGCATAAAGAACCTTCATGAATGCATCTCAGCTGTGCAGCTGCAACAACACAATATTTGAAGCTTACCCCTGCTCAAAGTCACGGCACAGAGAACTACAGCTGCAGGAGAGGGAACATGGGGCTTACACAGCCGTGGTTATCGGTTGCTCCCAGGCTGCAAAATTTGCACAGTCACAGCTCTGCTCCTGGGCACAGCCAATTTCTGCGACCGCGCTGGACCCAGCCCTGAGCCCCTTGTGGATCTGAGGGAAGTTTCGCTGAGTGCAGCCTGGGGATTTGGGGTGAGGATGTGACAGGACTGGGGGAGATTTCAAAGGAGGTTTCCTCTGAATTGTCCCTCTAACCAACAACGGCCCAGCCTAGAGCCACTGAGTTCAACAGCCAGAGCCCCAGTGACGTGCGCAGGTGAGGGTCAGTGTAACCTGGCGCCCTCGTCCTGACACAGCCCCTCAGCGCAGGGCCAGGGGCATTGGCTCAGTGCCAGGGGCTGCCGTCCTGCCCCTGCAGTCAGAGTGAGGCAGCCCCAGTCTAGCTCACCCCCTTCCAACACTGCCTCGGTGTCAGGTGTGTGCGGCCGCCCCGGACAGATTCATTCCCTGCCAAGGACTCACCAGGCTCCTGCCCCAGCCGGAGATGAGCAGTCGCTGCCTGGGACTCAGTCGGGAGCTGCAGGTGGTGGGGAATCTGCACTGAGCGGGGCTGAGGTTCAGGGATGTTTATACAGCTGCCCTGGGACTCCCAGGGGGCTCAGAGCCAGCAGGGAGCCCCAGGGACCTGGCCTGTGGGACTGGCACAGGTGGGGAAGAGCAGCCAAGAATTAACTCTTTCCTCTCCCCTGTTTCATGTGATCTTTTGTTCTTTTGAACATTGTTTCGAAAGTTGATTTTGTCACAGAGGCTCCTTGCAAACAGCTCCCAGTTCTTTGTCGACAACGGCCACCTCAGACCTTACAGTCCCACTACACCCCACACGCGTCGTGTGGAATATTCACCCAGAAAGAGGAACATGTAAGCGATGGGAGGGAGCGGGGGGGAGGGGACTGAAGGGGGGTGTTTGGATCATGGCTGCAGGGTTTTGTGGCGGCCGAGACCTGAGCGACATGGGGAAAGGGGCTGGAGGCCCATCCAGGCGCCCAGAGCGCCCAGCATGACGGAATTAATGGCGGCGTGTTCGATGGGCGGGTGAGTGACCCGCAGGACTCAGCGTAGACGCTGATCTCCATTGGGAATAGGCTGGGGCGCGGTGGCGGGGGACGATCCCAACCCCCATGAGAGAGTCTCCCAGCTTCTCCTGAAGCACCTGACGCCACTGCCGGGCCGGACAGACCCGGCTCTGACCCAGTCGGGGGGGTCCCATGTTCCTCTGAGGGGGCAGAGCTGATGGGCTGTGCAGCGCCTGCGCCTTGTGAGCCCCGACATTTCACCAGCAGGGGAGCTGGCCCCTCCCAACCGCTCCCTGCTGCTCTGGGGGGTCTCTCCGAGCACCCGCCCTGGGACACCCCTCGGCCCTGATTTCCAGAGCGCTGATCACTGGGGGCTCCACTAGCTTGCACTGGAGCTCTGGGTCCTCAGCAGCTGGGACACCCGCCCTGGGCGGCTCGAGCTGGTCCATCACACGGGAGTGATGGAGGCCCAGGGATGGGGAGGGGCACTTGTGCCTGGTACGGAGTTTCAGCATCTGCTTCTGCCCGGGCTCTGACCCGCTCCCACCGCACCCCGGAGTTCCACAACCAATCGCCTCTCTCTGAGCCCCTCACGCTCCACCTCCCCTGGTGCCCTGTCTGCACACCTCCCCTTTGCACTTGGCCCCGCCCCTTCCCCTGAGGCCACACCCAGCATCTCCCACCCCTGCCACACCCTGCACCTTCCGCTCCAACCCCACTGCACCCCTCATCACCCTTCCCCCAAGGCCACACCCAGCATCTTCCACCCCCCGCCTCACTGCACCCTGTGGGAGCACGAGCACCTGGTGGCTGGGCCTCACTTGCAAGGCAGAATGACCATAAACCCCATCCTGGACCGCTATCATACAGCGGCGGGGTGGCCTGAAGCCAGGCCAGGAGAAAGAAATCAGAAAGTTGACAAGTAGTTGGAGAATCCCCAAAGAGAACATCCTGACAATTAGATAGTAAGTCCCCAAAGAGAACAGCTGGGGTGAGTGGCTGGAAGCCCCCCAAAGAGAACATCTTGGTTGTGCAATATCAGAGGGTCCCGGGGAGGGATTTTCGGAAAATGACCAAGGACAGAGGAAATCTTGTAACATGTTCTGACAGGCCGGGAGGATGGAAAGCCCAAATTAGGCAACAAACGCTTTAATTCTCCAGGTATTGAACCCCCAATTAAGAAACAGTATAAAAGGTGATTTAGCAGGGACAAGGGTGTGGGCTCCTGGACACCAGGCGGAGGCCAGCAACTTCCAGTCCAGACAGCAGACCCCGGCCCGATCACCCAGATGTCACCACCATGAAAGGTCCCAACCAAGCCGTATCTCTGACTTGAAGGGCCGCTGTAACGTACTAGTTGGAAAGATATGGGAGCATTGGATGTTACTGTTAAGTTACATGGAAATGTATAGAGCTATATGTAACCTAGGCCATGTCTACACTAGTCCCAAACTTCGAAATGACCACGCAAATGGCCATTTCGAAGTTTATTAATGAAGCGCTGAAATGCATATTCAGCGCCTCATTAGCATGAGAGCGGCTGCGGCACTTCGAAATTGACATGCCTCGCCGCCGAGCGGCTCGTCCCGACGGGGCTCCTTTTTGAAAGGACTCCGCCTACTTCGAAGTCCCCTTATTCCCATCAGCTCATATGAATAAGGGGACTTTGACGTATGCGGGGTCCTTTCGAAAAGGAGCCCTGTCGGGATGAGCCGCACGGCGGTGAGGCGCGTCAATTTCGAAGTGCCGTGGCCTCCCGAATGCTAATGAAGCACTGAATATGCATTTCGGCGCTTCATTAGTAAACTTTGAAATGGCAATTTGCGTGGCCATTTCGAAGTCTGGGGCTAGTGTAGACATAGCCCTAGTGTTTAGCCTATGCCAAATAAATAAATATATTTAAGACAAGTGTTAAGTAGTTCTAGTTACGAATACATGAATCAGGCATGATCAGTAAATACCACTAGCTGGACTAGCTGGGGCTGTATAGAGAATTACTGGCACCTAGAACAGCCACAGGGCAATCGGAGTGTTGTTGTTCCTGGTACTCATAAAGCTGTGGAAACCCGGGGTGTAAAGTAGATACACTGTATCACATATTACTGCTACACTATATAAGGCTGTGAAAGCGGTGGGGTGGTCGGTACCAGGCCATCCATCCCCACCCCACTGTATTAAACCCCACGCGCACCCACGGGACATGGAATAGGTGGGCACATCGTCACACCACACTTCCCCCATCCCCTGAGGCCACGCTCAGAATCTCCCACCCCAGCCCCACTGCACCCCTCTTCCCCCATTCCACTGGTGCGCCTGGGATCATGGGCCATGCTGCTCCTGGACAGGCAGCCCCAGGAGACTGCTGCAGGGACCCTGGGTTATCAGGAAAGAGAGGTCTGAAGATGACTGCCAAGCTCCTGACCCCGGGGTGGGACGACCTCACTCCACGAGCCGCCATGAGATAGAGGCAGGGAACAGCACAACAGACTCACACCCAGCAGTTCTGCACATGGGCATGACCCCAGTGCTGTGTCAGCCCCATTTCTGGGGTCGGCAGGGCCAGCTGCCAGAGTGCAAAGACCTGGCTCCCAGCATGACAGCTGTGGCAGAGACGAGTACCGGTGCCCTCAGTTCTCAGGTGTGGGCTTAGATTCAGGCACTGTGTCTCCTGGGATGACTGAGGCTCCCACCTTGTTCTCCACAGCCGGACTACTGGTGAGAGGATGATGATCTGCATTCCCTGACACAGCTCCCTCGTCCCAGAGCTACCCCAGGTGCAAGCGCAGGATGGTGGAATACCAGTGCCCCCACCTGGTGGAGCTCCAGGCCATGTGCCAGGTGATGCAGAACTGAGCTGATGAGGATCTGCATCTCCACAGCAATTACTCACAGGTGCAGCTGGCCTTGTATGAGGTCCAGAGTGAGGCCCTGGTTGAGACCAGCCAAGCCCTGGTGTGGGGTATGCTGCCCCTTCCTGCAGAGGCCTGTTTCCCCCCACTCACCATCACATCTTTCCCCCTCTCCATCTCTCGCCTCACCCTCCACACCAGAGATGCCTAAGCCTCTACGCCTGAGGCCATCTGACCTACAGGAGCCAGTGCCCTGCTATTCCCAAGCCCTGATCCCTCAAATCAGTGGAACCCTGTTGCTGTTGCCCCCCTCCACACTTCCCCATCCTGCTATTGTTGTTTCCACGCCCCCCTCCCGAGTTTCCCAGACCTCACCCTTTGTAAATAATATAGTTCGTTTATTTTGCAAAAAGAAAAAAAAACTCTTAATTAAGTTGGTGGGAAGTGGGGTGTGGGACCTGCGTTAGGGGGATGGCAAGGATGGGTGTCACTGATTCCCTCGAGAAGACAGCCCAGGGTACAAGGTTTAAGGTCCACCAGGATAAGCTCTATCTTAGGGCCTGCCAGAGGTGTGCAGCCCCCCCCCATAGACCTGCTGAATGGCAGCCATGCACAGCTCCTCATAGGCCTGGCCCAGGTGCTCGGCCTTTGCCATCCACACCAACCGGAAGGTCTCCCCGTTCTTCTCAGGCGGGTTATGCAGCACACAGCATGCTGCCACCACAGAGGGGATGTGCTCCCCATGGACCAGATGGGTGAGGAGGCAATGGTAATATCCCTTGAGGTGGCTGAAGGCATCATTGACCTCCATGTGGGCCCTGGCCAGCCTGCCATTGAGTGCTTCCCACAGGAGGTCAGGGTAGCTGGTGTAGGGTTTCATGAGATGTGGCAGAAGGGGATAGAGTGTATTCCCCACCAGGCAGATGGGCATGTCCATGACCCCACCCCAATAGTCAGAGTGGTCAGGGAAGAGGGTCCTGGCATGCAGCCTCTGGAACAAGCTGGAGCTCTGGCAGATATGTGATTCCTGCATCCTCCCAAGCCACCCAGTGCTTATGGCTGTGAACTGTCCCTGACGGTTGGTTGTGGCATGCAGGACCATCACATGTGCCTCTTGCAGTTGGTGTAGCTGAAGGCGTGGTGGTGTGTGGCCTGGATGCAGATGTGCGACTCTGCAGTGAGGGAAGCCCAGGGCATCGAATCCTGCAAGGCGAGTGTCCGTGCCTGACTCTGCAGCATGATGCCGCTGATGGCTCTGCCCACCAGGAGCGGAGACAGATGCAGTGGCAATCACAGGGGTGCCAGGGCAGCTGCTGGTTCCTCCCCATCCCCTCCCCCCACCCCTCCATCAACAGCGGCTCCCTGAACTCATGCCCACCCCTGGCTGGGCTTTGCAATGGTGGAATGCAGAGCACTGTCCTGGGGAGGGGCTAGCATCACCCACACCTCCACACACACAACCCATTCCATAGGCCCACCTGTCCCGTCTGCCCACCCCGTCCCGGGCCAGTGGCCTGAAACCCCCGTACCTGCAAGAGCAGGAACCTGTTTCTAGACCTCCCCAAGCCGAACTAGTTCCTGACTAATGGGGAGCTGCCCATCGTGGCAAATGTCCACACCGCAATGGTGACTCCCTTCTGCAGGGGGACGGTGGGCCTCATGTTCGTATCCTTTCACCGTCGGGCAGGGGAAAGCCCCTGACAGAGCCCGAGGAAGGTGGCCTTCTTCACCTTGAAGTTCTGCAGCTATTGCTGCTCTTTCCAGTGCCTCTGGAATAACGTGGTCCTGCTAGTCCACACTAGTGTCCACGTGCCAGATGCCAAGAGGCATGTGGTCCAGTCTGCTGTGGGTGGCCTCCAGCTACCAGCTCTGCTCCCCCGGATATCCGCTGAGGGTCTGCCACCAGGTCTTGGGGTCAGGTTCCAGAGGGCCTGCAGGAAGCGTTGCATAACTCACAACAAGTGCATGAGGGGCTGATGAGTGCCCGGAGGGGAGGGGCAGAGGTAGTATGCCTGGATTCTAGTAAAGAATCTCATAAACTCTTGTGTGTCCATTGTATAAATAAATGGGGTAAATACTATGCAGATGGGGCTGCTCTAAGGTCTGATCTCAGCTGGTTAGGAAACTGTAGCCAACCAGGCTCGGGTTCCCCAGAGACGAGGCTGTACCCAGAAAGCGATTGCTATATTTGGTTTATTGAAAGCGCGTGACACCCGCGATGGGAGCCCCAGAGACGCCGCAGTCACCAGTGTGGGAAAACCCGATGCGTTGGAGCTTCGCTCGGGGAGAGGCTCTGTAACAGGCCTCCTAACACTAGCTGATAAGCTGAGCCCATTAACATAAGATTGCCTAAAATTGCCTGTGCATTCCTTATCACTATCTCTAGTGGCCTACTGCCAGCGTAGCCTTGGAGTTTTTGCAGGCGCAGCTTGTTTCGCAGGTGATGTGAGTTGTTTTGCAGCTTTCACCTTGCACAGACCAGTTCTGGTATCTCTTGTTTGTTGGCAGCGTGCTTCTGTCTATGATTCCTCTAAGAGTGTACAGAAGGGTCGGACTGCTCTCATGAGACCGTTACAAAGTCTTCTCGCACCCTACAGAAACCATTCTCAGAAAGTAGTTATCAATTGTTCATGGTATTGCTGAAAAGGCACAATGTGGAGTTTCACAGGGATCATTTTGGGGCCAATTCTGTTCAGAAACTTCGTAAACTGTTTCGATAATGACATGGAAAATATGCTTGTAAGCTTTGCAGGTGACACCAAACTGGGAGGGGTTGCAATTGCTTTGGAGAAGAGGATTATAATTCAAAACATTTTAGACAAACTTGAAAAAATGGTCTGAGAGAAATAGGATGATGTTCAAGAAGGACAAATGCAAAGAACTCCCCTTCGGAAGGAGCAATCGGTCGCTCACATCCAAAATGGGGAGTGACTCCCATGACCTATAAGGGAAGATGAAAAGATCTTGATCTACCTATTTTGGAAAAGAGAAGACGGAAAGAGGACATTATAATACCTTTCAAATCTTTATTTTTTCTCTTTTTCACAGGGAGGAGGGAGTAAGCTTGTTTCCCATGACCTCTCATGTTAGGATGAGGAACAAAGTGGTTATAATGCAACTGGGGAGATTGAGGATGGACATTGGAAAAGGTTCCTAAATGTCAGATTCATTAAGCACTGGACAACTTTGCCTGGGAAAGAGGTAGTGGAATGTTTATCACTGGAGATATTTAAGAGCAGGTTAAGTAAACATCTGTCAGGGATGACCGAGATGGTGTTTGGTTCCTCCTTGAGTGCAGCACGCTGGAACCTAACCCCTTCCAGTTATAATATTCTGTGATTCCATGAATGTTGAAGCTCAGGCAGGTGCAGTTCATAGTTACAATTCCCCGGATATTCAAGAAAGAATCTGTCTCCAATTTTCAAGTGCATTTTCTGTTGTCTCCATTACCTCAGAAGGTGGCTTCTCCTACAGCAGCAGTAGAACATGCTGATCACTCATTTCAGGATCTCTTTTGTGGTCACCCCATAAATAATGGGGTTTAACATGGGGGGCAGGAGCACGTGGAGGTTGGCCAGTAGGTTAAGAATGTACCCAGGGATGAGGTGCCCATATTGGTTTGCAGATGGGGAGAAAAAAGACGGGGTGTAGAACATGAGTATGACACAGATGTGGGAGCTGCAGGTGCGCAGAGCCTTAAGGCGGGCATTGTTAGAAGGGAGCCGGAAGACAGCCCTGAGAATCAGCAGGTACGACACAGCAATGAGCACAGCATCCAAGATGATTGTTAAAATAGCCATTGCTATGCCGTAAAAGAAATTGACTGTGATGTTGTCACAGGCCAGCTGAGAGATGGTTGTTTGCTGACAGTAGGTGCGCGGCAGGAGGTTGGTCCTGCAGAAATTTAGCTGCTTCACCAGAAAGACAACAGGGAGAACAATACAGAAACTTCTTATGACAACCGCCAGCCCCATCTTCCCAATCACAGGCGTGGTTAGCACAGTGCTGTATCTCAGGGGGTGGCAGATGGCAACGTACCGATCAAACGCCATGGCCAGCAGGATGGCTGATTCAGCAATAAATGTGACATAGACAAAGAACATCTGGGTCAAGCAGGCAGCAAAAGAAATTTCCCCTGCTTTGAACCAGAATACAGCCATCAACTTGGGTACTATAGTAGTTGACAATAGAAGATCAGCAGCCGCCAGCAGGGAGAGAAGAAGATACATGGGCTCATGAAGGCTTTGTTCTGTTCCTATGATGAATAGGAGGAGAGAGTTCCCGAGAAGCGCCACAATGTATATCAGACAGAAGGGGATGGAGATCCAGACCTGAGACTTCTCTGTTCCAGGGATACCATTTAGAATGAAGGTTACTGGAACAAAAAAGGTCTGATTGTTGTCTGGCATCATGTACCACCTCTTGGAGTTGCTGTTCAGATTCCAGGAACTGATAGATAAAGAGAAGATCAGTGAGAGCTGTGTGTCAGCCAGGACTGGAATGCATTTGGTGAGAGAATCAGAAACACCACTGAAAACTTCCTTGTGTGACAACTGCCTGTTGGGTGGGACTATGAATCCCAGCAAACTCTCCTGCTACAGAACAGCCTCATTCCCACTGAGAGAAGATGGTCAGGATGGCTCTGTCCCAGGATTAAGCAGGGGACCCCTTGACGTTGGTGTCCACACAGAATCTCTAATGTTTGCTACTGTCACTCGAGAGACTCAAGGGAAAACGAACAGTCCTTTAGCTCCTTAAAGACTAACAATATTTATTAGGTGATGAGCTGTTGTGAGATAGACCCGCCCCCCAGGTGCTAGAGGACGGCTCTTTTATTTAAAAAAAATACAACATGAGAAAAGTTTTGCCGTTCGCATAAATTGGCTTGGGTAGCACTTTGGTGTATCTCAGGGGGTCACAGATGGCAACAGACCCATCAAATGTCACAGCCAGCAGGATTTGAACCTAAAGATGTGAGTCAATCTCAAGTCTGAGCTGGTCTACAGTGCATTACTGGGATAACTGCATTGAACAGGGGTCTAAAATTGCCATATACCGAACAGGAGCCCAATCCCTGTGTCTACACAACTCCTGCCTCTGGGGGAGCAGGTGTAACTACACAGCGGAGAGTCTTCTCTCCCCTTCCCATGGAGCTTCTTCTTGAATGTTCCATGTCGCACCCTGGAGGTTCATCAGTTCAAACTTTTAAAGCAAGATCTGCCCATTGCCCTGCTTCAGAGAAATACAGCTGCAGCAGGAACAACGTTGGCCCCAAGCACCCCTGAGTACCTGTTGCGCCTGAGCTCCTGGCACTATGGTGGGGACCATACATTGATCACAGAGATCAACCTACTCCCTCCGTGTGGAGGATTTGCAATTTGCAATAACCTTACGTCACAGCAGCCACTTCTGTCTCTGCAGCGGGGGATGGCAGCATTAGCGACTCTTGTGTTAATTGAAAGGGGACCTGGCTTTGTGTAAGCTTTTGGCTGCACGGGAGAGGAGACTCGTTAGGAGCTTAACTGAGTTCAACAGCCAGAGCCCAGTGACGTGCGCGGGTGACAGTCAGTGTAACCCAGCGCCCTCGTCCTGACACGGCCCCTCAGGGCAGGGCTGGGGGCATTGGCTCAATGCCAGGGGCTGCCGTCCTGCCCCTGCAGTCAGAGTGAGGCAGCCCCAGTCTAGCTCACCCCCTTCCAACACTGCCTCGGTGTCAGGTGTGTGCGGCCGCCCCGGACAGATTCATTCCCTGCCAAGGACTCACCAGGCTCCTGATCCAGCCGGGGATGAGCAATCGCTGCCTGGGACTCAGTCGGGAGCTGCAGGTGGTGGGGAATCCGCACTGAGCAGAGCTGAGGTTCAGGGATGTTTATACAGCTGCCCTGGGAATCCCAGGGGGTCTCAGAGCCAGCAGGGAGCCCCAGGGACCTGGCCTGTGGGACTGGCTCAGGTGGGGAAGAGTAGCCGAGAATTAACCCTTTCCTCTCCCTTGTTAAAGCTCAAAAGCCGTTCAGTAAAGACTAACTAACTAATTTATTAGGAGATGAACTTCCATGGGACAGACCCACTTCTTCAGATCATACCCACATTGACACATTAACACGTGGTTTGAACCAGGATGGCAATTTTCTAGGTCATTTTAGGGGCTTTTTTACATACTTTACTTTATCTAATTCCTGACACCCCCCCACACACACTCCTTCTGCCCCTCTGCTCTCTGATTTGCTCACCTTGATAATAATTTTTCTGGTTTGTCAACCTTAATTCCTATTTTGGTTCTCTGTGCCTTAAATATTGAGTCTGTTCTGGTGTGGCTGTGGTCTGAAGAAGTGGGTCTGTCCCACGAAAGCTCATCACCTAATCAATTATTTTGTTAGTCTTTAAAGTGCTACTGGACTGCTTTTATGTTTTGATAGTATATAGACAAGCCTGGCTTTCTATGTTACTCTCCCTTGTTGTATCTGATCCTTTCTTCTTTCTTTCGATCTTTAGACACATCATGGTGGTGCTGAGGCACCCAGCAAAGAGCCCTGTTCTGTGACAATAGCTGCTATCTCTGACCTGAGAAGCTCATTGCACCTCACACAAATCCTACAGAACTTTTCCCCAGGAAAAGCAGCATGTGAGGCGTGTGCAGTCAGCTCGTAACTTGTCACCATTCACAGCCGTTGCAAAGGGCACGTCCAGCTCAGAGTTAGCGATACCGTATGGACACGGTGTGATTTATGGATTGGGAGTAGAAGTCAGTCACCAGGACACTGTGACTGTGTCTACACTGGCAGGTCCCTTCGAAAGGACAGCGCCTACACACAAAACTCGTTCTTTTGAAGGAATTTAAAAAAGGAAATGCTGCCAGCCTTTGGCAATCGCATTGCCCTTCCCGTGTCAGGAAGAGCCCCCCTTTGAAAGGCTTTTCCAAAAGAGAATGTGAGTACAAGCTCTGCAGGCCGCTCTTTCAAAAGTGGGGTGTTCCATGGCCCCGTCCAGCTGGAGCACAGAGACGCCTCTGCCAGCACAATCGGGGCTCTGTGGTCTCTGCCTCTGGCTGCCTTTGAAGACTGAGGGACCCAGAAACCCCATGGCAGGAAGCTGCAAGTGAGCTGGCTGTAGAGACAGCACGAGCCTCCAGCAGAACGCTCACCCGGCGATACCACAACAGTGACAGCCAAAAACCCACCAGCACCATGGCCAGCGCCCAGGAGCCCCGTGCCCCCAGGGATCCCCCTCCCACCCAGCTGAAGTCTCCGAGGACCCCTGCCAGGGGCCAAAGAAGAGGGACCCTCATGGAGTGAGGCCGAGGTGAGCGACCTGCCAGATTGTGTGGGGAGGAGGTGGTCTTCATCCATACCGCTGGCCAGCTCCGGAATGCAGCAGCATGTGGCTGTCTGTCCACTGGCCTGATCTCCCAGGGCCAATCCACCCATGCCCCAGGCAAGGTCCACGCCAAGGTGAAGGAGCTGCAGCAAGCCTACTGCTGGGCCAGGGATGCGGCCAGCTGCTCGGGGACAGTGCCCAACAGCTGCCCCAACTTCACCAACCTGATCCACCTCTTCGGTGCAAAGGAGGCAGCCCCCACCCACAACCCCAAGCCATGATCCTGGGCAACACCAGGCTAGAGACCAAGACCTAGGCCAAAGACCTGGCAAGACCCGTGGGCAGCAGCATCCCACGGTGGATGGGCCAAGAGACTGAGGCCACCAGCGATGACAAGGGCTCCAGCAACAGGGCCTTCATCAATGTCATCCTATCCTGGTTATCCAGCCAGGTCCCCTTCACCCAGGCCTCCCCTGAGTTCCTGGAGGGACCCTTAAGTAGGTTTCGGGCACCTCGGACACCCTAGCATGTGAGGAGAAGGCTCCTGCTCCAGACGTAGCCAGCGGTCGGACACTCATTGGGATGCCCTCCCCAGTCCAGACCCACCCCAGATGGCCATCCTCCCTGGGCCCCATAGGGGGCCTCACATGGCACTCAGCACCTGCCCCCATGGACAGCATCACTGGCCACATGGCCAGGGAGGGAAGAGAAGGGCCCCAACCAAAGCCTGTACATACCCCACCCATGTGGAAACCCCCAGTGAATGGGATCCTCCAGGGGTCCCAGGCCAGCAGGCATTGTGGCAGAGAGGTCTACAGGAGGTGGGGGTCACAGCCCCAGGCACCAGCTCAGGGGACTGATGGGTCACGTCTCTGTCCCCTTATGTCTCCACAGCTCCACTATCCCGGGGGCTGGCTGTCGCCGGAGAGCCTCGCAGCAGCCGGCAAGGGGGTCAGGGCACCCGCTCCTCCCACACCCAAGCAGGGCTGCAGCAGGGCTGCCCAGCAGAGCCATGAAGGGGAGCAGGCTGCCGCCACTCACATGGCTGTCCTAATGGACCAAAATAGCATCCTGTGGAAGTGGGTGGTGATGGAGCGGACCACCTGAGGCCAGGGGGCAGGCGCCCTCAATACCTTCATCCTGTTTGTGACCATTCACCTGTCCTGACCCCTGCTCCGAAGGCTACAGCCTGGTTAGGAAAGATAGACAGGGAAAAAAAGGTGGAGCTGTTGCCTTATATATAAAAAATGTACACACTTGGACGGAGGTGGAGATGGACATAGGAGATGGACGTGTTGAGAGTCTGTGGGTTAGTTTAAGAGGGGTAAAAAACAAGGGTGATGTCCTGTTAGGAGTCTCCTACAGGCCACCTGACCAGGTGGAAGAGGTGGATGATGCTTTTTTAAAGCAACTAACAAAATCATCCAGAGCCCAGGATTTGGTGGTGATGGGGGACTTTAACTATCCAGATATATGCTGGGACACTAATACAGCGGGGCACAGACTATCCAATAAGTTCTTAGACTGCATTGGAGACAATTTTTTATTCCAAAAAGTTGAAAAAGCCACCGGGGAGAAACTGTTCTGGATTTGATTTTGACAAATAAGGAGGACTTGGTCGAGAATTAGAATGTGGGAGGCTGCTTGGGTGAAAGTGATCATGAAATCATAGAATTCACAATTCTAAGGACTGGTAGGAGAGAAAATAGCAAAATAGAGATGATGGATTTCAGGAAGGCAGATTTTGGTAAACTCAGAGAGCTGGTAGGTAAGATCCCACGGGAGGAAAAACTGAGGGGAAAAACAACTGAGGAGAGTTGGCAGTTTTTCAAAGAGACATTATTAAGGGCCCAAAAACAAGCTATTCCCCTATGCAGGAAAGAGTAAATATGGGCAAAGACCGCCTTGGCTTAACAAGGAGATCTTGCATGATCTCAAACTAAAAAAGGAATCCTATAAAAAATGGAAACTGGAACAAATTACAAAGAATGAACACAGGCAAATAACACAGGAATGCAGGAGTAAAATTAGAAGGGCTAAGGCACAAAATGAGCTCCAACTAGCTACAGGCATAAAGGGTAACAAGAAGGCCTTTTACAAATATATTAGAAACAAGAGGAAGACCAAGGACAGGGTAGGGCCATTGCTCAGTGAGGAGGGAGAAACAGTAATGGGGAACTTGGAAATGGCAGAGATGCATAATGACTTCTTTGTTTCGGTCTTCACAGAGAAGTCTGAAGGAATGCCTGACATAGAGAATGCTGGTGGAAAAGGGGTAGAGTTAGTTTTTGAAATAAAAAAAGAACAAGTTAAAAACCATTGGAAAAATTAGATGTCTGCAAGTCACCAGGGCCTGATGAAATGCATCCTAGAATCCTCAAGGAGCTAATAGAAGAGGTAGCTGAGCCGTTAGCTCTCATTTTTGGAAAGTCATGGGAGACAGGAGAGATTCCAGAAGACTGGAAGAGGGCAAATATAGTGCCCATCTACAAAAAGGGGAATAAGAACAACCCAGGAAATTACAGGCCAGTCAGCTTAACTTCTGTGCCAGGAAAGGTAATGGAGCAGGTAGTTAAGGAAGTCACCTGCAAGCACTTGGAAGGTAGTAAAGTGATAGGGAACAGCCAGCATGGTTTTGTAAAAAACAAATAATGTCAAACCAACCTGATAGCTTTTTTTGACACGATAACGAGACTCGCAGATAAGGGAGAAGCAGTGGATGTGGTATACCTAGACTTCAGTAAAGCATTTGATACGGTCTCGCATAATATTCTTATCGACAAACTAGGCAAGTCCAACTTAAATCGCGCTGCAATAAGGTGGGTGCATAACTGGCTGGCTAATCGCACCCAGAGAGTAGTTGTTAATGGTGCTCAATCCAGCTGGAAAAGCATAACAAGTGGGGTTCCGCAGGGGTCTGTTTTGGGACCAATTCTGTTCAATATCTTCATTAATGATTTGGATATTGGCATAGAAAGTACACTTATTCAGTTTGCAGATGATACCAAGCTGGGAGGGGTTGCAACTACCTTGGAGGATAGGGTCATAATTCAGAATGATCTAGATAAATTAGAGAAATGGTCTGAAGTAAACAGGACGAAGTTTAATAAAGATAAATGTAAGGTGCTGCACTTAGGAAGGAATAATCTGTTTCACACATAGAGAATGGGAAAAGACTGTCTAGGAAAGAGTACAGCAGAAAGGGACCGAGGGGCTCTAGTAGATCACAGGCTAAATATGAGTGAACAGTGTGATGTTGTTGCAAAAAAAGCAAACATGATTCTGGGATGCATTAGCAGGTGTGTTGTGAACAAGACACGAGAAATCATTCTTCCGCTCTACTCTGCGCTGGTTAGGCCTCAGCTGGAATATTGTGTCCAGTTCTGGGCACCCCAATTCAAGAAAGATGTGGAGAAATTAGAGAAGGTCCAGAGAAGAGCAACTAGAATGATAAAAGGTCTGGAGAACATGACTTATGAAGAAAGGCTGAAAGAATTGGGCTTGTTTAGCTTGGAAAAAAGAAGATTGAGGGGGGGACATGATAGCGGTTTTCAGATATCTTAAAGGGTGTCATAAGGAGGAGGGAGAAAACTTGTTCTTCTTGGCCTCTGAGGAGAGAACAAGAGGCAATGGACTTAAACTGCAGCAAGGGAAGTTTAGGTTGGACATTAGGAAAAAGTTCCTAACTGTCAGGGTGGTCAAGTACTGGAATAAGTTGCCAAGGGAGGTTGTGGAATCTCCCTCGCTGGAGATATTTAAGAACAGATTAGATAGACATCTATCAGGGATGGTGTAGATAGTGGTCGGTCCTACCGTCGGGACAGGGGACTGGACTCGATGGCCTCTCGAGGCCCTTTCCAGTCCTAGTGTTCTATGATTCTATGATTCTATATGATTATATCCGATGCCAGCCATTCCCGCAGCCCCCCACAGCCCCGTCCTCACTGCTCTGATCCCAGCCCATGTACCTCCAGCTGCCCTGCTGGAACTGGTCCGGCTGCTTGTGGCCGAGGTAGGCCACTTGGAGCCAGCTCCCCCCAGAACTGAAGCTCCCACTGGCCTCTGTGACTCTGCCTCCATTATAGTCTGAGCTCCAGGGACCACAGGTCTGGGGTGCCAGTCACAGGGCCTTGAGGGGCTGGCATGAACCCACGTGCCAGAAGTTGCTAGGCCAGAAGCTGAAACCCCACAGAGGGCTCCAGTCCTAGAACCTGCTGGGAGGATGCTGGGCATCTTGACTGGTCCACAGCTCCTAGAGAAACTGTTCTAGCAGTGGGAAATTGTCCCAGCTTCTGGAATCAACCCTGATCTGGACTATGGGCCATGCGGCTCCATCTCCAGCTCCCACTCTCCAGAGAAACATGAGTTAATAATGATCCTCGTCACTATCATCAGTGGATCACAAGCTCACTACAAGCGATGAAGTATCTTTATTTCCATTTTATAGATGGATAAACTGAGGCCTGGAGAGATGGTGTGACTCCCCTCCATTACCCAGAAAGCAGGTGGCACAGTAAGGAGATACAACCTGTGTGGATGTCATCCAGGCCTGCATCTCCCTGCCAGGGTTACTCTTTGCCCAAGGGTTACAGAGTTAGTCCAGGGAAAAGGGAGGTACCTGCTTTCAACTGTCTTTGTGTGATGTACAGCAGGAGCAGGAGGAAACTAACCAAGAGCCTGTCTGAAAATTATCACTAATTCGATGACCAACTCCTTCCTCCCAGAGCCAGAGAGCTTCCATTCGCCAGCCAGAACCAACAGCAAAAATGGAACCAATTCATGGAGGTACAATCTGTCCCCACTCTGGGCAGCCCTTGGCTGTGACACCTGCACAGTCATCAGACTGAAACGACAACCTTAGGAACTAAAGCCATGTGCTCTACCTCATGAGCGAGAAGCCAGATGGTCTTCATGAGAGGCGTTCGAACACAGAGTTCATTCTCCCTTCTCAGTGGTCTCAGTGCCTCGGGGGCTGCATATGGGTCACCTGCACCTCGAATAATAGGTCCCCTTCTGGTCGCCTCATCTCAGAAATGACATAGTGTAATTGTGAAACCTTGAGAGAAGGTCAACATAGGTAATTAAGGGTATGGAACGGCTCCTGTATGAGGAGAGACCAAGAAGACTCAAACTCTTCAGCTCAGAAATGAGGTACGTATGGCAGAGGTGTTTACAATGACGAATGGTGTGGAGATCTATTTTCCATGCCTGTAACCAGCTGTTACATTACGTAATTAATAGACAGGAGATTTAATACAAACAAAAGGAATTTTTTTTAATGTGACACTCAGCTAACTTGTGGGACTCTTTGCCAGGATAAATTGCGTTGGCCAAGAATGCAACCGAGTTAAAAAGGAAATACAAATATAACTGGTATCAAAAAAGAATTAGGTAACTTGATGAAGGGTTATGAGAAGTCCTGTGACACCTTATACACGAGCAGATATTTTGGAGCATAAGTTGTCGTGGGTAAAGACCCGCCTTGGCAGATGCGTCTGATGAAGCAGGTCTTTCCTCACGAAAGCTTATGATCCAAAATATCTGTTGTCTATAAGGTGCCGCAGGACTTCTTGTTGTTCTCAAAGCTACAGACTAACACGGCTCCTCTCTGATACTCGATGAAGGATTGGTCCACAAAAGGCTATTAACCAAGAAGACTGGGGAAGTAACCCCATGCTGCTGGTGTCCCAAGACCTCTAAAAGGGAGATGTTCTGAGGGAAGGACAGGAATGGATCACACCATAACTGTCACTTCTGTTGACACCCCAAACCTCTGGAACAGGCCACTGCTGGAGACAAGTTGGTGTTCTACATGGAGCATAGACCTGACCCAGTACAGGCTGTTCTCTGTTCCTCTGAGATATTCCTTCCCCACAGCTGCAGGGAGGGAAGGTGGGAATAAAAGAGAAAAAGACTCCTGAAGCAGAAAGCTAAACACGCCTCCCACTCCCAGCAGGAATCAGCACACTTTCTGCAACATCAAAACCCTTCTCTAGGAACGGATGAATCGCTGCCCTCACACACACACACACATACACGTTAATATTCTGCCCATCCAAGAGCCATTAGTTACCATCTTGTAAATGTCTCGGAAGATGGGAAGATTCTGGAAAACTGGAAAAGGGCGCAGATAGGGACCCTCCATGAAAGGGAAATCTGGACAACACAGGAAACTACAGATTAATCAGCTCAACTGCTGTGTCAGGAAAGATAATAGAGCAAATAAGTAATAAACTAGGAATACCTGTGCAGATAGCACTATTGTAAGATCTGAGCTTCACTAGTCAGATGACCAGTCTCAGGGTGGGTCTACACAGAAAAGCAATTTTGAAATAACAGCTGTTATTCTGAAACAACTATCCTAGGCCGTGGGCTATGGGAATGTTGCACTTCAGGATATGCTAATGAAGCATTGTCATGAATATGCAGCACTGCATTAACAGAATGGCAGCCGCGCACACTTCGGAACTGTCAGTTTCAAAACGCACACTGCCCGTGAAGCCAGGGGTCCTTTTGAAATGTCCCCTTGATTTTGAAAGCCCCTTGTTCCCAAAACCAAATGGGAAGAATCAGAATCATAGAAAAGTAGGACTGGAAGGGACCTCGAGAGGCCATCGAGTCCAGCCTCCTGCCCCCACGGCAGGACCAAGCACTTTCTACACCATCCCTGAAAGCCATCTCTCTAACCTCTTCTTAAATATCTCCAGTGATGGAGATTCTACCACCTCCCTTGGCAATTAGTTCCAGTGTTTGATCACCCTGACTGTTAGGAACTTTTTCCTAATGTCCAACCTGAACCTCCCCTGCTGCAATTTCAGTCCATTGCCTCTTGTTCTATCCTCAGAGGCAAGGAAGAACAAGTTCCCTCCCACTGCCTTATGACACCCTTTTAGATACCTGAAAACTGCTATCATGTCCCCCCTCAATCTTCTCTTTTCCAAACTAAACAAGCCCAATTCTTTCAGCCTTTCTTCATAGGTCATGTTCTCTAGACCTTTGATCATCCTCGTTGCTCTCCTCTGGACCCTCTCCAATTTCTCCACGTCCTTCCTGAACTGCGATGCCCAGAACTGGACACAATACTCCAGCTGAGGCCTAACCAGCGCAGAGTAGAGCGGGAGAATGACTTCTCATGTCTTGTTCACAACACACCTGTTAATGCATCCTAGAATCATGTTTGCTTTTTTTGCAACAGCATCACACTGTTCACTCATATTTAGCTTGTGGTCCACTATAACCCCTCGGCCCCTTTCTGCTGTACTCATTCCTAGGCAGTCCTTTCCCATTCTGTATGTGTGACACTGATTGTTCCTTTCTAAGTGGAGCACTTTGCATTTGTCCTTATTAAACTTCATCCTGTTGACCTCAGCCCATTTCTCCATTTTATCCGGATCCTTTTCAATTATGACCCTATCCTCCAAAGAAAATGCAACCCCTCCCAGCTTGGTATCATCTGCAAACTTAATAAGTGTACTTTCTATGTCAATATCTAAATCGTTAATGGAGATATTGAACAGAACCGGTCCTAAAACAGACCCCTGCGGAACTCCACTAGTTGTACTTTTCCAGCAGCATTGAAAACCATTAATAACTACTCCCCTAGAAAGTTTACCCAGGCAGTTGTTCACCCACCTTATAGTTGTCCCATCTAAGTTGTATTTGCGTAGTTTATTGATAAGTATATTATGTGTGACCGTGTCAAATGCTTTACTGAAGTCTAGGTATACCACAGCCACGGCTTCTCCCTTATCTACAAGGCTCGTTATTGTATCAAAGAAAGCTGTGAGATTGGTTTGACATGATCTGTTTTTAACAAAAACATGCTGGCTGTTCCCTATCACCTTACCGCCTTCCAAATGCTTGCAGATGATTTCTTTAATTACCTGCTCCATTATCTTTCCTGGCACAGAAGTTAAGCTGACTGGCCTGTAGTTTCCCGGGTTATTCTTGTTCCCCTTTTTATAAATGGGTACTATATTTGCCCTTTTCCAGTCTTCTGGAATCTCTCCCGTCTCCCATGATTTTCCAAAAATGATTGTTGAAGGCTCAGATATCTCTTCTATCAGCTTCTTGAGGATTCTAAGATGCATTTCATCAGTCCCTGGTGCTTTAAAGACATCTAATTTTTCTAAGTAAATTTTAATTTGAAGGGGCTTTTCAAATCAGAGGTCGTTTAAAAAGACCCCTGTCTACAAGGGCAGTGTGCGTTTCGAAAGCGGCACTTCCAAAATGCGTGCGGCCACCATTATTCAAATGAGGTTCTACATATTCACAACAGCACCTCTTTAGCATCTGCCAAAGTGGGTCATTAGCATTTTCTTTTCGAAGGGTGGGGGCTCGTGTAGTCGTGGTCTATGTGTGGAGATACTGAGTTTTGAAATAGCTTACAGGTATTTTGAAATGCATTTTTGTGTGTTGCACCGTTATTTTGTAATAAGCTGTTCTGCGACAGCTCCTCCAAAATAGCTTATTTCGAAGTAAGGCTGCTGTGTCGGCATCTCCCCAGAGGTTGTTGTCAATAGTTCACAATCACGCTGAAAGGGCACAAGAGGAGTTCTGCAGGGATCATTTTGGGACTGATTCTGTCAAGAGCTTCATAAATGATTTAGATAATGGCAAAGAAAGTAGGCGGATAAAGTTTGCAGCTGATACCAAGCTGGGAGGGGTTGCGATTGCTTTGGAGAATAGAGGTATTATTCAAAATGATTTGGACAAACTGGAAAGTGGTGTGACATAAGTAGGATGAAATTCAAGAAGGAGAAGTGCAAAGTACGCCACCGAGGAAGGTTATAGGTATGTCAGAAAGGGTGTGCCTATACTTACCTGGCAGTTGGAGCACCACGATCGATCCTCCAGGGATTGATTTTGCTGCACGTGTGAAGATGTGGCAAAATCAGTATCTCTGTGATGGGCCGTTGACTCTGTTGCTCCAGGCTAATGTATAGGGTAAAGGATGTGGTCGCGAGCCCGAAGATTCCGGGTCTACACCAGAGAAGAAAGTTGACCATGATGCATCAATTCTAGCTACACAAATGGCATGGCAAGAATTGCTTATCTGGGATCGGCTTTGATCCCGAGTGTAGAGCAGACCATACAGAAAGGGAAGTGACTATGTGAGAAAGGAGTACCACTGAGACCGAGAAACCATGTCCTCTGAGGGAAGATTAAAAGAATGGAATCTCTTTAGTCTGGAAAACAGAAGACTGAGAGGTGACGTGATAATTGATGTCAACTAACTTTTTTTTACAGGGAGGAGAGAGTAAATTTATCCCGCTTAAACTCTTACAACGGGGTGAGAAGCAATGGGATTATATTGCAACTAGGGAGAACACCTAGATGGTGTTTGGTCCTGCCTTGAGTGCAGCACACTGGAACCTGGTCCCTTCCAGCTATAATATTCTGTGATTCCATGAATGTTGAAGCTCAGGCAGGTGCAGTGAGTGATTGGGCAGCAAAATGGCAAATGAAATTTAATGTGGGTAAGTGTAAGGTAATGCATGTTGGAAAAAATAACCCAAATTACACGTACTACATGATGGGGTCAAATTTAGCTACGACAGATCAGGAAAGGGATCTTGGAGTTATAGTGGATAGTTCTCTGAAGACATTCACGCAGTGTGCAGCGGCAGTTAGTAAGGCAAATAGGATGTTAGGAATTATTAAAAAAGGGATCGATAATAAGACAAAAGATATCATACTTCCCCTATATAAAACCATGGTACGCCCACATCTTGAGCACTGCGTGCAGATGTGGTCTCCTCACCTCAAAAAAGATATATTGGCATTAGAAAAAGTTCAGAAAAGGGCGACTAAGATGATTAGGGGCTTGGAAAGGGTCCCATATGGGGAGAGGCTAGAGAGACTGGGACTTTTCAGTTTGGAAAAAAGGCGATTGAGGGGCGATATGATAGAGGTATATAAAATCATGAATGGTGTGGAGAAAGTGAATATAGAAAAATTATTTACCTTTTCCCATAATACAAGAACTAGGGGACACCAAATGAAATTGATGGGTAGTAGGTTCAAAACTAATAAAAGGAAATTTTTCTTCACACAGCGCACAGTCAACCTGTGGAACTCCTTGCCCGAGGAGGCTGTGAAGGCCAGGACTCTATTAGGGTTTAAAAAAGAGCTTGATAAATTTTTGCAAGTTAGGTCCATAAATGGCTATTAGCCAGGGATAAAGTATGGTGCCCTAGCCTTCATAACAAGGGCAGGAGATGGATGGCAGGAGATAAATCACTTGATCATTGTCTTCTGTTCTCCTTCTCTGGGGCACCTGGCATTGGCCACCGTCGGCAGATGGGATGCTGGGCTTGATGGACCTTTGGTCTGACCCAGTATGGCCGTTCTTATGTTCTTATGTTCTTATGTTCTTATGTTCCAGTTCCCCGGAAGTTCAAGAAAGAATCTCTCTCTAATTTTAAAGGGCTTTTTCTGTTGTCCCCATTACCTCAGGAGGTGGCTTCTCCTACAGCAGCAGAAGAACATGCTGATCACTCGTTTCAGGATCTCTTTTGTGGTCACCCCATAAATGATGGGGTTTAACATGGGGGGCAGGAGCACATGGAGGTTGGCCAGTAGGTTAAGAATGTACCCAGGGATGAGGTGCCCATATTGGTTTGCAGACGGGGAGAAAAAAGATGGGGTGTAGAAGATCAGTATGACACAGATGTGGGAGCTGCAGGTGCGCAGAGACTTGAGCCTGGTGTTGTTAGAAGGGAGCCGGAAGACAGCCCTGAGGATCAGCAGGTAAGACACAGCAATGAGCACAGCATCCAAGATGATTGTTAAAATCGCCACGCACACACCATACCAGAAATTGACTTCAATATTGTTGCAGGCCAGTCGAGCAATGATCATTTGTTGACAGTAGGTGTGTGGTAGAAGGTTGGTCTTGCAGAACTTTAGCGGCTTCAGGAGAAAGATAAAAGGGAAAACGATACAGAAACTTTTTGTGACAACGGCCAGCCCCATCTTCCCAATCACAGGCTTGGTTAGCACAGTGGTGTATCTCAGGGGATTGCAGATGGCGACGTACCGATCAAATGCCATGGCCAGCAGGATGGCCGACTCGGCAATAAAACTGAAATGGATGAAGAACATTTGGGTGAGGCAGGCAGCAAAAGAAATTTCACCAGCTCTGAACCAGAATATGGCCAGCATTTTGGGCACAATAGTAGTTGACAATAGAAGATCAACAGCTGCCAGCATGGAGAGGAAAAGGTACATGGGCTCATGCAGGCTTCGTTCTGTCACTATGATACATAGGAGGAGAGAGTTCCCAAAAAGCGCCGCAACATACATCAGACAGAAGGGGACGGAGACCCAGACTTGAGACTCCTCCGTGCCAGGAATGCCGGTCAGGACGAAGGTTGCAGGGGTAAAAAAGGTGTGATTGTCGGCTGGCATCAGGTACCCTCTCTTGGAGCTTCTGTTCAGATTCCAGGAGCTAACAGCAAAAGAGAAGATCAGACAGAACAGGGGTGTCAGCCAGGACTGGAATGATTTTGCTGAGAGAATCAGAGAAACCAGCAAAAACTTCCTCGCCTAACGGCTGTCTGTTGGGTGGGACCATCCAACTAGAAACACTCTCCTGCCCCTGAACATCTCCATTCCTAACGAGGGAAGATGCTGGAGGTTCCTTTGGCCCTCGATTAAGGAGGGGCCCTCTTGGTGTTGCTGTCCATTGTAGAATCTCTGTGTGTTTACTACAGTCACTCCCAAGACTGAAGTGGTGACTCTGAAACTGGGTTTCAGCAGCTACCGGATTATTTCCTTTGGCAGTTGCCCTGGTTTTGTATCCAGTATATTGAATTATTCTCCAGATACAAAGGTGTGAGAGCAAAACCTCCTCCATTCACAACTCTCCTGCTGGCTCCTTTGGGAGAAGACCCTGCTTTATTACTCGTTTCGACCTAACCAGTGCTCCAGCACATGAATACATTCATTTTGGGGAAATTCCCAATGATTTTATAAAAATACTTACATGAGAAAAGTTGTCTTTTTTTTCAAGATTTAACCCTAAATTTGTGGGTCCATCTCAAATATTGGCTGGTCTACAATACGTTATTGGGATAACCAGGTTGAATAGGGGTCTAAAATTTCCATATACCAGAAAGGAGTTTAATTCCCTTTGTACACACAGCTACTGCCTCTCGGGGAGCAGGAGTGACTACAAGGGGAGAATTCTCTCCCGTTGCCACGAAGCTTCTTCTTTAATGGTCCATGTGGCATCCCAGAGCTTCATAAATTTCACATTTTAAAGCAAGATCTGCCCATCGCCCTGCTACAGAGAACGACAGCAGCAGGAGGGGGAATATTGCGCTCACGGCAGCCCTGGTTATCGGTTGAAGCTTTCCCCTGCTCAAAGCCACGGTACAGAGAACTACAGCTGCAGGAGAGGGAACATGGGGCTTACACAGCCCTGGTTATCAGCTGATCCCAGGCTGCAAAATTTGCGCAGTCACAGCTCTGCTCCTGGGCACAGCCAATTTCTGCGACCGCGCTGGACCCAGCCCTGAGCCCCTTGTGGGCTTCAGGTAAGTTTCCCTGAGTGCAGCCTGGGGATTTATGGTGAGGACGTGACAGGACTGGGGGAGATTTCAAAGGAGGTTTCCTCTGAACCGTCCCTTTAACCAACAACGGCCCAGCCCAGAGCCACTGAGTTCAACAGCCAGAGCCCCAGTGACGTGCGCGGGTGGGGGTCAGTGTAACCCGGAGCCCTTGTCCTGACACGGCCCCTCAGCGCAGGGCCGGGGGCATTGGCTCAGTGCAGGGGCTGCCGTCCTGCCCCTGCAGTCAGAGTGAGACAGCCCCAGTCTAGCTCACCCCCTTCCAACACTGCCTCGGTGTCAGGTGTGTGCGGCCGCCCCGGACAGATTCATTCCCTGCCAAGGACTCACCAGGCTCCTGCTCCAGCTGGGGATGAGCAATCGCTGCCTGGGACTCAGCCGGGAGCTGCAGGTGGTGGGGAATCCGCACTGAGCGGGGCTGAGGTGCAGGGATGTTTATACAGCTGCCCTGGGAATCCCAGCGGGCCTGAGAGCCAACAGGGAGCTCCAGGGACCTGGCCTGTGGGACTGGCTCAGGTGGGGAAGAGAAGCAGAGAATTAACCCTTTGCTCTCCTCTGTTTCATGTGATCTTTTGTTCTTTTGAATATTGTTTCGAAAGTTGATTTTGTCACAGAGGCTCCTTGCAAACAGCTCCCTGTTCTTTTCGACAACGGCCACCTCAGACCTTACAGTCCCACTACACCCCACACACGTCGTGTGGAATATTCACCCAGAAAGAGGAACATGTAAGCGATGGGAGGGAGCCGGGGGGAGGGGACTGAAGGGGGGGTGTTTGGATCATGGCCGCAGGGTTTTGTGGAGGCCGAGACCTGAGCGACATGGGGAAAGGGGCTGGAGGCCCATCCAGGCGCCCAGAGCGCCCAGCATGAAGGAATTAATGGCGACGTGTTTGATGGTCGGGAGACTGACCCGCAGGACTCAGCGTAGACACTGATCCCCATTGGGAATAGGCTGGGGCGCGGTGGGGGGGGGACGATCCCAACCCCCATGATAGAGTCTCCCAGCTTCTCCTGAAGCACCTCACGCCGCTGCCAGGCCGGACAGACCCGGCTCTGACCCAGTCGGGGGGTCCCGCGTTCCTCTGAGAGGGCAGAGCTGATGGACTGAGCAGCGCCTGCGCCCTGTGAGCCCCGACATTTCACCAGCAGGGGAGCTGGCCCCTCTCAACTGCTCCCTGCTGTTCTGGAGGGTCTCCCCGAGCACCCACCCTGGGACACCCCTCGGCCCTGATTTCCAGAGCGCTGAGCACTGGGGGCTCCATTCACCGGCACTGGAGCTGCGGGTGCTCAGCAGCTGGGACACCCACCTGGGCGGCTCAAGCTGGTCCGTCACAGGGGAGTGATGGAGGCCCAGGGAGCGGGAGGGGCACTTGTGCCTGGTAGGGAGTTTCAGCATCTGCTTCTGCCCGGGCTCTGACCCGCTCCCCCCGCACCCAGGAGTTCCACAGCCAATCACCTCTCTCTGAGCCCCTCACGCTCCACCTCCCCTGGTGCCCTGTCTGCACACCTCCCCTTTGCACATGGCCCCGCCCCTTCCCCTGAGGCCCCGCCCAGCATCTTCCACCCTGCCACACCCTGCACCTTCCGCTCCTACCCCACTGCAAACCTCATCACCCTTCACCCAAGGCCACTCCCAGCATCTTCCACCCCCACCCCACTGCACCCTGTGGGAGCACGAGCACCTGGTGGCCGGGCCTCACTCGCAAGGCAGAATTACCATACACCCCATCCTGGAACGCTATCATACAGCGGCGGGGTGGCCTGAAGCCAGGCCAGGAGAAAGAAATCAGAAAGTTGACAAGTAGTTGGAGAATCCCCAGAGGGAACATCCTGACAAGCATATGGTAAGTCCCCAAAGAGAACAGCTGGTGTGAGTAGCTGGAAGCCCCCCAAACAGAACATCTTGGTTGTGCAACATCAGAGGGTCCCGGTGGGGGAGGTTCGGAAAATGACCAAGGACAGAGGAAATCTTCTAACATCTTCTGACAGGCCGGAAGGATAGAAAGCCCAAATTAGGCAACAAACGCTGTAATTGGCCAGGTATTGAACCCCCAATTAAGAACCAGTAAAAAAGGTGATTTAGCAGGGACAAGGGTGTGGGCTCCTGGACACCAGGCGGAGGTTAGCAACTTCCAGTCCAGACAGCAGACCCCGGCCTGATCACCTGGACGTCACCACCAGGAAAGATCCCAACCAAGCCGTATCTCTGACTTGAAGGGCCGCTGTAACGTACTAGTTGGAAAGATATGGGAGCATTGGATGTTACTGTTAAGTTACATGGAATTGTATAGAGCTATATGTAACCTAGGCCATGTCTACACTAGTCCCAAACTTCGACATGGCCACGCAAATGGCCATTTTGAAGTTTACTAAGGAAGCGCTGAAATGTATATTCAGCGCTTCATTAGCATGTCGGCGGCTGCGGCACTTCGAAATTGACATTCCTCGCCGCCGCGCGGCTCATCTCAACAAGGTTCATTTTCGAAAGGACTCCGCCTCCTTAGAAGTCCCCTTATTCCTATCAGCTCATATGAATAAGGGGACTTCGAAATAGGCGGGGTCCTTTCAAAAAGGAGCCCCGTCGGAACGAGCCCCACGGCGGCGAGGCGCGTCAATTTCGAAGTGCCGCAGCCGGCCGCATGGTAATGAAGCGCTAATTATGCATTTCAGTGCTTCATTAGTAAACTCCGAAATGGCCATTTGCGTGGCCATTTCGAAGTTTGGGGCTAGTGTAGACGTAGCCCTAGTGTTTAGCCTATGCCAAATAAATAAATATGTTTAAGACAAGTGTTAAGTAGTTGTAGTTACGAATAGATGAATCAGTCATTATCAGTGAATACTACTAGCTGGACCAGCTGGGGCTGTAGAGAGAATTATTGGGACTTAGAACAGCCACAGGGCATTGTGGTGTTCACAATCAGAGTGTTATTGTTCCTGGTACTCCTAATACTGTGGAAACCCGGGGTGTAAAGTAGATACACTGTCTCACATGCTGCTACGCTATATAAGGCTGCAATAGCGGTGGGGTGGTCGGTCCTGACCATCCACTCCCCCCCCACTGTATTAAACCCCACGTGCACCCACGGGACCCGGAATAGGTTGGCACATCGTCACACCCCACTTCCCCAATCCCCTGAGGCCACGCCCAGAATCTCCCACCCCTGCCCCACCGCAGCACTCATCTCCCCTTCCCCCGAGGCCAAGGCTGGCATCTCCCAACCCCGTCCCATGCCACACCCTGCACCTTACGCTCCTTCCCCACTGCACCCCCATCCGCCTTCCCCCAAGGCCATGCCCAGTATCTCCCAAGCCTGCCCCAGCGCACCCTCATCCCCGCATCCCCCAATGCCACGCCCAGTATCTCCCAAGCCTGCCCCAGTGCACCCCTCATCTCCCCATCCCCCGAGGCCACACCCGGTATCTTCCACCCCAGCCCCACTGCACCCCTCTTCCCCCATTCCACTGGCACACATGGGATCATGGGCCATGCTGCTCCTGGACAGGCAGTCCCAGGAGGCTGCTGCAGGGATCCCGGGTTATTGGGCAAGAAATGTCTGAAGAGGACTGCTAAGCTCCTGACCTTGGGGTGGGACGACCTCACTCCACGAGCCGCCATGAGATGGAGGCAGGGAACAGCACAACAGACTCACACCCAGCAGTTCTGCACATGGGCATGACCCCAGTGCTGTGTCAGCCCCATTTCTGGGGTCGGCAGGGCCAGCTGCCAGAGTGCACAGGACCTGGCTCCCAGCATGACAGCTGTGGCAGAGACGAGTACCGGTGCCCTCAGTTCGCAGGTATGGGCTTAGATTCAGGCACTGTGTCTCCTGGGAAGACTGACCCTCCCACCTTGTTCTCCACAGCCGGACTACTGGTGAGAGGATGATGATCTGCATTCCCTGGCACAGCTCCCTGGTCCCAGGGCTACCCCAGGTGCCAGCGCAGGATGGTGGAATACCACTGCCCGCACCTGGTGGAGCTCCAGGCCATGTGCCTGGTGATGGAGAACTGAGCTGATGAGGACCTGCAGCTCCACAGCAATTACTCACAGGTGCAGCTGGCCTTGTATGAGGTCCAGAATGAGGCCCTGGTTGAGACCAGCCAAGCCCTGGTGTGGGGTATGCTGCCCCTTCCTGCAGAGGCCTGTTTCCCTACACTCACAATCACACCTTTCCCCCTCTCCACCTCCCGCCTCACCCTCCACACCAGAGATGCCAAAGCCTCTACGCCTGAGGCCATCTGACCTACAGGAGCCAGTGCCCTGCTCTTCCCAAGCCCTGATCCCTCAAATCAGGTGAACCCTGTTGCTGCTGGCCCTCTCCACACTTCCCCATCCTGCTATTGTTGTTTCCACGCCCCCCTCCCGAGTTTCCCAGACCTCACCCTTTGTAAATAATATAGTTTGTTTATTTTGCAAAAAGAAAAAAAAACTCTTTACTGAGTTGGTGGGAAGTGGGGTGTGGGACCTGCTTTTGGTGGATGGCAGGGATGGGTGTCACTGATTCCATGGAGAAGACAGCCCAGGGTAAAAGGTTAAAGTTCCACCAGGATGAAGCTCTACCTCAGGGCCTCCCAGATGTGTGCAGCCCCCCCATGGACCTGCTGAATGGCAGCCATACACAGCTCCTCAAAGGCCTGGCCCAGGTGCTCGGCCTTTGCCCTCCACAGCAACCAGAAGGTCTCCCCATTCTTCTCAGGCGGGTTATGCAGCACACAGCATGCTGCCAGCACAGAAGGGATGTGCTCCCCATGGAACAGATGGGGGAGGAGGCAATGGTAATATGCCTTGAGGTGGCTGAAGGCATCATTGAGCGCCATGTGGGCCCTGGCCAGCCTGCCATTGAGTGCTTCCCACAGGAGGTCAGGGTAGCTGGTGAAGGGTTTCATGAGACGTGGCAGGAGGGGATAGACTGTATTCCCCACCAGGCAGATGGGCATGTCCATGACCCCACCCCAATGGTCAGAATGGTCAGGGAAGAGAGTCCTGGCATGCAGCCTCTGGAACAAGCTGGAGTTCTGGAAGATATGTGATTCCTGCTTCCTCCCCAGCCACCCAATGCTGATGGCTGTGAACTGTCCCTGATGGGTGGTTGTGGCATGCAGGAGCATCACATGTGCCTCTTGCAGTTGATGTAGCTGAAGGCCTGGTGGTGTGTTGCCTGGATGCGGATGTGCAACTCTGCAGTGAGGGAAGCCCAGGGCATCGAATCCTGCAAGGCGAGTGTCCATGTCTGCCAAGTGCCTGACTCTGCAACATGATGCCGCTGATGGCTCAGCCCACCAGGAGCGGAGACAGACGCAGTGGCAATCACAGGGGTGCCAGGACACCTGCTGGTTCCTCCCCATCCCCTCCCCCCACCCCTCCATCAACAGCAGCTCCCTGCACTCATGCCCACCCCTGGCTGGGCTTTGCAATGGTGGAATGCAGAGCACTGTCCTGGGTAGGGGCTAGCATCACCCACACCTCCACACACACAACCCATTGCATAGGCCCACCTGTCCTGTCTGCCCACCCCGTCCCGGGCCAGTGGCCTGAAACCCCCGTACCTGCAAGAGCAGGAACCTGTTTGTAGACCTCTCCAAGCCGAACTGGCTCTGACAAATGGGGAGCTGCCCATCGTGGCAAATGTCCACACCGCAATGGTGGCTCCCTTCTGCAGGGGGACGGTGGGCCTCATGTTCGTATCCTTTCACCGTAGGGCAGGGGCAAGCCCCTGACAGAGCCCGAGGAACGTGGCCATCTTCACCTTGAAGTTCTGGAGCTATTGCTGCTCTTTCCAGTGCCTCTGGAATAACGTGGTCCTGCTAGTCCACACTAGTGTCCATGTGCCAGATGCCAAGAGGCATGTGGTCCAGTCTGCTGTGGGTGGCCTCCAGCTACCAGCTCTGCTCCCCCGGATATCCGCTGAGGGTCTGCCACCAGGTCTTGGGGTCAGGTTCCAGAGGGCCAGCAAGAAGCGTTGCAAAACTCGCAACAAGTTCATCAGGGGCTGATGAATGTCCGGAGGCAATTTGGAAATGTTTTATCCAAACATAAGGCTGCTGTGTACACAAAGCCACAGTGCCCCTCAGTCGAAAGGGAGAAAAGGACAACCCAGTAAACTACAGACCAGCTTAATTATTGTGCCAGGAAAGATAATAGAGCAAAGCATTAAGGAGCCATCAGCAAACATCCAGATGTTAACTTGGTGATACGTAGAAGGCAGCAGGGATTTGTAAAGAAAAAATCATATCAAACCAACCTGACAGCTTTCTTTGATAAGATAATAACTCCTGTGGATAAGAGGGGAGGGGCAGAGGTAGTATGCCTGGATTCTAGTCAAGAATCTCATAAACTCTTGTGTGCCCTTTGTATAAATAATGGGGTAAATAGTATGCAGAGGGGCTGCTCTAAGGTCCGATCTCAGCTGGTTAGGAAACCATTCTCAGAAAATAGTTATCAATGGTTCATGGTATTGCTGAAAGGGCATAACGTGGAGTTTCACAGGGATCATTTTGGGGCCAAATCTGTTCAAAAACTTCGTAAACTGTTTCAATAATGCCATGGAAAATATGCTTGTAAGGTTTGCAGGGGATACCAAACAGGGAGGTGTTGCAATTGCCTTGGGGAAGAGCATTATAATTCAAAACATTCTAGACAAACTGGAAAAAATGGTCTGAGATAAATAGGATGATGTTCAAGAAGGACAAATGCAAAGTACTCCCCCTCAGAAGGAGCAATAGGTCCCTCACATACAAAATGGGGAGTGACTCCCATGACCTATGAGGGAAGATGAAAAGATCTTGATCTACATATTTTGCAAAAGAGAAGATGGAAAGAGCACATTATAATACCTTTCAAATCTTTATTTTTTCTTTCTTTTACAGGGAGGAGGGAGTAAACTTGTTTCCCTTGACCTTTCATGGTAGGATGAGAAACAACGTGGTTAAAATGCAACTGGGGAGATTGAGGATGGACATTGGAAAAAGGTTCCTAAATGTCAGATTCATTAAGCACTGGACAACTTTGCCTGGGAAAGGGGTAGTGGAATGTTTATCACTGGAGATATTTAAGAGCAGGTTAAATAAACATCTGTCAGGGATGACCGAGATGGTGTTTGGTTCCCCCTTGAGTGCAGCACTCTGGAACCTAACTCCTTCCAGTTATAATATTCTGTGATTCCATGAATGTTGAAGCTCAGGCAGGTGCAGTTCATAGTTACAATTCCCCGGAAGTTCAAGAAAGAATCTCTCTCCAATTTTCAAGTGCATTTTCTGTTGTCTCCATTACGTCAGAAGGTGGCTTCTCCTACAGCAGCAGTAGAACATGCTGATCACTCGTTTCAGGATCTCTTTTGTGGTCACCCCATAAATAATAGGGTTCAACATGGGGGGAAGGAGCACATGGAGGTTGGCCAGTAGGTTAAGAATGTACCCAGGGATGAGGTGCCCATATTGGTTTGCAGATGCAGAATAAAAAGACGGGGTGTAGAACATGAGTATGACACAGATGTGGGAGCTGCAGGTGCGCAGAGCCTTAAGGCGGGCGTTGTTAGAAGGGAGCCGGAAGACAGACCTGAGGATCAGCAGGTAAGACACAGCAATGAGCACAGCATCCAAGATGATTGTTAAAATAGCCATTGCTACGCCGTAAAAGAAATTAACTCTGATGCTGTCACAGGCCAGCTGGGAGATGGTTGTTTGCTGACAGTAGGTGCGCGGCAGGAGGTTATTCCTGCAGAACTTTAGCTGCTTCACCAGAAAGACAACAGGGAAAGCCATACAGAAACTTCTTATGACAACCACCAGCCCCATCTTCCCAATCACAGGCTTGGTTAGCACAGTGCTGTATCTCAGGGGGTGGCAGATGGCAACGTACCGATCAAACGCCATGGCCAGCAGGATGGCTGATTCAGCAATAAATGTGACATCGATAAAGAACATCTGGGTCAAGCAGGCAGCAAAAGAAATTTCTGCTGCTTTGAACCAGAATACAGCCAGCGTCTTGGGTAATATAGTAGTTGACAATAGCAGATCAGCAGCCGCCAGCATGGAGAGAAAAAGATACATGGGCTCATGGAGGCTTCGTTCTGTTCCTATGATGAACAGGAGGAGAGAGTTCCCAAGAAGCGCCACAATGTATATCAGACAGAAGGGGATGGAGATCCAGACCTGAGACTCCTCTGTTCCAGGGATACCATTTAGAATGAAGGTTGCTGGGACAAAAAAGGTCTGATTGTTGTCTGGCATCATGTACCATCTCTTGGAGTTGTTGTTCAGATTACAGGAACTGATAGATAAAGAGAAGATCAGTGAGAGCTGAGTGTCATCCAGGACTGGAATGCATTTGGTGAGAGAATCAGAGACACCACTGAAAAATTCCTTGTGTGACAACTGCCTGTTGAGTGGGACTACGAACCCCAGCAAACTCTCCTGCTACAGAACAGCCTCATTGCCACTGAGAGAAGATGGTCAGGATGGCTGTGACCCAGGATTAAGCAGGGGTCCCCTTGATGTTGGTGTCCACACAGAATCTCTCATGTTTGCTACTGTCACTCGAGAGACTCAAGGGAAAACAAAGAGTCCTTTAGCTCCTTAAAGACCAACAATATTTATTAGGTGATGACCTGTTCTAAGATTCACTCCCCCCAAGGTGCTAGAGGACGGCTGTTTTGTTGTTATATGAAGATAAAGACTAACACCGTTACCTCTCAAGACTCAAGGTGTGACTATGAGTTAAAGCAGCCTCAGGATTATTTAGTTTGGCAGTTGCCTTGGTTTTGCATTCAGTATATGGAGGCCTTCCCCAGGTATGACTATGTGGGAGTTAATCCTCTTATAGTCACAGTTCTCATGCTGGTTCCTTTTATAGAAGAACCAGCGTCATTACTGGCTTTAATCCAAACAGTGCTCCAGGGCAGGAGTAAATTCAATCCTGGGCAGTTCTCAACAATTTTACCTAAAAAAAAAAAAAGAAAAAAAAGACTATATGAGAAAAGTTTTGCTGTTTTCATAAATTGGCTTGTGTAGCACTGTGGTGTATCTCAGGGGGTCACAGATGGCAACAGACCCATCAAATGTCACGGCCAGCAGGATTTGAACCTAAATCTGTGAGTCAATCTCAAGTCTGAGCTTGTCTACAGTGCATTACTGGGATAACTGCATTGAAAAGGGGTCTAAAATTGCCATATACGAAACAGGAGCCTAATACCCTGTGTACACACAACTCCTGCCTCTCGGGGACCAGATGTAACTACACAGCGGGGAGTCTTCTCTCCCCTTCCCGTGGAGCTTCTTCTTGAATGTTCCATGTTGCAAACTGGAGCTTCATCAGTTCAACATTTTAAAGCAAGATCTGCCCATTGCCCTACTTCAGAGAAATACAGCTGCAGCAGGAAAAACGTTGGCCCCAAGCAGCCCTGGGTACCGGTTGAGCCTGAGCTCCTGGCGCTATGGTGGGGACCATACATTGATCGATGAGATCACCTACTCCCTCCATGTGGAGAAGGATTTGAAATTTGCAATAACCTTCCATCAAAGCAGCCACTTCTGTCTCCGCAGCATGCTCAGGAAGGGTCCCGGGGGGAGGTGATAAGCTTTTCTTAGGTCTTTTGTTCAGGTGTCAGCAACCTTTGTCAGGCTGAGTGCCCAAATTTGACCTTTTTGACCACTGTGCATGGGATGTCTGCCGGCGATGCTTTTTAACTCCACTAATAGCCTTACTGACAAGAGCTTCATTACTGAAGAAATTGAGCTGCAGAGGTTTACTCTTTAGGTGGTGGTTGGCAGCGTTAGTGACTCTTGTGTTAATCAAAAGGGGACCTGGCTTTGTGTAAGCTTTTGCTGCATGGGAGAGGAGAATGGTGCAGAGCTTAACTGAGTTCAACAGCCAGAGCCCCAGTGACATACGCGGGTGAGGGTCAGTTTAACCCGGCGCCCTCGTCCTGACACGGCCCCTCAGCGCAGGGCCAGGGGCATTGGCTCAGTGCCAGGGGCTGCCGTCCTTCCCCTGCAGTCAGAGTGAGGCAGCCCCAGTCTAGCTCACCCCCTTCCAACACTGCCTCGGTGTCAGATATGTGCGACCGCCCCGGACAGATTCATTCCCTGCCAAGGACACACCAGGCTCCATTAATAGTTCCTCACTGTAGGGATGTCTCTGTCTTAACCATGTGCCCCTCTGCACCTGTTGGCTTTCCCCAACCCCTAAGTTTAAAAAGTGCTCTAAGACCTTCTTAATTTTAAGTGCCCCCTTTTCCAAAAGTTTACCCAGTTCCTAATACATCTAATCCCTTCCTCTCTATCGACTCATCTCATTCAGCATTGAGACCATGTAGCTCTGGCATCCTCAGTGCACAAGGATACCAAGACTTCATCCAGTGGGAGGGTCTCAACTCTGCCACGATGTCCCTCCACATAGTTGTCGAGGAACAGGAGATCTTTTCACTAAGTGCACAGCTATACCACCTGCCCATGCACACAAAAACCACCTGCATGCTGTACTGGGTGCAATAGCCTCCAACTCCTTCTCTAAACTCCCATGAAAACTTCCTTGTTAGCTGCTCCTCTTCACTAGCTTGGGGCTCAAATGGTGACTGTGAAAGTGAGTTAAAACAGCCACTTGACAGGTTCTACTTGCCTTTAGGCTGATTTTACAGTCACTATTCTGGAGTCACTGTTACAACCTCGTGAGCACAAAACCTCTTTCTTTCACCAGCCTCCCGCTGACCCGTTCAGGTTTCCAGGGAACCAGCACTCAAGCACATGAGTAAACACAAGCACAAGCAACCCCCACCCGCCATTGACTTTGTGCAAATACTAACAGGAGTAAACTAACAATTTCTTCTGGGTTGGCTCCTGCATATGTGGGCCAGTCTGAAGTAAGCTTGGGTCTGCGCTACATCTTGGCTGTCACTCGATGAATCATAGAATGCTAGGACTGAAAGGAAACTTGAGAGGCCATTGAGTCCAGCCCCCTGCCCTCATGGCAGGACCAAGTCCTGTCTCGACCATCCAGAGATGGAGATTCCACAACCTCCCTAGACAATTCATTCCAGTGTTTGACCACCCTGACAGTTAGGAACATTGTTCCCGAATGTCCTACCTAAACCTCCCTTGCTACAGTTTAAGCCCATTGATTCTTGTTCTAGCCTCAGAGGCCAAGAAGAAAAAGTTTTCTCCCTCCCATTTGTGACAGCCTTTTAGATATTTGAATTCTGCTATCATGTCCCCACTTAATCTTTTTTCCAAACTAAAAGAAAGTTTTATAATTAGAGATACGCATCTCCTAGAGCTGGAAGAGACCTCAGGAGCTCGTCTAGTCTAGGCCCTTCCCCTCTTGGCAGTGCCAAGTATCATCCCTGACAGCTATTTGCTCCCATCCCCAAATTGGACTAGTCACGGTTTGAGCTCACAGCCGTGGATTTAGCAGGCCGATGCTCAAACCACTGAACTATCCCTGCCTGAAGCGAGAGTCTTCCTGTCACCTTCCTATCCTGTGACTCTGCTCATGGACGACCAGCCCAATTCTGGAGCGAAGGTGTCTTGCAGAAGGGGCAGGTGTTGGTAGTTGTTGGAGGGGTGCAGGGCAGTTTTTTCTGCTCTTTTCTTTTTCTAAGCCTCTCCTTGCCGGCGCTGCACTGGGACGTCTCAAACTGCACCACCCCCTCACGCAGTACTGTTCTCCTCTGGGGATGGTATTCTCCAAGGTCCTCCCAATTGTCAGTACCAATACTGCTCTTTTGCATGTGTGCCTTCAGCATCTCCTTATCCACAGGAAGGCCTGCAGCACCTGAGAGACTTACAGATAATTGGAGCATAAGCTTTCATGGGGAAGCCCTGCTTTGTCAGACGCATCTGATGAAGCGTGTCTTTGCCCATGAAAGCTGAAGCTCGAACTATCTCTTAGTCTATAAGGTGCCACAGGACTTGGTGTTTTCGACAAGAAAAAGAGTTAAGGAACAGACTAACTCAGCTACCCCTTTGATACATGTCCCTATATTGCTTCCTCTGGCCTCCAGCTCTCCTCTCTCCTTCCTCCAACTCAGCAAGCAGAATATGTTTTGGGAGGTGTTGATCAGACATCCAAATGATCTGACCAATCCTGCACTACATACCTATAGAAGCATAACTATGTTTCTCAGAAGTGTAAACCACCCCCCACTCCGAGACATGGAGTTACAACATCCTCTCCCTCGTATAGACACAGCTCCTGCCTCCTGGGGAGCAGGATTAATTATGCAAACAGGAGATGTCTCTCCCATCAGCATAAAGAACCTTCATGAATGCAACAGAGTTGTGCAGCTGCAACAAGGCAATATTTGAAGCTTACCCCGACTCAAAGTCATGATACAGAGAACTACAGCTGCAGTAGAGGGAACATGGGGCTCACACAGCCCTGGTTATCGGTTGCTCCCAGGCTGCAAAATTTGCGCAGTCACAGCTCTGCTCCTGGGCACAGACAATTTCTGCGAACGCGCTGGACGCAGCCCTGAGCCCCTTGTGGATCTGAGGGAAGTTTCCCTGAGTGCAGCCTGGGGATTTGGTGTGAGGATCTGACAGGACTGGGAGAGATTTCAATGGAGGTTTCCTCTGAATTGTCCCTTTAACCAACAACGGCCCAGCCCAGAGCCACTGAGTTCAACAGCCAGAGCCCCAGTGACGTGTGCGGGTGAGGGTCAGTGTAACCCGGTGCCCTTGTCCTGACACGGCCCCTCAGCGCAGGGCCGGGGGCTTTGGCACAGTGCCAGGGGCTGCCGTCCTGCCCCTGCAGTCAGAGTGAGGCAGCCCCAGTCTAGCTCACCCCCTTCCAACACTGCCTTGGTGTCAGGTGTGTGCGGCCGCCCCGGACAGATTCATTCCCTGCCAAGGACTCACCAGGCTCCTGCCCCAGCCGGGGATGAGCAATCGCTGCCTGGGACTCAGCCGGGAGCTGCAGGTGGTGGACAATCTGCACTGAGTGGGGCTGAGGTTCAGGCTGTTTATACAGCTGCCCTGGGAATCCCAGGGAGGCTCAGAGCCAGCAGGGAGCCGCAGGGACCTGGCCTGTGGGACTGGCGCAGGTGTGGAAGAGAAGCAGAGAGTTAACCCTTTCCTCTCCCCTGTTTCATGTGATCATTTGTTCTTTTGAACATTGTTTCAAAAGTTGATCTTGTCACAGAGGCTCGTTGCAAACAGCTCCCTGTTCTTTGTCGACAACGGCCACCTCAGACCTTACAGTCCCACTACACCCCACACGCGTCGTGTGGAATATTCACCCAGAAAGAGGAGCATGTAAGCGATGGGATGGAGCCGGGGGGAGGGGAGTGAACGGGGGGCGTTTGGATCACAGAGGTCCAGAGACCGTCACCCAGTGCCCTGGTCATACCACTGAACCTGCCTCACTGCTCTCTGGGGCACCACGCCATCCTGTCCTGCTGGGTTGGAATATGCAGTTCACCCGTACCCGCCCAAGGCCCAGACTCGGGTAAAAGGCCTCTGCAGCGTAACACAGAGGGTGTTAGCTCCCTCTGGGAAGGTTCATTTACAGTCACTGGTCAGCACCCAGGAGCACAGCCCCGAAGGGACAAAACCCCAGATGCCCCCACCTCGCTGTGCGTAGGAGGAGTTCCTGTGGGTCGCTCTCACTGTCAGTGAAGGAGCGACAAGCCCATCTGCTGTTCTCCCCTGTGGAACAGCTATTGACACGGTATTGGATGAAAACACAGGAGTCTGCTGCACTACAGGAGCAGGGTGTGAGGCAGAGCAGATCCAGGCCAGTCCCACATTGGCATGACGAAAGCACACGAACGAGAGCGAATGCACTGAGAGAAATGGCTCCAATCCTACCACACCCCCTCGCCCACACGGCCCAGAGTGAGTCTGTGGCACTCACGGCCGCAGGGTTTTGTGGAGGCCGACACCTGAGTGACACAGGGAAAGGGGCTGGAGGCCCTTACAGGCGCCCAGAGCGCCCAGCGTGATGGAATTAATGGCGGCGTGTTCGATGGGCGGGCAAGTGACCCGCAGGACTCAGCGTAGACACTGATCCCCATTGGGAATAGGCTGGGGCGCGGTGGAGGGGGGGACGATCCCAACCCCCATGAGAGAGTCTCTCAGCTTCTCCTGAAGCACCTGACGCCGCTGCCAGGCCACACCGGCCCGGCTCTGACCCAGTCGGGGGGTCCCACGTTGCTCTGAGGGGGCAGAGCTGATTGGCTGTGCAGCGCCTGCGCTCTGTGAGCCCCGACATTTCACCAGCAGGGGAGCTGGCCCCTCCCAACCGCTCCCTGCTGCTCTGGGGGGTCTCCCTGAGCACCCGCCCTGGGACACCCCTCGGCCCTGATTTCCAGAGCGCTGAGCACTCAGGGCTCCATTCGCCGGCACTGGAGCTGCGGGTGCTCAGCAGCTGGGACACCCGCCTGGGCGGCTCGAGCTGCTCCGTCACAGGGGAGTGATGGAGGTCCAGGGAGGGGGAGGGGCACTTGTGACTGGGATGGAGACTCAGCGTCTGCTTCTGCCCGGGCTCTGACCCGCTCCCACCGCACCCCGGAGTTCCACAGCCAATCGCCTCTCTCTGAGCCCCTCACACTCCACCTCCCCTGGCGCCCTGTCTGCACACCTCCCCTTTGCACATGGCCCCGCCCCTTCCCCTGAGGCCACGCCCAGCATCCTCCACCCTGCCCCCTGCCACACCCTGCACCTTCCGCTCCTACCCCACTGCACCCCTCATCCCCCTTCCCCCAAGGCCACGCCCAACATCTTCCACCCCCGCCCCACTGCACCCTGTGGGAGCACGAGCACCTGGTGGCTGGGCCTCACTCGCAAGGCAGAATTACCATATACCCCATCCTGGAACGCTATCATACAGCGGCGGGGTGGCCTGAAGCCAGGCCAGGAGAAAGAAATCAGAAAGTTGACAAGTAGTTGGAGAGTCCCCAGAGAGAACATCCTGACAAGCATATGGTAAGTCCCCAAAGAGAACAGCTGGTGTGAGTAGCTGGAAGCCCCCCAAACAGAACATCTTGGTTGTGCAACATCAGAGGGTCCCGGTGGGGGAGGTTCGGAAAATCACCAAGGACAGAGGAAATCTTGTAACATCTTCTGACAAGCCGGGAGGATGGAAAACCCAAATTAGGCAACAAACGCTGTAATTGGCCAGGTATTGAATCCCCAATTAAGAACCAGTAAAAAAGGTGATTTAGCAGGGACAAGGGTGTGGGCTACTGGACACCAGGCGGAGGTTGGCAACTTCCAGTCCAGACAGCAGACCCCGGTCCGATCACCCAGATGTCACCACCATGAAAGGTCCCAACCAAGCCGTATCTCTGACTTGAGGGGCCGCTGTAACGGAGTTGTTGGTAAGATATGGGAGCATTGGATATTATTGGTAAGTTACTTGGAAATGTACACAGCTATATGTATCCTAGGCCATGTCTACACTAGTCCCAAACTTTGACATGGCCACACAAATGGCCTTTTCAAAGTTTACTAAGGAAGCGCTGAAATGCATATTCAGCGCTTCATTAGCATGAGGGCGGCTGAGGCACTTCAAAATTGACATGCCTCGCCGCCGCGCGGCTCGTCCCGACGGGGCTCCTTTTCGAAAGGACTCCACCTCCTTAGAAGTCCCCTTCTTCCCATCAGCTCATATGAATAACGGGACTTCGAAGTAGGCGGGGTCCTTTCAAAAAGAAGCAATGTCGGAACGAGCCGCACGGCGGCAAAGCGTGTCAATTTCGAAGTGCCGCAGCCGCCCGCATGGTAATGAAGCGCTGAATATGCATTTCAGTGCTTCATTAGTAAACTCCGAAATGGCCATTTGCGTGGCCATTTTGAAGTTTGGGGCTAGTGTAGACGTAGCCCTAGTGTTTAGCCTATGCCAAATAAATAAATATGTTTAAGACAAGTGTTAAGTAGTTGTAGTTACGAATAGATGAATCAGTCATTATCAGTGAATACCACTAGCTGGACCAGCTGGGGCTGTAGAGAGAATTATTGGGACTTAGAACAGCCACAGGGCATTGTGGTGTTCACAATCAGGGTGTTATTGTTCCTGGTACTCCTAATACTGTGGAAACCCGGGGTGTAAAGTAGATTCACTGTCTCACATGTTGCTGCTACACTATATAAGGCTGCAATAGCAGTGGGGAGGTCGGTCCTGGCCATACATCCCCACCCCCACTGTGTTAAACCCCACGTGCACCCACGGGACCTGGAAAAAGTCGGCACATCGTCACACCCCACTTCCCCCATCCCCTGAGCCCACGCCCAGCATCTCCCACCCCCGACCCACTGCAGAACTCATCTCCCCTTCCCCCGAGCCCAGGGCTGGCATCTCCCAACCGCGTCCCATGCCACACCCTGCACCTTCCGTTCCTTCCCCACTGCACCCCCATCCGCCTTCCCCCAACGCCATGCCCAGTATCTCCCAAGCCTGCCCCACTGCACCCCTAATCCCCGCATCCCCCGAGGCCACACCCGCTATCTTCCACCCCAGCCCCACTGCACCCCTCATCCCCCCTTCCCCCGAGCCCAGGGCTGGCATCTCCCAACCCCGTTTCATGCCACACCCTGCACCTTCCGCTCCTTCCCCACTGCACCCCAATCCACCTTCCCCCAAGGCCACGCCCAGTATCTCCCAAGCCTGCCCCAGTGCACCCCTCATCTCCCCATCCCCCGAGGCCACACCCGGTATCTTCCACCCCAGCCCCACTGCACCCCCTTCCCCCATTCCACTGGTACACATGGGATCATGGGCCATGCTGCTCCTGGACAAGCAGCCCCAGGAGGCTGCTGCATGAACCCCGGGTTATTGGGCAAGAGAGTTCTGAAGAGGACTGCCAAGCTCCTGACCTCGGGGTGGGACGACCTCACTCCACGAGCCGCCATGAGATGGAGGCAGGGAACAGCACAACAGACTCACACCCAGCAGTTCTGCACATGGGCATGATCCCAGGGCTGTGTCAGCCCCATTTCTGGGGTCGGCAGGGCCAGCTGCCAGAGTGCACAGGACCTGGCTCCCAGCATGACAGCTGTGGCAGAGACGAGTACCGGTGCCCTCAGTTCGCAGGTGTGGGCTTAGATTCAGGCACTGTGTCTCCTGGGAAGACTGACCCTCCCACCTTGTTCTCCACAGCCGGACTACTGGTGAGAGGATGATGATCTGCATTCCCTGGCACAGCTCCCTGGTCCCAGGGCTACCCCAGGTGCCAGCGCAGGATGGTGGAATACCACTGCCCGCACCTGGTGGAGCTCCAGGCCATGTGCCTGGTGATGGAGAACTGAGCTGATGAGGACCTGCAGCTCCACAGCAATTACTCACAGGTGCAGCTGGCCTTGTATGAGGTCCAGAATGAGGCCCTGGTTGAGACCAGCCAAGCCCTGGTGTGGGGTATGCTGCCCCTTCCTGCAGAGGCCTGTTTCCCTACACTCACAATCACACCTTTCCGCCTCTCCACCTCCCGCCTCACCCTCCACACCAGAGATGCCAAAGCCTCTATGCCTGAGGCCATCTGACCTACAGGAGCCAGTGCCCTGCTCTTCCCAAGCCCTGATCCCTCAAATCAGGTGAACCCTGTTGCTGCTGGCCCTCTCCACACTTCCCCATCCTGCTATTGTTGTTTCCACGCCCCCCTCCCGAGTTTCCCAGACCTCACCCTTTGTAAATAATATAGTTTGTTTATTTTGCAAAAAGAAAAAAAAAACTCTTTATTAAGTTGGTGGGAAGTGGGGTGTGGGACCTGCTTTTGGTGGATGGCAGGGATGGGTGTCACTGATTCCCTCGAGAAGACAGCCCAGGGTAAAAGGTTAAAGTTCCACCAGGATGAAGCTCTACCTCAGGGCCTCCCAGATGTGTGCAGCCCCCCCATGGACCTGCTGAATGGCAGCCATACACAGCTCCTCAAAGGCCTGGCCCAGGTGCTCGGCCTTTGCCCTCCACAGCAACCAGAAGGTCTCCCCGTTCTTCTCAGGCGGGTTATGCAGCACACAGCATGCTGCCACCACAGAAGGGATGTGCTCCCCATGGACCAGATGGGGGAGGAGGCAATGGTAATATGCCTTGAGGTGGCTGAAGGCATCATTGAGCGCCATGTGGGCCCTGGCCAGCCTGCCATTGAGTGCTTCCCACAGGAGGTCAGGGTAGCTGGTGTAGGGTTTCATGAGACGTGGCAGAAGGGGTAGACTGTATTCCCCACCAGGCAGATGGGCATGTCCATGACCCCACCCCAATGGTCAGAATGGTCAGGGAAGAGAGTCCTGGCATGCAGCCTCTGGACCAAGCTGGAGTTCTGGAAGATATGTGATTCCTGCTTCCTCCCCAGCCACCCAATGCTGATGGCTGTGAACTGTCCCTGATGGGTGGTTGTGGCATGCAGGAGCATCACATGTGCCTCTTGCAGTTGATGTAGCTGAAGGCCTGGTGGTGTGTTGCCTGGATGCGGATGTGCAACTCTGCAGTGAGGGAAGCCCAGGGCATCGAATCCTGCAAGGCGAGTGTCCGTGTCTGCCAAGTGCCTGACTCTGCAGCATGATGCCGCTGATGGCTCAGCCCACCAGGAACGGAGACAGACGCAGTGGCAATCACAGGGGTGCCAGGGCAGCTGCTGGTTCCTCCCCATCCCCTCCCCCCACCCCTCCATCAACAGCAGCTCCCTGCACTCACGCCCCCCCCGGCTAGGCTTTGCAATGGTGGAATGGAGAGCACTGTCCTGGGGAGGGGCTAGCATCACCCACACCTCCACACACACAACCCATTCCATAGGCCCACCTGTCCCGTCTGCCCACCCAGTCCCGGGCCAGTGGCTTGAAATCCCCGTACCTGCATGAGCAGGAATCTGTTTGTAGACCTCTCCAAGCCGAACTGGCTCCTGACAAATGGGGAGCTGCCCATCGTGGCAAATGTCCACACCGCAATGGTGACTCCCTTCTGCAGGGGGACGGTGGGCCTCATGTTCGTATCCTTTCACCGTCGGGCAGGGGTAAGCCCCTGACAGAGCCCAAGGAAGGTGGCCTTCTTCACCTTGAAGTTCTGCAGCTATTGCTGCTCTTTCCAGTGCCTCCGGAATAACGTGGTCCTGCTAGTCTTAGCTGTGGAATGTTCCAGGGTAGGGTGTTCTGGTACCATGGTCCTATTTCCATATGCTAGGTAGAGATGTTAATTCAACATCAACACTCTTCTTGCCAGTTTCTGTGAGCAATGCATTCCTTCAGCTCACAGCTGCACTTTGCTTTCTGTTAGCAAAGTCTTGACCATTACTTTGGTTCAGGCCTAAGGCCTCATTCTGGGCCTGTACTTACTACAACACATTGCTGTCCCTTGCAGAGACAGGCAAGTGAGCAGGAAAACCTGAGGAATGGCTGTCCAAGGGGGTCCTTTTAGGCAAGAGCCACAGATCGCCTGAAGCAGCAGCCACAGGGAGCAACTGCTGACATGCTATACTGCCAGAACTAATGCCAGGTGGCATTATGTGGAAGATACCACCCAATCTGTGTGGATGCTCTATTTCAAAATAACAAGAGTGCCATTTAGATGTGAATTTCGTGTGTAGGCATATTATATCAAAATAACAATTTCGAAATGTCTTATTTCGACATAAGGCTGCTGTGTACACAAGCCATAGTGCCCCTCAGTCGAAAGGGAGAAAAGGACAACCCAGTAAACTACAGACCAGCTGAAGTTTTGTGCCAGGAAGGCCGCGTCTACATGTGCCGGCTACTTCGAAGTAGCTGCGCCAACTTCGAAATAGCGCCCGTCACGGCTACATGTGTTGGGCGCTATTTCGAAGTTAACATCGACGTTAGGTGGTGAGACATTGAAGTCGCTAACCCCATGAGGGGATGGGAATAACGCCCTACTTCGACGTTCAACGTCGAAGTTGGGAACGTGTATTCGTTGCGCGTCCCACAACATCGAAATAGCAGGGTCCGCCATGGTGGCCATCAGCTGAGGGGTTGAGAGACGCTCTCTCCAGCCCCTCAGCTCGATGGTCGCCGCGTGCAGCGGCCCCTTAAAGCTCCACGCCCCCTTCCTTTCTGTGCAGGAAGCTGAGAGAGCGTGCAGGCAGCAGCAATGACACGTGGCTAGCCTGCACGCTCTTCTGCAGCCAGAAAAAAACCCCAGCACTGCGATGGCTGCCCCCCAGCCCCCTAAGCGCCCCCAGGGGACCCCCTCCAAGGGGAGACAGGGCTTGCAGGCTGGCAGCCAGGCGGGGAAGCGGCAGAGGGGCCCCTCCTGGACGGAGGCCGAGCTTCGGGGCCTGCTGGGGCTCTGGAGCGAGGAGGAGGTGCTCCAGGTAATGGGGAGCAAGAGGCTGAACGTGGATGCTTTCGCTCGGCTGGCTGAGGGCCTGGCCGCCTGGGGTCACCCTGCCCGCACTCCGGATAATGTACTCAGTAAAGTGAAGGAGCAGCGGCAGGGTTATTCCTGGGCCTGGGATGCAGCCGGCCGATCTGGGGCCGCCCCCGTCACTTGCCCCTTTTACAGGGAGCTCAGGGCCATCCTGGGCCCCTGGCACACCTCCTCCCCTCCGGCCACTCTTGATACCTCGGCCGAGGAGCCCCAGCAGATCCCTGAGGCGGAGTCCACCCCGGAGGCAAGCCCTGCATGCCGGGGGCCCCCCCAGGAGCCCAGCCCCGGGGCACCAGAGGAGGAGGAGGAGGAGAAGGAGGGGGAGTCGTCCTCCAACGACGACGGGCTCCAGATCGCCATCCTGACCGTGGGAGTTGACCATCAGGTATGTACCCCCCTGGTGCACACCCCTGGGGTTGAGGGGCAGGGGTAATAGATATGACCAGGGCCCTCCACATGCCCAGATGACCATGGCCCCAAGGACAGCAGTGGCATGTCCCTCAGAACAGTGCATCAGCCCCTGCCTGCCAGCACGACAGTGCCATGCCCCATCCCCGGGGCTGGGGGGAGCGGAACCTCTAGGGTCCCCCAGTGGAAGGGGGTGGGACACCCAGCAGCAGCAGCGGCAGTAGCATCTCCCGGGGACAGGGATGGGGAACCAGCAGCAGAGGGGTGCGGGGACAAGGGCCACAGCTCGGGGCCCACACTAACGGCTGTCTCCATTCTTCTTCCCCACCTCCTGTGTTCTGCAGCTGCACCATTGGAAGGACCGGAGAGCGCCGGCGAGGTGTCAGTGGTCCTGGACAGCCCACCGGGGCCATCACTTTAGGCCAGCCCCTCGGCAGAGGACCGACCAGCCCCACGGCAGGGATGACGGTGGACCCAGCACCACCACCCGATGGCGACGGACCCCCAGCTGCTGGCCATCCATCATAGGAAGCTGGAGGTCGCCGAGCAGCGGCTGAGGGTGGAGGAGCGGCGCCTCCAACTCCAGGAGCGGGCGCTGGCCTGGTGCCAGGAGGCATGGGGGGCCTTTATGCGGACATTCGACCGTATCGCGGACTACCTGGCCCCCCATGCCACGCCAGTCGCCGCTGCGCGCGCCCTGCCTGCTCCACCCACTGCTCCACCCGCTGCGCCATCCGCCGTTGCACCGCCACCCGCCACCAAGGGCCCTTCCGCCGAGGGGGACCTGGGGCCAGCTGACACCCGCCGGCCATATCTACCGGTCCGCCTGGCCCCCAGCCAGCCCCGGCCAGGGCTGAGGCAGAGGCGTGGGTCATCGCCGCCCACCCCCAGCGCTGGACGTTAGGGGGTGTGGGGCCCAGGACGTGCCCCCTCTCCCGCTTTGTATATATTGCCCTCAGTTTAATGTTGTTTTGTAAATACTTTCTATATTAGACCCCTGTTGTTATGCTGATCCCTGCCCCCCATGTACATAGTTCTCCCCTTCCTTGTCTTCCCCTTTCATCTTATCTTATTTATAATACATATATATAATTTTGATTTTGCCTGTAAATAGTCAGTCATGATAATAATAAAAAGAGTTCTACAGATATTTGATTTGACGAACAAATGTCTGCTTTTATTTACAAGAAAATTTGGGGGGGTGCTCTTGGGTGCTCTGTGGTGTGGGCGTAGGGGCAGGGAGCGTTGTGGAGGATGGGGGGGGTGCAGTGTGGGGTCTGCCAGCATTCACCCCGCAGCCTCATTGAACTGGGCCCACAGGGCGCCCGGACCCGGGTCCCTTCGGGGTCCACCTGGCGACTGGGGGCAGCAGGTGACTGCACGTCGGCCCTGCCAGCCCCCACAGTCCAGACCTGAAAGAAGGCCTCCCGCTTGCTCTCCACCAGGTTGTGGAGGGCACTGCACGCGCCCACAATCTGGGGGATGTTGGTGGGGCCCGCATCAAGGCAGGTGAGGAGACACCTCCAGCGCCCTTTGAGGCGCCCAAATGTGCACTCCACCACCTGGTGCACATGTTGAAGTGCTCCTGGGTGGCAGAGAGATGGCCCGTGTACGGGTGCATGAGCCAGGGCCAGAGGGGGTATGCCGCATCTGCAATGACGCAGAGGGGCATGGTGGTGTCCCCCACAGGGATCTCCCGCTGGGGGATGTAGGTCCCCGCCTCCAGCCGGCGGCACAGGCCCAAATTCCGGAATACCCGGGCGTCATGGGTGCTGCCAGGCCAGCCCACATAAATGTCCAAGAAACAGCCCCGGCTGCCCACCAAGGCCTGGAGGACCACTGAGTGTTAGTCTTTCCAGTTTATGTAGCGTCCTCCACTGTGTTCCGGGGCGCGGATGGGGATATGGGTCCCATCCAGAGCCCTGAAGCAACTGGGGAAGCCCAGGGTGGCAAAGCCCGTGATGGCGGCATCCGGGTCTCCAAGCCTCACGAGCCTGTGGAGGAGCAGGGCGTTGATGGCGCGGATGACCTGCAGGGGAAGCACATGGGAGAGCACCAATGAGGGGTGTGCAGGGTGTGTGTGGCCCTGCCCTGCCACGGCCCCCCTCCCCTCCCCTCCCCTCCCATGCCAGGGCTGCCTCCCCCTCCCCCACATGGGTCCTCTTACCTCCATGAGGACAGCCCCGACAGTACCCTTGCTGACGCCAAACTGCTGGCCCACGGATCGGTAGCTGTCTGGAGTGGCCAGCTTCCAGACAGCAATGCCGACCAGTTCTCCACAGGGAGGGCACGCCGCATGGCGGTGTCCTGGTGCCTCAGTGCTGGGGTGAGCCACTGGCATAGCTCCAGCAATGTCTGTTGGCTCATCCGAAAGTTCTGGAGCCAGCAGTCGTCGTCCCACTCTCCGAGCGCCAGCCGCTCCCACCAGTCAGTGCTCGTGGGGTGGCTCCACAGCCACCAGCGTGTGAGGCGGCGGGGGCGGGGTATTGCAGAGTTGGGGGTTGCTTACTCCTCCCCTGCAGGCAGCTCCTCCTCTGTGGCAAGGAGGTGCTCAGCTGCCTCCTGCATGGCATGGAGCAGGGCGAGCACTGCTCCTACAGGGGCGGCTGTGTGGACCTCTGGATCCTGCTGCTGCTGCTGCTGCTGCTGCTGGGGGTCCATAACTGCGTCGCCCAAGGTGTGTTTGTCTATGGCTCTGCAAACCGCGTGCTGTGCAAGCTGCATGTGCCTGGGAGGGGTTCTTTAAGGGAGCGGCTAGCTGTTGCCCTGGAAGTGCTAGTCTGCCCTGTGACACTGTCTGCAGCTGTTCCTGGCACCCTTTTTCCGATGTGTGCTACTTTGGCGTGTAGACATTCCCTCGCAGCGCCTATTTCGATGTGGTGCTGCCCAACGTCGACGTTGAACGTCGACGGCACCAGCCCTGGAGGACGTGTAGATGTTATTCATCGAAATGTTGCTACATCAAAATAAGCTATTTCAATGTAGCATGCACGTATAGACGTAGCCAAAAGATAATAGAGCAAATCATTTAGGAGCCATTAGCAAACATCCAGATGTTCATTTGGTGATACGTAGAAGGCAGCAGGGATTTGTAAAGAAAAAATCATATCAAATCAACCTGACAGCTTTCTTTGATAAGATAATAACTCCTGTGGATAAGAGGTGGGGCAGAGGTAGTATGCCTGGATTCTAGTAAAGAATCTCATAAACTCTTGTGTGTCCTTTGTATAAATAAATGGGGTAAATACTATGCAGATGGGGCTGCTCTAAGGTCCGATCTCAGCTGGTTGGGAAACCATTCTCAGAAAGTAGTTATCAATGGTTTACGGTATTGCTGAACGGGCATAACGTGGAGTTTCACAGGGATCATTTTGGGTCCAATTCTGCACAAAAACTTCGTAAACTGTTTCCATAATGCCATGGAAAATATGCTTGTAAGCTTTGCAGATGATGACAAACTGGGAGGGGTTGCAATTGCTCTGGAGAATAGGATTATAATTCAAAACATTCTAGACAAACTTGAAAAAATGGTCTGAGATAAGTAGAGTGATGTTCAAGAAGGACAAATACAAAGTACTCCCCTTCGGAAGGAGCAATCAGTCGCTCACATACAAAATGGGGAGTGACTC